>NC_045438.1:18663561-18684041 GCF_002776525.5 Piliocolobus tephrosceles
AATTTTTTTTTTTTTTTTTTTTTTTTTTGAGATGGAGTCTCGCTCTGTCGCCCAGGCTGGAGTGCAGTGGCCGGATCTCAGCTCACTGCAAGCTCCGCCTCCCGGGTTCGTGCCATTCTCCTGCCTCAGCCTCCCGAGTAGCTGGGACTACAGGCGCCCACCACCTCGCCCGGCTAGTTTTTTGTATTTTTTAGTAGAGACGGGGTTTCACTGGGTTAGCCAGTATGGTCTCAATCTCCTAACCTCGTGATCCACCCGCCTCGGCCTCCCAGAGTGCTGGGATTACAGGCTTGAGCCACCGCGCCCGGCCAGCGAGTCCTTTTTAAGTGAATTTTCTCTGCATATGATGTATACAGTCCCAAATTAAAGAACCTGGAGAAGTTTTATCGATCAGTTTACGGCTGCTTGAAAGTTGACTCTTTAAAAAGGTGTGGCCTTTGGTTTTCGTAATATTTGTTCTGTTTGTTTCTGCTCAGGTTACTAATAAAAATTAATAAATTGACTGTTCTTGAGTCTTTGGAAGCTGGTTGTGTTTCCAAAACAAATACACCTGCCTGTGATCATCATAAAAGTGATCTATCCAGGATTATCTGAGGTTATAAATGTTAAAAAGAAAAGACAAAATTTAAAGCATCAAAAGGCTCTATGGAAACAAACTGGTCAGTAATCTGTGTTGTTGAGATGCATTTAATGATCCATAATTAAAATGTCAAGTCATTTTATTTTCCTCCATTTAGAAATAAATTACTTGGGAAAAGAGAGAGTTGCGGATTAAAAACAATTACTGAAATTTGTATGACTTTGATTTTCTTGGTAATTCATGTAATAAAATTCTTTTAAATCTCAGGTTTGAATCTTTAGTAAATTGTACTTCCACAAGAATAATGGTTAATAAAAAAAAGTCATTCTATATGCTGTACAGTCTCTAATCGTCAGACAGTAAAAATTCATTACATATTCTAGGTCTAACACTAAACAAAAAATAATTCAATCTCATAGAACTTTGTGGCTTGGAAGTGACATCATAGTCTCAAAAATGAAATTCAATGTAAGAAATACTCCCTGAGGGCGTATCCAGGCCCAGCACTCGACTCTAAAGATGCAGAACTGGACAGGACACAGCCCTCCCCTCAAGCAGCTCCGCGTATGCCTGCGGGGTGCCACTATTGACACCAGCTGCCATCACCCTGGAGTTTGAAACTATTACTGTTCTTTCTTTCTGATGGTTTGGATTCTGCACGAACTAGACTATTGATTAGAAGCAACCTGATTTACAGAGCATGTTGCTTGGCTCAGTTGCACCTGGATTATTTATCTAAAAGAAAGGATGGTGGGTCTGGCCTTCAAGAGGCAATCCTGTGAGGCTGCAAGTCCCTCTTCTAACATCTTAAAGCCTGTGCAGATCCCATTCTCATGTCAAGACGGACTATCAATCCTTCCTGAGTCGAGGTCTAATGAATCAGTCAGCAAACACATGCCTCCCTCCCTCGGGGAAATGGATACAGGGGGCCGAGAAGTCAAGATGAAGGACGAGGAGTTACTGCAGGAGAAGCCTTGCTGAGAACAGGAATTAAAAGAGAGATTGGGGAAGTGTCTCTGTCAAAGTACTGAGTTCACCTACTATTTGGTAATAAGAACATTAGATTCTCTTCCAGAAACCACAAAATATGAACTTAAATAGATGACTATATTACGAACATATTTTGAACATAAGTATGTGAACATATTTATTAGTATAAATATATGAACATATATGAACATAAATTCAGTGAATGCTCCCTCAGGTGCAGGAGTGAAGTCTCCACTGTGTTGAAACAGCTGCTCCCTGACGCTCTCCGCGCTGCCTTCATGGCGTTGTCTATCCCAGCTCTCCTGGATTTCATGTATTTTGTTTTCAGACCGATCCTCAAAGAGGCATCTTGACTTTCTGGTTTGGACACTGTACTCACAGAACAGCGTCTGCAAAAGTTTTAGTTGCTCAGTGGTAGCATTTGATGACTGGAACCTAAGGAGAAAAAGCCCCACACAGTGATTCTTCGATTTTTTTAAAAATACAAGCAGCGGACATTGAAGAGCCTATGGCAGATGAATGAGGGGTTGAACATTAAATTCGCAGAAAACAATACATTTTCCTTCAGAAGAATCCTTTATGGGTTCCCATTGGGAGTTACCTTACAGCATTTAAAATATTATTCAGTTTACAAAAAAAATTTGGGGGATGTGTATATGCAGAACAAGGGGAACATAGTGTGGGAAAGAGTCTTCAATTCTGTGCTGATTTACTGCAAGTCCGGGTTGATGCGTTCCGAATGATGAAAACAACACATCAACCACTATTAGAACGTGCAAGATAAAGATTGCTGCTGATGGTGAAAACGGTTAAATAAAAACTGTGGTATTATATGTGGGGCTGGGGAAATAGAAGTCAAGTAATTATTATAATCAGAGGTCCTACATTCCTGAAAAAATTATGTTGGTGGGGTAAAATGTGTCCTAATAATGGTAATTATTACTTCAGAGTTGACTTACTCAATATCAGTCCCAGGAGAAGCCATTTGAATGATGTAGCCACTGATGGTCTGATGTTTATTGTTTCAGCTTCTTCCTCCTTTCTGTCTATTCTCTTCTCAATGCCTTACTTTAATTAGAAGTGGCAAGCAGGGGTAGTTCCTGGTTCCCAAAGCTCAGGGAATGCGTTTCATTTTCTTTGGAGATGAATTTGTCTTTGACAACAAGTGTGTCTCCCAAGCTTGCATCTTCATGAACATAGCCAAACTCAGCAGGGAGATCCCAAACAAATAACAGTCCGTGAGGGTCATGAGTCCTCCTCTTTAAAGAGAGAAGTTGGGTTAAAATTTAAAAATAAAACACCTGGGGCTTTTATAATATTCTTTGTTCCTACAGGAGCTGAGCCACCATTTCCATGATGGGCTGTTTCTTGAGGACGTTCATATGACCGTAGTAGCACAGGGACACATTTTCCCCGTTTTCAAACAGGAAGAAGCTGAAACAACAAACATCAGACTGCCAGACAGCACAAATCACAAATCCTCTCCTTTATTTTTTGAGGGAATCAGTAATAACAAGGAACCTAAATGCCCATCCATCAAGATAGTCACTTTTATCCAATTCTCACTCCAAGCTCAAATATGAAAACGTTAGAACAAAGACAGGGGGCCGGATTTGAGGGCCGGAGAATGACCAGGCACATTTCCAAATGCACAGCCGGGCAAGCTCAGAGTGCCATTAACACACCCCGCAGCATCTTCCCGAAACTTGTTCAAGAATTCCCTTCAATGCGTTAAACACACAGTGGTGTGGAGGAGAGAGGGCAGTTCTAGATCCAGAGGGAAAGTACGACAGAAACCGAGGTTGAGCCCTGGGCCTCGGGGTGGAAGATCAGGATAGAGTTGGCTTCTCTCCAGAGGCTCCGACACCTGCCGGGAAGAAAGGTGATGCCATGGCAATTAGCCGCTGTAGGAACCAAGCCAGGGCTCCAGCAGCGCAGGCTTCTGAGACCAACTAGAACAAATGCTGTGGGTTAGAAAATGCAGCTTCCCCAAGAACTCAGAGGACAACTGCAGAGTTTGTTTATTCATCTTCATGGTGGATCTGGAAGTTCACTAGAGGCAGATGTTTTTTCTTTCGTCGTTTGCTTATTGAAAAATCAAGGCTCACAGACAATGAATACAACCCCAAACTCTACAGCAAATCGTCTCAAATGAAAACTCAACCCCCTGATTTGTGTCTCCCTTTCTAGAGTTCATCCGTGACTGAATCTCCCACTCAGAAAATGAAGATGAAACCAGAGGTAGAGTTGCAGGAGTCAGCAGATTAAAAGTAGAGGACACTTGGTTAAATTTGAATTTCAGAAAAACGACAAATACACTTCCAATATAAACATGTTCTATGCAATATTTGGTATGTGCTTATATTAAAACAATATCTCATTGCCTGGAATTCACATATGACTGAGTGTCCTCTATCTTACCTGGCAACCCTAACCAGAGGAAGAAACTAGTCCTCTACATCCAACAAAGAGGAAGGAAGCTCTCCTGTCCCCCTAGATGTCAATCACCCTTCACCCAACCTCTGCCTTCCAGCACCTCCTCCTGAGCTCCAGCTTTTCTCCTTGCCAGTCACTTAAAGGGGTCCATGCAGAACTGATCGATGAAGAGGAGATTAACTTGACCTAGCCCAGCCCGGCCAACGTCCACTCACCAAATATTCTGCACTTGTTGGCACAAGAGAGCTTTTCTCTTCTGATCAAGAACCTCTTATTTGTTATATTTAAGCATTTCAACTAAAATATCATTTATTAATTTTGAAATTTTAAGCAAAAAAAGAAAATGCAATGCTTGCCGTGCAGTGCATCATAAGTGTTTGTGAAATGAGGGAATGGATGAATGAGTGTGATTGGAAGTGAGGAAGAGCAGAGTTCCTACTGGGGCAGAAAGTGATTTTCCACATTTACATTACAAACCCTTTTAGAAATACTGACTGCCTCCTGGGTATTTATATATAAATATTTACATGTAGCTCCAGCAGAAGAAGGAAAACCAGGTACCTGTAGGCTGTCCTTTCCTTTTGACTTGACTGCCCATTTTCTCTGCTTGCTCCTGTATGCTGGAAAGGTGGGAGGGCCACCAGGATTAGGTTAGATTTGAGGTTAGATGGGCTGAGTGTGGCATAGTCAGAAATGAAAGAACCTGGCACATCTTTGGGACAGAGCTGGAGAAACATTTGCTGAATAAATGCAATGCACAGGAAGGAAAGGCCCAAAAAAGGCTCCAAGTGTCACCAGAAAAGTCAGTGTATTTTGATTACTTTACTGATAAGGGTCTCAATTTTGTTACCCAAGTCCAGTTCTAAAGCTAAGCCTATTTGCTTCCGAGGGTGGCTGTAACAAAGGACAGCGGGGAGGCTTAAACCAGGAGAGATTTCTTCTTTTCTGTCTGGAGGCCAGAAGCTGGAACCCAGGTTTTAGCAGAGCCGTGCTCCCTCTGAGAGGCAGAGAATCCTTTCTGCCCCTCCCAGCTTCTGGTGGCGGCCACCACTCCTTGGTGGTTCTGAGCTTGCAGCCGATTGCGCCAGTCCCTGACCCTTTCATTGTACCATGTCCCCCTGTGGGATCATGCCAGACCCTGACTCTGTCATTATACAGTGTCCCCCTGTGGGTGGCCTGTCCGTATGCGGCGTTTTCCTCTTCAGATAAAAACACCAGTCATAGGGAATTAAGGCCCTCCCTAGTGACCTCATCTGAATCTAACTACATCTGCAAAGAACCTATTCCTAAGTGAGATCACATGCACAGATACCAGGGTTTAGGACGTCAACATGTCTTTTGGGGAACACAGTTCAACCCATGGCATTAAGTATCACAACATGTCCCATGTACCAGCCATTCTACAAAGCAGAAAGACTGGCAGGTAAATACCATTGTCCAACTCAAGTGCATGGAGACAATGACAGCCAGGGACCGATTCCTCATTAGGATATGTACTGAGCATGGGCTATAAGGCAGACTGTCCACTCCTCACATGATTCTGTCTCATTAGCAATGGCAGTGCATAAACAGGTGCTCACTGTTTGCTGAATAACAATGTACATAAATAAACAAGGTACCAAGCTAACAAGTGAGTAACCAGTGAACATGGAATAGTTGTGAGCAAATATGGACTTATTCGCAATGGGCCATACTCTGTCAGTCTAAACCTTCACCAGTTATATAACTCACCACTGCTTTTTGTGCCACAAAGAAAAGAAATGTTGCCAACTAAACTGTTGCACCGTGAATTCTTATCACTGAGAATTGTATATGTATTAATAGAGTTCTTGGCTGGGTGCCATGGTTCATGTCTACAATCCCTTTGGGAGGTTGAGGCAGGAGGATGGCTTGAACCTAGGAGTTTGAGATCAGCCTGGGCAACATGGTGAAATCCCATGTCTACAGAAAACAAAAAAAAATAAAATAAAATAAAATAATTAGATAGGCATGGTGGTGCATGCCTGTAGTCCCAACTACTTGGGAGGCTGAGTCGAGAGGATCACTGGAGCCCAGGAGGTTGAGGCTGGAGTGAGCCAGGATTTTGCCACTGCACTCCAGTCTGGACAGCAGAGCAAGACTCTGTCTCAAAAATAAATAAATAAATAAATAAATAAATAAATAAATAAATAAATAAATTCTTTTACTTAGTCATGGATATGTATCTTATATCCCTTGTGCATAGATATTGAAAGGAAAATACAAGCAGAGCTAAGATGTTTTTAAAACTGTTTTGGATGCAGCATCCACTGCTCCCAAGTCATGTCCTGGCTCACTCAGCCTCACTCACGCCTTCTCACATGGTATCAGCCTGTGAGCCACCAAAAGCCAGTGGGCTCCACCGTTGCCCCTGGACTTTTTCAAGCTGCCAATACCCACTCTGTATATTTGGATGCTGGTCCTTTGTAAGCTTAACAGAAGGTGCAAGAAAGCATTCCAGAAAGCAATCAAGATCATCTCCTCCTCAAATAGTCTGAGTTACTGGGTAGTTGAAATCCAAAGATTGGGATGTCCAGCTGTGGCACTAGGTGACAAGTCTAGATGACAAGTCTAGATGACAAGTCACTGGGCTGTGCATTGAACTTGTTCTGAATTTCACTGTTACAAACATTCTCACACATGGGGACAAAACTTGATCACAACTGCAGATTGACCACAATTGCAATCTATTACCAGACACATCTTTATATTAGAGATGTTAAAATGTGAAGAAGAAGGGGAAAAAAGTACAACTAGTGTTTGGTGAATAACCTGGAATGATCAGTGGTGATCATTTGTCAACTATTTGCTAGCGGTTGTCTTCTGTGAAAGTACCAACAAAGGCCAGACCCCTGTTAGGAAACGCAGACATCGTCCAGCCTTTGTGAAGGGCAACTACACAGTTGTCTTTAGGGGGAGGCAGTGACGCTTAAAGCAATTTCTGAATGAAATAAGAAATGATAACCATTTAAACCACAGAGCAGAAGCAAACCATGCTGCATGAATGTTTCAGAGTATTTTTAAAGTCATTAATCAATGTGCTTTTTGGGCATGGAATGGTAATGAGAATGAGATTAGGACTCTGGCTCCCGTCGTATGCTGTGTGGCCTCTTGCAAGCTCCTTCACCTTTCTGGCTGCAGTTTTCTTTTGTGTAACATAAGACTCTCAGGTTTGTTCCGGATGCAACATTCTACTTTTGATTTTTCAGAAAAAGACCTCACAGCCATTTGCAGTCTGGCCCCTTGCTCAGTAGGTCACTTGAAACTCTTAAAAGTGTGCCCCAAACACTTTCTACACAGGAGGATCTTTCTAAATCAATAGCGGCGTCCAGGCGCTCTTCTGTGTGGCCTGCTTTGCAATGCAGGGGCACACTTGGAGATACTATCAGGGTATTTCAAAGAACCTTAGAGTGCCTCAAGTTCCACCTTCTTTACAGAACTAGAACTTACTTCAATACCCAATCCTTTGTTAAATACCCCTCTGAGAACGTGTTTATGTCTCAGCAAGGCAGCCAGTTCAATCACTCACTCAAATGGCTGGAAAATTCTTTCCTACCCAGTTGTCACAAACAATTGGAATAGAACAGAACCTCCAGACATGGATCCAGCAAGGGAGGACAGTGCCCAGCACACACAGCACAAGACTCACACCGAGCACCTCAAGACCAATGGAACACACATCACCTAGTGGAAAATACACAAAGAACACGAACAGATCATTCAGTAAAAAGAAAATGTCATTGGCTCTCAGCCGTACAGAGGCATACTCAAGCTGATACAAAATAAGAAAAACACAAAGTTAAACTCAGTAAAGGAGTGTTTTCAACTCTCAAGTAGGCAAAGATCAAAAAGCTTAACAACAGCTTAGTCAGCTTAGCTGCTGACCAGGCCTAGAGGAAACAGGCATCCCTATACATTGTCGGTGGGAATATAAATTGATAGAGTTTACAGGAAGGGAAATTTGACAATATCTACCAAAACGCAAAAGCACGTAACTTGTACCCACCAATTCTACTTCTCAAATTATAAATCACAGAAGCAATTCTCAAGCTTTTTGGTTTTGGGATCACTTTACACTCCAAATCTGAGGCCCCAAAGACTTTTGTTTACATGGGTTACATAGACTGACATTTACAATATTAAAAATGATAAGCGAGGAACTTAAAAGAGATGTATTATATCATAAAATAATAAAAAGCCCACCGCATAACAATATAAAACACATTTTAATTAAAAATGGTTCTATTTTCCAAAAATATTAGTGAAAAGAGAGTATTGTTTCACATTTTTACAAAGTGGCCTGGGAGAAGACAACCAGATTCTCAGCTCCACTTCTGCACTGGGCCCGAGTGAGGTGTGGTTTTGGCTGATGTCCCTGGAGGAGATCTGTCTGACACGGGAATGAAGCTGCAAAAGAAAGCCACTTGCAGGAGAGGCGCGGGACTCGTTTTGGGAAGCTGGGTCTGACAGACAGCCACACGCGTGTGAAACCATGGGATCATTCCCTGAGGTGCTGCTTGTTAAGAGCAGAAGACTGGCAACAATCCAAGAGTCGCTCAAAAGGGGGATGATTAAATAAACTACCGCACATTTATAAGAATGGAATTCCAAGCAACTATTACAATGAATGATGTAGTGTATTAAGTACCATTATGTGGAAATGGAAGATTTATCGATAAGCATAAAGTAAAAAATAATCTGCTGAGCCTATCTATATAAATATATAGTATATATAAAATACCTCTGGAAGGAAACGCAGGAAAGCATTACTGATAGTTGCTTTCCCAGAAGGAATGGGGGACTGTACATTAGGGTATCGGCAGACTCACTTTTCATTTTACATCTTTTGCGGCTTTTGAACTTTCTATCATGTGTATATGTTATCAAGTCAAAGTTAATTCATTAATCAATCACTGTAAACACATATTTATAACCTATTCTGAAGACAAAATGAATTAATGCATGAGAAAATACCTGGCCCGTTGTAGATATTCAATAAATATTAGCTGTTCTAGTTGATAATTTTATTACTATTATTAAATCATAGAATAATTCTAGTTTGGGTTATGTTTAGTCTCCAGTCTTCCACTGCTTGGGTCACCCTTATAAGTGCTACAACCCCTGACCGTTTCTCCTGAAAGTAGTTCCAGGTCTGGTCTGAACAGCACAACACAGTAGAACAGCCTCAGCAAACCTGTTTAGGTTTTATTTTTGGGTGTTAAATATTTCATGTAACCATATTTTGCTAATCTAGTCATTATTGAAAGAGTACCTTTCCCTTTCCCCATGGGCTCAATTGATTTCCCTTAGAGAAATCCTTGGAACACCTGGAGTCTTCACGCTTCCCCATGTGCTTGGATCGGGAGCACTGAGTGAAGCTCCAGCACTCTCCGTGCTCCCTCATTCTGTGTGTGCTCATTTTCCTCTAAGGATATATTCCCGCCTCGGGTTTTAAAATACCTCCCACATAAACTTCCTAGATTTCTTCTTACAAACCAAGTCATCGATAAATGCTATTTGCTTGTTGTTTAATAATTCACTATTCTATTTCACTTTGTCTTAGACTCACGAGATTTTAGACAACACCCATATTCCCTTCTCCACTTTACTCAGTAATCACAATCTAAACCTAAGATTCAATCTATTTAGGAAAAATACCACACAAAGAAATTCAAAATTATTTTGTTTCACATTTTAAACAGCTAAAGTAGAAACAAGCATTTGACAAGCACCACTATAAACTGCAATGTGGTGGATCCCACACCCCTCTGAAATTCCCGAAACTCTGTCATTCCCACAGCACACCAAGACACTGCTACACATTTCTCAGCCTTCACCGAGTCTGTGTGACCATGACGTCCCCTTCTCTCCAACATCTTGGAATAAGGTTAAATATATAAGGTCTTAGAATCCAAAGTCAGCCTATCACTGACTTGCTAGAGCTACCTGCTCTACCGTGTCCTGGGTCCTGTATGGAGCTTGCTGAGATTTCTGGTCTGTTCTCCCAGGAGCCTTTGTTCCTTCATTCTTCATTCATTCCTACTCTATTGAATGTCTGCCATCTAAGTCCAGCAGGTACAGGGATGATGAGGAAGACAGGGCCCAATGACAAACTCCGAAACTATTCCAACTTATATTTCCCTTTGAATGTCCCCTCTCTCAGAGGCAGTTGAGCAGAGCACCGCCTACGGCCTCTTTCAACTTTCCCGTCCATTGTGATAACCATAAAATCACACGCCTTTCTTTCATGTTATTTTAAATTTAAAAATAAATGCTGTTATCAAATCACATAAAAGTAAAAATCTTTCTAGAATCAAAGTTATCTTGATTTGAAAGATGTCTATGATTGACTTCAAAGATACAATCAGTGTGAACATTGATTCTACTTGCTTGCCACAGGTTTCCTATTATTCAACCACAATCAGTTTCCAATGAGATTCTGTTCATGGGAAAATCTGACTCTCTCACTCCTTCCCCACTCCACGGAATGGGGAAATCCAGCCGGGCCCAAGCTCATCAGCGCAACAGGAAGCCGGGGGCTTGCGCAGGACGTCTGGGGTGAGGCAAGCTAGGAAAGGATGTGGACCCCTCAGGAACACGTGAATACAAAGTGGAGACACTTCTCTCCAAATCCTAGATAGGAAATGGGAGGTGACAGTGATCAGAATTCCCAGTAACAATTAATTACCAGACACAAGAGAGACCTTTTGGAACTCCATGGAAGCAGTGTGGGTAGCATTGGAAATGTCTAATTGGTAAATGTCAGACAATAAATTTACAGAACACTGCCTATGGGATTTTGAAATTGTAAACCCTGAAAATTGGACATGAGGTCACCTGTTGATTTCATTAAAATAATATAATTCTCCTTTTTTTTTTTTTTTTTTTGTGTGTTTGTGACGGAGTCTTACTCTACCACCCAGGCTGGAGTGCAGCAGCAGGATCTCGGCTCACTGCAAGCTCCGCCTCCCGGGTTCACGCCATTCTCCTGCCTCAGCCTCCCGAGCAGCTGGGACTACAGGCGCCCGCTACCGTGCCCGGCTAGTTTTTGTATTTTTAGTAGAGACGGGATTTCACCGTGGTCTCGATCTCCTGACCTGGTGATCCGTCTGCCTCGGCCTCCCAAAGTGCTGGGATTATAGGCGTGAGCCACCACGCCCAGCCAATTCTCCTTATTTTTTTTGAGACGGAGTCTTGCTCTGTCGCCCAGGCTGGAGTGCGGTGGCCGGATCTCTGCTCACTGCAAGCTCCGCCTCCCGGGTTTACGCCATTCTCCTGCCTCAGCCTCCCGAGTAGCTGGGACTCCAGGCGCCCGCCACCTCGCCCGGCTAGTTTTTTGTATTTTTTAGTAGAGACGGGCTTTCACCATGATCCGCCCGCCTCAGCCTCCCAAAGTGCTGGGATTACAGGCTTGAGCAATTCTCCTTTTTATCATATCAAAACTAGATTTATTTTTAACTTTTGAAAATGTATGTATTACATAAAATAAGATACCATACAGTCAAAGTTGAGGGGAAACCGAAAGGAATGCTTTGGGGGCATCAGAAACGCCTTCCTAAACTTCAGCGCCAACAGCACTCATCTCTTCTCAGCTTGCGAGCTGCGCTGTCTTGGGCCCTTGCAGGTAGGTTGTGCGCAGCCTCCTCCCTGTGCAGAGGTGGCAGGTGGGGAGAAGGCTCCACAGGGCCGTGCGGGGGCTGCAGCACAGGCTCTCCTCTGGGTCTGCAACAGCTGCGCAGCCAAGGGCAGGCATTCAGGCGAAGTCCTCAAAGAAATCATCAGATCTCACACTATTGACGCAGTAGGTAAAGAAATTGCTTTTCCCCTGGAGCACAAAGACACCACGAAGCCGTCAATTCCATGGGGAATGACCAGATATTCTCTCCATCTTTGGTGTTTGCTGGTAGGTGCGCAGTTAATCGTGGACAGAATCTTCATGTCCCATGAATTTGCCAGACACGGCCAGTGTCAGCCGCAGTATCCTGAGTCAGAGCAGGGTGTGCAGAGGACTGAGGCGAGGCTCACGGGGCAGATGGTGTGAAGCAGAGATGGGAGGCGGAGCGGTGTCATCCTTTCTCCTGGAAGGTGGCCAGTTGTCCTAAAACCCCAGGGTAAAGCCACGGAGCTCCCTGTGCTGTGGATGCCCTGCTACTAAATCGGCAGCGTGGCCTCATGTCACCCTCCTTATTTTCATCTGGGTACTGTTTATAGCAGTGTCCCACTTTTCTGAGCAAGACACCACCTGGCTGGTTGGGCACAGACATCCCTAGACTCAGAGTTTTCCTGGGCTTTCAAGATTGAAAAATAGAGTCTTAACATTCCTAAGCAAGGTGCCCAGCCAGGGCTGCTGTGGGTGAAGGTGTCAGGACCTCCTATCATGGTCCATCTCAGCCTCCAGGGCTGCTGTGGGCGAAGGTGGCAGGGCCTCCCACCGCAGTGCCATCTGCAGCCTCTGACTTAGGGGGCTAAGCTGCTTCCCACAGAGAGGCGTGAGCCCTGCAGTCTCTGGGTGCTGCATCACCCAGGGCGGGGACACTACGAGGCTCAGCATCCTCCCAGGGGACAACAGGAACAACGCCTTTCCCTCTACAGGGACACAGCAAACCTCAGCTGGCTCATAGCAGTGGCCTGGACCCAGTGATTACCAGAACCAAACAGAAGCCTGAGCAGATTTCAGGCCACTGTGGCTGCCCTTGCGGGTGCAGGAGCCCGGAGCTGCAGGGTGTGGGCTTAGTTGGCCCTGGTCCTCGTCCTGAGCAGCCAGACCTGCTGTGGGTGTACATCAGAGCCAGGCGGGCCTGAGGGCCCTTGGGAGAGAGGCTATGGGAAGACCGTGGGCTGGGGGATTATGAAAGCCTGAGGCCTCTCCTTCAGCTGCGCCTGCCCTGTGCCTGCCAAGTGCAGGGTGAGCGAAATTCTCAGCCTCTAAAGCCAGTTGCTGGCCCTCGGGGAGGGAGTGCTCACCCCCCCCGTGCGGTGCCGTTTCCCTCCTCCTGTCTCTGGGTGGGCAGTACCCTCCTATCTGGAGCTCTCCAGCTCAAATGCTTGGCTTCTGTTCACACTGCAGTGGCTTCCTCAGAGCCATCACCAGCAAGGGTGAACTGTGCATTGCACTGACTCCGGGGCACCCTCCTCCTGCATGGCGGTCCCTGCACCTGTGTGGGCCTGGAGCGTTCGCCTCGTTCTGTGTGATTCCTGACACTGCAAGGCTGTGTATTCTGCCTACAGACAAATTTCTTGTCCCTAGTCTCCATCCCATGACCTCCGACAGACCAGAGGCAGCCTTGGGCCAGCTGAGAGTTTGACTCACCGTTTTTCATCGTGGGGTCAAGCAGCCCCATCCTCCAGACTTGAACATCTTGGCTGAAGTTGTTATTGAGGTCAGCGTGTTCGGTTTACCAAGGCACAAGGAAAGTGCGGGGCAAGGAGCCATGTCTCTGGGATGGCAAGGTCAAGGAGCATGAGGGCTTCATGCAGAGCTGGAAGCAGGAACAGGAAAGCCATCCGAGATCCACATCCCCCACCACTCCAGCCCCTCACCCGGCCACAGCACCCCTGTTTCTGTTACCCACTGTGGGGCCTTCCTCCCCGGCTCTGCCCACAGTACTCTGGGATTCCTACAACCTGGAAGTGCTGGAGGACGTTAGGAGCCCACTCAGCCACTGCACCCCAGCCACGACCTCTCCATCCCCATCAAATTCCCCAGAACACACTCGGAGCCCACTTGCTCACTGCACCCCAGCCACAGCCTCTCCATCCCAATTCAAATTCCCTAGAACAGTAGTCCCCAATCTTTTTGGCACCAGGGACCAGTTTCACGGAAGAAAATTTTTCCATGAACAGTGGGGGTCGGAAGGTGGTTTCAGTTTGATTCAAGCGCATTACATTTATTGTGTACTTTATTTCTATTATGACACTGAAATATATAATTAAATAATTATACAACTCACCATAATGTCAAATCAGTGGGAGCCCTGAGCTTGTTTTCTGGCAACTAGAGGGTCCCATCTGGGGGTGATAGGGACAGTGACAGATCATTAGATTCTCATAAGAAGTGTGCAACCTAGATCCCTCACATGCACAGTTCACAGTAGGGTTTGTACTCCTATGAGAATCTAATGCTGCCGCCGATCTGACAGGAGGCTGAGCTCAGGCGGTGATGCCAGTGATGGGGAGTGGCTGGAAATGTAGATGAGTCTTCATTGGTTCACTGGCTGCTCACCTCCTGCTGTGCAGCCTGGTCCCTAACAGGCTGCAGACCAGTACCTGAGACTGGGTAATTTATAGAGAAAAGAGGTTTAATGGCCCACAGCTCCACAGGCTGTTCAGGAAGCACAGTGCTGGTATCCTCTCAGCTTCTGGGGAAGCCTGGGGGAGCTTTTGTTCATGGTGGAAGGTGAAGCAGGAGCAGGGTTCCCACGATAAGAGCAGGAGCAAGAGTGGGTGTACTGGTCCATTTTCACGCAGCTGATAAAGAGGTACCCAAGACTGCACAATTTACACAAGAAAGAGGTTTAATGAACTTACAGTTCCACATGGCTGGGAGGCCTCACAATCATGGCAGAAAGTGAAAGGCATGTCTTACCTGGTGGCAGACCAGAGAGCTTATGCGGCAAACTCCCCTTTATAAACCCATCAGGTCTCATGAGACTTATTCACTATCATGAGAATAGCACAGAAAAGACCTGCCCCATGATTCAATTACCTCCCACTGGGTCTCTCTCACAACTGGTGGGAACTCAAGATGAGATGTGGGTGAGGACACAGCCAAACCATATCAGTGGGGGAGGTGCCATACACTTTAAACTATCAGGTTTCCTGAAAACTCATTAACTAGTGGGAGGGCAGCACCAAACTATAAGGAATTTGCCCCCATGACCCAAACACCTCCCACCAGGCCTCACCTCCAGTGTTGGAGAGATGACAGTTCAGCATGAGATGTGGCAGGGACAGATACCCAAAGCAGAATCGGACTGAACCAGACTGTTAGTGAGTCCCTCACACAATCACTCAGAATGAAGTGGCTCCTGGTGCATTGAAAATAAGTCCAAATTCCTTGCAAATCCAAGGGGGAGGTGTGGCAGGTGGCTTCGTGGCAGGTAGGGACGCTGGGCCTGCAAGGAATTTGGATTTACTGTCAGTAATATGGTCTTATTTCTCTTGTTTCACCCACTGGCTCTTTGTCATGCGGACTGCCTTCCTTTCTTTGCTACTTTTGTATTCTTTCTCCCCTTTTCCCCATTACTGGAAATTTCCACAGCGGAAGAGTACCCAGCAGCGACTGAGGGGAAGAACTAGCTGCCAGAGCTCTCCTTAGAAACTGGGTCTGGTTTGGGAAAGAGGGTGATGGTGGGGAAGGTGATGGGTGGGGTGGAGGGGAGGGAGGATGATGAGGGAGACGCTGAATGGGTGAGTTAAGGACCTGCCCCAGGTGGCAGCTGGGCCATGGTAGAGCTAGACTCAGGCATGAGTATCCCACTCTCGTTGTGTCCCGTTATGCACCCAACACTGCTTAGGAGAATTGCTGTCCTTTTATTTTCACTAAGTTGAGGGTTGATCAACAGCTATTTTTGGTTCTGCTAGGAAAGGAAGCTGTGAATGAAAGCAGGAAGGTAATAGTTCCTGGGATCTGGACACAGCCACTTCTGTCTCCTGCGACCTGGGCACGAGTGGACTTGTGGGACCTCCTGGTGTCCAGCCCTACACCATACACAGCTGTGGGTGTTTCCACCCCTTTTGGAATGGGCCAGTCCTGACAGTGTCAGTCTTTCAAGAATGGTCCCAGGCTTCAGGCAAGTCAGGTCTCTGCCTTCACCAGTGACCCTGACTCTGGCCGTTGCTCTGTCTCTGCACGGGGACTTCCACCTGCTGAGAAGCACAGCTGAATCAATGTGTCTTTTCTCATCAATGACATTTAGAAGTGCGGGAAGGGCATTTAATGGGCTCTGATACATTTATTTCCTGCATTGCTGACTCTGTGTATGAGACCAGTAAAATGGGAGGGCTTTGCAGTGTTTATTCTGGGAGGTTATTGTGGTTGTCTGACAAAAGCGTTAAAGGAGAGAGGTGGCTTTAGTGTATTCCCTCCCCATCCCATGAGGGCTTGATCCCTGAGCAGCCCCGTGCCAGGGCTGTCGTCTGCAGGTGACTTAAGGCATCAGCAATGCAGGCCCCATCAGCAGGAGCCACCTCACTGCGTTCCTGGCGCCCTGAGATGCCTCCAGCCACTCCTCTATTGCAGAAGGCTTTCTCCTGGGAATTTTCTTCTTGAAATGCAGATATTTCAGTGGTTCGATGGTGACGCCGAGCCGGTTCATGACAGTTTTCCCTTCACAGTGCTTTGGCTTTCCCTGCAGAGTGAGGTTGAGGAGAGACAGCCTCAGCCACAGCTCAGGAAGGGCAGAGAGCTCTAGCTCCACCGACCCGAGGCTGTGAGGACAGCCCAGGAGGGAAGGAAAGGCCCTCACCAGGGAGACGGCTGAACCAGGAAGGCAGGGGCAATGGCCCATTGCATGGAAAAGGCCACCCCTCTGAGCACCACTGGGAGCAGCCTGGGTCCGGCTCTTTCTACCTGGAGCTCTGTGCCAGCATCCCAGGCAGTCAGGGAGGGATGTACCTACGTGGCAGCCAGCGCCCTCAGGAGGCAATTGTGGCAGGTCCAGACTGCAGGTGACCTCAGCCTGCAGCCCACTTCAGAACCCACGTCTGCTGAAGTTGGTTCCACCTCAGCACCACAGCCTGGGAGGAGAATCCTGCGCAGAGGCAGGGCCCAGGGTTTCTCTCTGCACCCGGAGGCACTGCCCTGCCAGGGAGAGCAGGGAATTCGGAATGCAAGTACTTCCTTCACAGCAGGCTCCAATCCACTGTTCACACTGGCATTTCAAAATCAGTGTTCAGAATCCATGCATTCTTTAAAAATATCCTAAACCTTTCAAATGTAAAATTTGTAAACAGGATAGAAATAAAAAATGAACATTTGTGAAAGTAGAAATATGAAGTACATATTCTTTAAAACTACGTATCAATAGACATTTCTTAAATGTGCTAAATGTTACACAAAAAAGACAATAAATTATTATTGACAAATGAAAATGAAATATTGTTACATATTTCTCAACAGCGTGATCTTAAAAATCACAGCACATCTACAATGATATTTTTGTAACAGAAGCATATGTTTGGTCAAGTTTTCACATGTGCAGAGAAAGCTCTTCCAATATTCTCAAATCGGGCATTTATGATTTATCTTCATCTTTTTTTTTCTTTTTTGAGATGGAGTCTTGCTCTGTCATCCAGGCTGGAGTGCAGTGGTGCTGTCTCAGCTCACTGCGGCCTCTGCCTCCCAGGTTCAAGCAATTCTCCTGCCTCAGCCTCCCAAGTAGCTGGGATTACAGGTGCCCCCACCCTGCCTGGCTAGTTTTGTATTTTTAGTAGAGATGGGGCTTCACCATGTATAGAGATTCTAATGTAGGATGAAGGTCATGCTGACATTCTACTTTTCCAAAAGTATCTGGAGCCGTGAAAAAATTATTCATATAATAGAAGCTTTGCTTTGTCCATTATCCTCATTTTCCTCCTCTTGAAGATTTTGAAGGTATAGAAACTTGCTTTCTGAAAATATATTTCTTGGTTTGATTTAAACATTTTAAAGCAGTGTTTAACATCATGGTATTACTTCACGAAACAGTCAGTAGTTCAGGACTCGGGGTGATATCCTATGTATTTGGCATCTAGTCCCACGTGGGCAGTGGCCAGTCAGAATTAAGGCCAGCTCGCTGCCCTGGCTACCAAATACCAAGGGTCACTTAAGCACCAAAGGCCTGGCTGAAACCTGCCACTGCAGGTGGTATCACATACAGGGGCTATCACGCTGACAGGATACCCAGCAGTATTGAAACGCTAAAACCGGGGCCAGCTTCCTCAGGATCAAATTTCCTTCACCCTGACAACTGTCAACACTTCATGGCGACTGTTTCCTGGAAGCCTGCCGGTGCCCCTGCGCCTCCTGCGGATTTGCTCAGGGGTGAGGAACCTGCTCCGCTCCCTGCTCCTGTGGCCCTCGGTCTGTGCCTGCGTTCTGACTTTCGTCACTTCACTCTGCAGCTATGCCTTTGCTGTCCATTTCTTCCTCCCCTCTTCTGTTAAACTATTATGCCCTGAAGGTCGATAGAGTAGCGAAATTTTTATTTGAATCCTGAGTAGCTGACATAATACCTGGCACATTGAAAAATGCTCTGAAAATGTTGGTATTATGTTTCCAAAAGTTCCAGGAGATTCCAGAAAGGCATTTTTCAGAGATTGTGGAATAATAGGAAAGTGAAAAATGGCATTTCTACTATGTATTAAAATTTATACTTTATTGCTGCTTAAACCACCATAACTAAAATAATGCATATATAATCTCTGATATCCTGCCCCCAAAAATAAACCAAAGGCTTCCATTGCTTTTGGGGGCTGCGGCTGCTTACCCTTGCTCTTACCCTTGCTCATAGCCTTCAGAGCACACTTGAAGAATTATTTCCAATAGCTGTGGAGCTTCCAGGTTGTCAAGTAGTTCATGACTTCCGAAAGTTATATTAACAGTGGCCAAAAATAATGTTTACCTATATGTATGATTTTTTTTAACCTCTGGCATTTTTACCTTAAGCAGGTGGAACTACACTTAGCAATAAAATATCATGTGTCACTTAGATACCAAATGCTCAACACACACCCCTGGGTGGCAAAAACCCTTGCCTGAGTGATGTGGTCAGGTTCCTCAGGTGAGCAGACGCTTGTTCCAGGCACCTCACCAGTGGTGGGGCCATTGGCAGCCTCTTCTCTGGAGACATCTGGCAGTTCTGGATGTAACCCCTGAGGGTTGATGTGGCAGGGCAGGCGGCTGAGGCCATCCTCTTCTTTCCTGCCGCTCTGGGGATGAAGGGGAGAACACAGCTGCCGAAGGGGAGGAGGCCCTTTGATGTCTGCACCTACCAGGACTACGTTTTGCTGGAAGCTGACTCCCAGTTTAAACTGACTTTAGCAAAGAGTAGAATTTCTTATTTTCTTTTCTTTCATCCTTTTTTTTTTTTTTTTTTTTGAGAAAGGTCTCACTCTGTCACCCAGGCTGGCATCCAGGGGTGCGATCACGGCTCACTGCAGCCTCGATCTCCCAGGCCCCAGAGATTCTCCCACCTTAGCCTTCAGAGCTGGGGCTACAGGTATGCACCAATATGCCTGGCTAATTCTGTTTATTTTTTTCTAAAGATGGGATCTCACTATGTTGCCCAGGTTGGTCTTGAAGTTCTGAACTCAAGGGTTTCTCCCACCTCAGCCTCCAGGATCATAGGTGTGAGCCATTGTGCCCAGCCAAGAGTGTAATTTGTTATTCCCATAACTGAAGTCTGGATAGATTGGGATCCGACAGCTCTGCTGATATCTTCAGGACTGGGTTTTATTCGCATGCATCTCCCGAGTGTGCTTTGCTGTCTTCTTGAGCAGTTCTCTCTCAGAAGCTCTGAGATGAGGGACACCGTGGCTTGCCTATGCCTTGTCTGAATTGTGATGGTTACAGTCGTTTAAGCAGCACTGGAGCTCTGGCCTCCTAGATCCTCTGCTCCAAACATGGCAGAAGTAGCCCACACTTTCCTGGCCACTCCAGGACCAGTCCCAGGGCAAATGCCAGTGGAAGCTACTTGAGTCACGTGACCATTTCCGAACCCGGTACTGTGACCAGAGGAATAGAATATATTCATTGGCCAGGTCTATCCTCCCCTCCCAAACTTCCCAAGCCTACCCTGAAGAAAATCAGAATGATTTAATGAAAAGGTGGGGAGACTGACAGATACCAGGTAAGCAAAAGCAGCACGTGTCTGATATACCTGTTGGGAAGCTTTGTTAGCTGGGGTAGGGGGTGTTCTGTATGCCCTTATTCATGGGTCAGTGTTAGTGCTGGTTCCCCTTAGCTTCATATAGTTACTTGCTATGTTACTGTAGGGAAACATTAGTTTAGATTCATTTTCCAAATATGAAGAACCATCTTTTAGACAATGTGATCTTTCCTTGCCTGTTTTTCGCGCTATTCAACATAATGGAATATTTCCAATAAAACCAACTAGAGTAAGTTCATTTCTCTTTCATTTTCCATTTCTCTGTATTCCATTTTTTTTTTTTAATAGAGCTTGGGTCTCACTCTTTCTCCCAGGCTGGAGTGCAGAGGTACAATCACAGCTCACTTCAGCCTCGAACTCCTGGACTCAAGTGATCCTCCCACCTCAGCCTCCCAAGTAGTTGGGACCAAAGTGTGCACCACCACCACACTAGCTAATTTCTTTTCTTTCCTCCTCCTCCTTCTTCTTCTTCTTCTTCCTCTTCTTCTTCTCCTTCTTCTTCTTCTTCTTCTTCTTCTTCTTCTTCTTCTTCTTCTTCTTCTTCTTCTTCTTCTGCTTCTTCTTCTTCTTCTTCTTCTTCTTCTTTT
>NC_045438.1:18684141-18699085 GCF_002776525.5 Piliocolobus tephrosceles
GCCCAGCCCATCCACGCTGGTCTTAGACCCCCGGACTCAAGCGATCCTCCTGACTCAGCATATCCCAAAGTGCTGGAATCACAGGCAGGAGCCCCCACACCCAGCCCATCCTTTTTTTGTTTGTTTGTTTCCCATTTTATCCTCTATTCCATCCTCTTTTCTTAATCACCAAGTCTCTGAGTAATGCTGGTGATATTAGTAGCTGGACATGTTTTTTATTGGAACAAGGCAGAGAATCAATGGTTGGATGGATGGGTGGATGGCTGGATAGACCAACAGATGGATGGATGAACATACAGATGGACAGATGGATGGCCAGATGAGTGGACAGACGCATGGATGGATGGATAGATGAATGGATGGATGAAGAGACAGGTAGACAGATGGTTGGATGGACAGACAAATAGGCAGATGAATAAACAGATGGATGGATGAACATATGGACAGACAGATGAACAGGCAGGTGCATGGACAGATGCATGGACAGATGGACAAATGTATGTATGTATGTATGGATGGATGGATGGATAGACGTTGAGTCATAGACTGAGATAAATGCTCCCACGTTTCAGCAAGTGAGGCGGTGTTTTGGTCCATGAGTTAATGTGCCTAACATGTCTGAATCAGTTATTCAGTCAGCCTGAAGGGTGCGGCTTGTTGCTACCATAGAGAGAGTCACAGTGGAGAGTCTGACTGGATCATTGTTAGAAAAGGATCCTAAAACGGCCTCCTTCTGAGGCCACCTTTGAACACTCGAAGCCTGTTTTCTGAACCATATTGAGTACTTTCTTTGGCGAGAGGGAACATTTCTTTTAAGAGCAAAGTATGACTTTATAAGCCTCTGCGTATATATGCTCTTTGCCACTGTGCAAATGTGATGTTTGGCAGCTGAGGCACGCTTCAGGGCAAAGGGTCTTCCATGATTCCTTTTTAATGCAGGAATATAAGCTGCACCACAAACTGAAATATAATAACTTTTACTGCCTCATTTTCCAACACAGCTTCACCAGGACAGCCTTAACCCCTGAAAGGAAACAGCAGAAGGCTAAGGCAGGGATTTCTAATCCTGACCCTGAGACCAGACTGGAGCTGCTCACAGAGCACCCTCTGTGTCAGAGAATCGGAGACGATTGCTTGCAATTGTTCTGAGGTGCCAAGCTCACGGGTGCCCTAGTGCACACCGCGACAAGCCCGAAAGGAGGAAGACCCTGGTCGGAGACCTCCCGGCGGACCACGTGTCCCACTTGAGCCAGTTCCAGGAGGGAGGAAGCTCCTAAGAGAAGCTGTTTTTCAGGCATCTTCAAATGACTGATTTTTTTTCTGATGCTTTTTGTAAATAATAGATCAAAGCCTCTGTGTCTACCAGAAGCCTCCCAACCCTCTGAATGCTGAAAAAGCAGATCCACCAAGCTCCCCTGAGGCGCTGAAATGATCGCTCTGCAGGCCTAGTCCCTCCACCCCAGAGCTGCTTCCTCTCTCATCAGAAAAGCAACAGTGGTGTGTCGGAGAGGCTCCCGCACAGTGTGCGAACGGGGGGAGCCCTTGGCAAGGGCCACCCTTACCAGGGCCTTCCGAGAGCTGTGTGCATGGCCCTTCTCCCACCTGGGCAAGGCGGTTTGCTGCTCTGGGCTTTCAATTTCTATTTCTGCTCTCCAAGTTTCAAGTTCTATATTTTTACCCTGGATTCTGGGTTTTCCTTGCCTTAAGAGGAAAGAAAGGGCAAAGCTCTTGAATACTTTCTGCATATTCTACTCCACCCTGCTTTCCAGACTTCAGAAGAAAAAAAGAGCTATTGGAAAGGAGAAGCCCTCTGGCCTTGTTTTCAGCAGGCCGGCTTCACTTCCCCTGCAACTTGTTAGTGAATCCTTGTTATAAAGCAAACCATTCAGAGGCTTGTGTTTCCCATAGGAATAGCATTACAATTGCAGTTGGCTCACCAGACTATGCTTTTTCCATAAAAAAATCATAGCCAGGACTAATAATAGGACAATAGAAAAACTTACAAAAATCATAAATCTTCAGGAGGATTTAAAATAACAGGGCATGGTCCAAGTCCTGTAAAAATAGTTATTTGCAAACTGTGTGCATTCCTTATAAATCAAGTGCCCAAAATGTAAATCTATTAAATTAGACACTTAACCTAATGAGCTGGTGTTTCTAGAAAGGGGTCCCAATCCAGACCCCAAGAAAGGATTCTTGGACCACACAAGAAAGAATTTGGGGTGAGTTCATAAAGTGAAGGCAAGTTTATTAATAAAGTAAAGGAATAAATGATGGCTACTCCATAGGCAGAGTGGCGGCATGGACTGCTCCACTGAGTAAACTTATAGTTACGTCTTGATTTTATGCTTAACAAGGGGTGGATTTTTCTTTTCTTTTCTTTTTTTTTTTTTTGTTTGAGACGGAGTCTCGTTCTTGTCACCCAAGCTGGAGTGCAATGGTGTAGTCTTGGCTAGCTGCAAACTCTGCCTCTTGGGTTCAAGCAATTCTCCTGCCTCAGCCTCCTGAGTAGCTGAGATTGAAGGTGCCTGCCACCACACCTGGCTGATTTTTGTATTTTTAGTAGAGATAGGGTTTCACCATGTTGGCCAGGCTGGTCTTGAACTCCTGACCTCAGTTGATCCTTCCACCTTGGCCTCCCAAAGTGCTGGGATTATAGACGTGAGCCACTGTGCCCAGCCAAGGAGTGGATTTTTCATAAGTTCTCCAGGAAAGGGACAGGGATTTCCCTGAACTGAGGGTTCCTCCCCTTTTCAGACCATATTGAGTAACTCTGGACATTGCGATGATATCTGTAAACTTTGATGGTGCTGGTGGGAGTGATGGTACTTTTAGCATGCTAATGCTTTATAATTAGCACATAAGGAGCAGTGTGGATGACCAGAGGTTACTTTCATTGTCATCTTGGTTTTGGTTGGTTTGGGGTTGACTTCTTTATCTCATCCTGTTTTCTCAGCAGGGTTCTTGTGACATGTATCTTGTGCTGACCTCCTGTTTCATCCTGTGACTAAGACTGCCTGACTGCCTTGGAATGCAGCCCAGCAGGTCTTAGCCCCATTTCGCCCAGCTCCTATTCAAGATGGAGTCACTCCGATTCAAACGCCTCTGACACTGGCAAGAACAAATTTCAAAGAAGCATTGAGTCAATGGCAGTTTTTCATTCCTTGTAACATTCAGATAGATAATTTTGGAAGTGGATGCTTTAGTCTACTCTGTTTACTGAAAACATACTTCCCAGGAAGTTAAAACTAATATGCTTTTGTCTCAATAAATTCTCTTGTGGGGGCAAATCCACCTGAAATGATTGCCTTGTCCTTTGAGTTCCAATTTTGAAAAATTCTCAAAACATATCATTGCTGTATGGAGATACTTGAATTCCTCAATGAGGGCCCCGTTTGGATCTGTTCTTCGTTCCATTGAGGAAACCTTAAAGACATATAAGCTCAGTGTGACATTCCAATAATTCACTGACAGCTTCATTTATCACAGAGAGCTCAGCATGGCTGTGGCTCTCAACTCAAGGATACTTAAAGCCTTAGAAGTCAGTCTCGACTCAAGGATGCAATTTCCTTCCTGTAACTCCAGGTGAGTTCCATTCTTTCACATGAAATATTATTATTCCCATTTTCCAAATGAGAACAGTGAGGCTCAGCCGAGTTCAGTGCTCTTCTCCAAGCCACCAGCTTACAGCAATGGAGTCACATCTAAGCCAAAGCAGATGTAGCCCCAGGATGCACCCACTAACAAGCCAACACCTGCCTGCCTAGCCAGGAATGAACCTGGAAGGTTTTGGGGAAGGACGACACCAGAAGGGAGAGCCAGGGAGTGCACAGACTGGGGTCCCTTTCCTTCTGGGGGTTCCCTTGTCGATGAAGAGCTGACCTCTGTAAAATATTGGGAGAGATTTATTCTCAGCCAAATATGAGTAATCATGATCCATGACACAGCCCTCAGGAAGTCCTGAGAATATTTGCCCAAGATGGTTGGGGCACAGCTTGGTTTTATGCAATTTAGAGAGGCATGAGACGTCAATCAAATACATCTAAGAAACACATTGGTTAGGTCCAGAAAGAGAGGACCATTCAAAACGGGACTTCCAGGCTATAGGAGAATTTAAACATTTTCTGGTTGACAACTAGTTGAGTTTGTCTAAAGATCTGGGATTAATAGAAAGGCAGATACAGATTGTGGAGACCAAAGTTCTTTTGAAGTCTTATAGTGACTGCCCTTAGAGAAAATAGATAACAAATGTTTCCTATTCGGATCTTAGTTAATCTTTTTAGAATTGGGAGAGTCTGGAAGAAAAAGATCTGGCTATGTTAAGAGATGCTTTACAGATGAAAATTTTCTCTCACAAAGAACAACTTTGCAGGGCCATTTCAAAATATGGCAAAGAAATGTGTCTTGGGGCAAAATATTTTGATTTTCTTCCTTTTCTCATAATATTATGCCAGAGTCAGTTTGGAAGTAAGTCACAATATACGGGGTTAAATTATAGCAGGATGAGCCACAGACAAAACCCCTCAGACACCGAGTTAGAGAAGGAAGGGGTTTATTCAGCGGGGGCATCGGCAAGACTCCTGTCTCAAGAGCCAAGCTCCCCGAGTGAGCAATTCCTGTCCCTTTTAAGGGCTCACAATTCTAAGGGAGTCCACATGAGAGGGTCGTGATCGATGGAGCAAGCAGGGGGTATATGACTGGGGGCTGCATGCACTGGTAATTAGATCGGAACAAAACAGGATAGGGATTTTCACAGTGCTTTTCTATAGAATGTCTATAATCTATAGATAACATAACCAATTAGGTCGGAGTCGATCTTTAACTACCAGGTCCAGGGTGTGGCATTGGGCTGTCTGCCTGTGGATTTCATTTCTGCTTTTTAGTTTTTACTTTTTCTTTCTTTGGAGACAGAAATTGGGCATAAGACAATACTGAGGGGTGGTCTCCTCCCTTAAAATGGAACTCATCTAATGAGAATTTATGATTTGTAGGGCATGACTCCCCAGACCCCTTAGATAGGAATGTGAGCAGGATAAAAAATCAGAGTTTAGTCCTCAATGTCCTCAGGGCATTCATCTGTTAAGTGTTAGGAAGTTTTTGAATGCAAAAAAAAAATGTGAATTTTAAGGGCTTTAAGAAACAAAATGTCAATGTTTATTAGCTCTGGCCAATGAGCAGAGGATGAAGTGTATGACTGCTTCTACTGCATATTAATTCTGAAAGGAAATATCTCTCATATTTAGATTTCTTGGGAGGTAGTTGTTGAGTATGGTATAGAGACTTATTCCAATTATGAAGATCCTCTAAGGGATGCCAAGGATTGGGAGTTAGCCTGAGAAGGAATCATGCGGTCTAATTGCCTGTTGAGTTCTTTCCGTGCACTGCACAGACAAAATCCATTCACTGAGACCACAGCATTGCAGTAAAGACAGCGTTTAATTGGCCAGGTGTGGTGGCTCACGTCTGTAATCCCAGAACTTTGGGAGACTGAAGTGGGCAAATCACCTGATGTCAGGAGTTCGACCAGCCTGACCAACAGGGAGAAATCCCGTCTCTACTAAAAATACAAAAATTAACCAGGCACGATGGCATGCACTTGTCATCCCAGCTACTTGGGAGGTGGAAATGGGAGAATCGCTTGAACCTGGGAGGTAGAGGTTGCAGTGAGCCAAGATCGTGCTAGATCCTGCCACTGCACTCCAGCTTGGGCGACAGAGCGAGACTCTGTCTCAAAAATAAATAAATAAAATTATTTTCTAAGCTGTTCATTGACTTTAGAATAATAAAATACAGCCCCTAGCAATAAAAAGTTAAAAGTTTAAGATATTACACTTTATATAATACAAAGAAAACAAATACATATCGTATAAATGTAAATAAACAATTTAATTAGTTATATAATAGGCCACAAAAACCATGTAACTTTTAAAACACAGAAATTGTATAAGCCCCATTTACTGAGCAGAATGAAATAAAATGTAATTTTATAGAAAATAGTAAGAGGCCAGGCATGGTGGCTCACACCTGTAATATCAGCACTTTGAGAGGCCAAGGTGGTGGGTCACCTTGGGTCAGAAGTTCGAGACCAGCCTGGCCAACGTGGTGAAATCCTGTCTCTAGCAAAAATACAAAAATTAGCTGAGCAGTAGTGGCACACGCCTGTAATCCCAGCTACGTGGGAGGCTGAGGCAGGAAAATCTTGAGCCTGGGAGGCAGAGGTTGTGTTGAGCCAACATCGCACCACTGCACTCCAGCCTGGGTCACAGAGTGAACTCAAAAAAATAAAAATAAAAATAAAAAAATTAAAAGAAAGCATTTGATTGACACGAGGCTGGGCATGTGGGAGAGCTGGAGTTCCCGTCACTCATGTCAATCTTCCCATCGGCTTGGGGCTAGGGGTTTTCAAGGATAGTTTGTTGGGCAGGGGATTAGGGAATGGGTGCTGCTGACTGGTTGGGGCTGCCTTCACAGGGGTGTGGAAAATGGTCCTCCTGAGCTGCATCTGCCTCTGGATGGGACCCCAAGACCAGCTGAATCATTAGTCACAAGTCCAAGTGGAGCTGGAAGGTAGGCAGAAATGCAAAAGTCTGAAAAGTCATCTCAAAACACCAGCCTTGTTGTAGAAGCACCAGGTTCTATAACAATGGTGTTATTTACAGGAGTCATCACGGAAGTTACAAATCTTGTGACCTCCAGAACAATAGCTGGTTAACATCTAACTACGCCTGCATCTTAGCAGAGTTGAGGCCCCACTCATAATCCTACAGACCCATATGAATTTGCCACTGCTCACAGACTGGCCTGTGTAACTTCCCACCTCTCTCCCAACCCTGCTCTGTGTTTTATGGATCAGGTCTCTCGGCACCAGGTGCTTATTGAAAATGCAGACTCCAGAACCCACTCCAGGACTCCCCAACCACAGAATTTTCACAAGCTCCCCAAGTGGGTACTGTGTACACAGAAGTCTGAGAAGCACCGTCCTAAGTTGGGTGGTCTTGCACTGGCATGAGAAGCAGAGTCCTGTTTTCTTACAACCACCCCCTGCCAACCCCAGTACAGGAGTCTGCAGTCCCATGGAGGCCCCACGAGCTGTCTTCTCCTCTATGGCTATAATCTGTTTTCACAGCTCCTTTTCACTCACCCATTCCCATCCAGCATGGGAATAGAGGCAAGCACAGGGGACCTCTGCAGCTTCCTCTCCTGTGCCCCGTAGACAAGTTCCTTGTGCCTGCTCAGGGCCCACACTGTCCTCTTTGCTGGGCTTCCTGCCTCGCTCAACCTGAGCATTTTAGTCATCCTCAAGAGGTGACCTGACTCACCCTGCTCTATTTCTCATCTGCCAGTCAGACCTGAGGCAGGCACGTTTTCTTCTACTCTTTACACCCCGAGTTCTTTGCTAACTGAGCACACAGAACATGGATGCTGGTTAAGGGAGGAGTGGGATGTCATCACAGACCCCGAACAGGAGGGATATTTCCACCAGGGTGCGGAATTTCACACTGATTCATGGATATGAGTGGGTTGCTTTATAAATTCCTCCATTAGCTCAACTATTTCCAAAGGAAAAAGTAAAAACAGATGTGGAAGATGTTATAATATCGTCTAATAACTGGGGTGGGAAAATGGCATGGAAATTTAGATATTAACATGGATTTGTATTCTTTTCTCCTATAAACTCTAAGACTGCATTTGAGACAATTGGTCACTTCTGTGTTAGGGGTTGTAAAACACTACATGGCATCTCATTTTATTTCATCATGCCCGTACATAAAAAAACAAAAAACAAAAAACTATTGACTGGGCACAGCAGCTCATGCCTGTAATCCCAGCACTTTGGGAGGCTGAGGCAGACAGATCACTCGAGGTCAGGAGTTCAAGACCAGCCTAGCCAACATGTGAAACCTCGTCTCTACCAAAACTATAACAATTAGCTAGGTGTGGTGGTGGACACCTGTAATTCCAGCTACTCAGGATGCTGAGGCAGGAGAATTGCTTGAATCCAGGAGGTGGAGTTTGCAGTGAGCCCAGATCGCACCGCTGCACTCCATCCTGGGCGATGAAAATGAGACTCCGTCCCAAAACAACAACAAAAACAACAACAACAACAATTTATCAATGCTCCATCTGATGAAATTTTTCATGTAATTCAAAACTTGAACATGAGATGTTCCCTGCCTCTTTAATAAGGAGTGGAATCATTGCTGAGAAGATGTAAACATGATCAGAAACAAGCAGAATCTGTCAGGATGCTCAGCAGGTGTGGGGGGCGGGAGGGGCACTACACCGGTATCTTCACTCCTCACCCGACTTCAGAGTTGACATCAAGCTCTGAAAAAGGGAGCTCCATCTGTGATATCCACCAAGTCCAATCATCAGCAAAGCCTGTGTGCCACCGCTCCTCCTCCTTGTTCTCAGACTTCCTCATTTCCTAACAGCTCCTCCTCTCCTCCCTCTCTTCCAGCCACGATGGCCTCCTCACTGGCCATGGGCACGCCAGGGGCTCCAGCTGTCTGGGCTGCTTGTCCCTCAATGATCTGGAAGTCCGATCTCCTCACTGTTGTGGATTGAATTGTGTCTCAATAAAGATGGGTTAAAGTCCTGGCTCCCCTGTCTATGAATGTGAGCTTATTTGGAAGTAGTGTCTTTGCAGATGTCATCAAATTAAGATGAGGCCATTAGGGTGGGATCTAACCCAAGAGGGCCAGTGTCCCTCAGAAGAGGAGAAGACAGAGACACACAGGGAAGATGCTGCATGGAGACAGGTCAGAGGCTGGAGGAGCAGCTGTGAACCAGGGAGCACTAGGGCGCCAGAAGCTAGAGGAGGCAGCGGGGAGCACACCCTGCAGGCACTTTGAGATGGGACTTCTGGCCGCCATGGCTGTGAAAGAACAATTTCTGTCGTGTGAAGCCATCTAGCATGTGCTACTTGGTTACAGCGGCCACGGGAAACAAATTCACTCGCCTATTTCAAGTATGGTGCAGACATTCCCTTCTCAGTGGGGTCCATTCTAATCACTCTACTGAAAATGGCAACATCCCCCAAACACCTTCTGCTCCTCCCTGACCTGCTGACATTTCCCCCTGGTGCGAGTCAGCTTATGTATGTGCACGTCCCGCCTGAGGCTGGGTGCTGTCTTGCTGCTCAGGTGCAGCTCTGAGAGGCAGGGATGCTCTCTTTGTTCGCTGGTGGTTCCAAGGGCCTAGAACAGGGCCTGGCACATAGGAGGCACTTGGCACATAGTTTTGGGAAGAAAAAGTAGATATTTTCCCCCAAGGTATCAGTGTATAAGTTAAGAGCATTTGCCCAACTGAAGTTAATAAGATTTCTGTAGAGGAAGATATATCTCTACAGGATCGTGTTCTCAAATATATTCATGAAGCAGCTGCAGCGAACAGCATCTTCCCTGAAAAAGCATTGATTGCGTTCCTGTTCTTTCCATTCAGGTGGCTCACTGTGCTCCAGGCTGCTCCCTCCCCTCCTGCAGTCCTGGTCATCCGCTGTCCTCCTCCTTAGCTGCTCCTCCCTGCCTACACGGGTGCTCCTGCCCTCCTCCTCGGTTCTCTCTTCTCCTCCCGCCCCCAGGTGCCGACTCCTCTACCCCTGATGAATGCCAAGTCTCTCTGCTCCCTTTTTTAGCAGGATCTATTCTTACTCCATCAGCTTTTTACATGAAATCATCACCTCCTGTGGTTTAACCGCCCCTCGTTGCTATGGATTCTCAGGTCTGTCCCATTCACAGGTGCCAAACCTCTGCATTCACCTGCACACGCTGGCTAATGCCTCACAAGCTCCTGACAACGTGATCAAATCTCAGCTCATATTCCTCCATCCCTGTCCTGTGTGTGTGTGGCGTGTGCGTGTGAGCATGTGGACATATGCACGTGTGTGTGTGTGTGACTAACTGGCCAGGTAACGAAACCAGAGGTTGTGCCCTTGACTATTCCCTGCCTCTCATCCCTCAGTCCCAGCTAATGAGCAAGCTGTGTCAGTTTTACCCCACACCCACCCCGGCAGGTGCGGCTCTGAAAGGTTGAGAGCTGGAAAGGATGTCACTCTCACCATTACAGCAAGGGAAAAGCGAGGAAACTGTAAATTAATGACTTTTCGTCAGAGAACTGAGATTTCAGGCAAACAACTAACTATGCCTTGAAAGCTCTTCGTTCTTGTTCATCTGGGGTACTCCTGTGCATTCTTCAAAACCCTGCTGGGAAGTCATCACCAAACACCCCAGAGTTAATAATTCATTCCTTGGTGCCCCTGTGACCCTTACACTTTTGCTCTGCAGAGGCTCTTCTGCATGTTTCATTTTGCCAACAGGCCTGTTTCCATGGACTTCAGCACCAGGCAGGCCTGGTTCCCATTTCCTGCTTTGGGGATTCACCCCTCCAAGCTTCAGTTTCCTTAGATGTGAGGTGGGGGAAAAAGTCACGGCCACATGACGTTATTTTGAGGATTTCATGAGGCAGTGAAAGGGGAGTGCACAGCACAGGGCCTGGTGCAGAAACAATCCCCAGTGCCATGTCTCTCTCCCCAAGAGGGTCATGGTTCCCGAGGAGGAGAACTGCAGTTTCAGCATTACCTCTGCATTCAGCGTGGGATGCTCAGAACCTTCCAATAAACAAGGCATGCTAGTCATTTAGGGGTGTGGGCATTTGGGAAGAAAGGTTATCTCTTTAAAGCAAGTTAAGTGAATGTTTGTTTCTTTAAAAAAAAAAACTGCCAAACTATCTTCCGAGTAGCTGTACCATTCTACGCTTCCACCAGCAATGAAGAGTACTCCAATTTCTCCATATTCCCACCAACGTTTAAAAGGTAGGGATTCTGATAGGTTTGTAGTGATATCTTATTATGGTTTTTGGTATTTTGGTTTTTGATGTTGGTTTTTGAGACAAGGTCTTGCTCTGTCACCTAGGCTGGAATGCAGTGGTACAATCTCAGCACACTATAGCCTCCGTCTCCGGAGCTCAAGTGATCCTACCACCACAGTCTCCTGAGTAGCTGGGACTATAGGTACATGCCACTATGCTGGGCTAATATTTTTAAATTTACTTTTTGTAAAGACAAGTTCTCAGTATGTTGCCCAGGCTGGTCTTGAACTCCTGGACTCAAGTGATCCTCTCGCCCTGGTCTCCCAAATTACTGGGATTACAGGTGTGAGCCACTGTGCTTGGCCTTCATTACAGTTTTAATTTACTCTTTCTTAATATTTAATGATGTTGAATATCTTTTCATGTGCTTACTTTCCATTTCTATTTTCTTTAGTGAAATGTTGGTTCTTTAGTGAAATGTTTCACCCATTTTTTAATTGGACTTTTTTTTGGTTTGTTTTTATTTACTATTGAATTTTTTACTCTTTATATATTCTAGATAAAAAGTGGTTGTTGGATATGAGGTTTGCCAGGATTTCCTCCCAATCTGTAGCTTGTCTTTTTATTCTCTTCACAGGGCTTTTTCCAGAACAAAACTTTTTAATTTTGATAAAGCCAATTTATCAATTTGTCTTTTTATGACTTGTACTTTTGGTTTCTAGTGTAAAAATTCAGCCCAGCCTTAGGTTCTGTAAATTTTATCTTGTATTTTATTCTAAAAGTTTTATAATTTTACACTTAGCATTTACATCTGTGATCCACTCTCAGTTTTCTTTTATATGAGGCATAAGGTTTGCATTGAGGGTCACTGTTTTCCCTGCAGCTGTCCACTTGTTCTAGCACCACTGTTCAAAAGGCCATCATCCACCCATTGAATTGCTTTCGCAACTTTGTCAGAAATCAACTGGTGGCCGAGTGTGGTGGCTCATGCCTGTGATACCAGAACTTTGGGAGGCCAAGGCAAGGGGATTGCTTGAGCTCAGGAGCTTGAGACCTGCCTGACCAATGTGATAAAACCCCGTCTGTACTAAAAATTCAACAATTAGCCAGGTGTGGTGGCACATGCCTGTAATCCCAGATTCTTGGGAGGCTGAGGCACAAGATTTGCTTGAACCTGGGAGACAGAGGTAGCAGTGAACCGAGATCAAGCCATTGCACTCCAGCCTGGGTGATAGAGCAAGACTCTGTCTCAAACAAACAAACAAACAAACAAACAAAATATCAGCTGACCATGTTGGTGTGGGTGCATTTTTTGGGCTCTTTATTACATTACATTGATCTATCCCTTCTTACTAAGACAAGATTTTGATTGCCATGCCCATATAATAAGCTTCAACATCCTGCCATTTAATTTCTTTTTTAAAAAAAATTGTTTTAGCTATTCTAAGTTCTTTGTCATTTTCTACAAATTTTATCATAAGCTTGTTCACGTCTATCAAAAAAAAACCTTGCTGAAATTTTACTAGATCACATTGGGAACCAACATCTTTACTATGTTGACTCTTTTATGAGTATGGTAAGTCTTTTCATTTATTTAGGTCATCTTTGACATTCTTTCACCAACATTTCGTAATTTCTGCATATAAATACTTCAGATGTTTTGTTAGATTTTGCCTAAGTATACATTTCCTTTGGAGCCATTGTAAATCGCACTATGTTTTCAACTTTTATTTCCACATATACAAATGTAATTTGTTTTTATATGTTGATCTTATATCTATGACCTTGCTCTCAGAAGTTTTTTTGTAGATTTCTTCGGATTTTCTACTTCTAGAATTATTTTGTTTGTAAATAGAGATTGATTTCTTTCTTTCTTTTTCATGTGTATGCCTTTTTTTCTTGCCTTATTGACCTCGCTACAACTCCCAGTGCTACCTTAAATAACAAGGTAAGGAAGGCCGTCATTGCCTTTTTTCTGGTCTTAGGGGATATGTTCAGATTTTCACCTTTAGGCATGGTGTTAGCAGTAGGCTCCATGTAATATTTTATGCACTGTATGAGTTTCTTATTGCGGTATAACAAATCACCACAAAGGTACAGCTTAAAACAATGAATTGATACTCTGACAGTTCTAGAGATCCAAAATCTGAAATCAAGAAGATAGCAGGGCTGCATCCCTTCCAGAGGCTCCAGGTGAGAATACACTTCCTTGCTTTTTCCAGCTTCTAGAAGTTCCCCACATGCCTTGGCTCAAGAGACTTCCTCACAGCACCCCATCCCCTTGCTTCCACTGTCACATCTGTTTCTTTCATTCATTTGCCCTCCCCAGATAACCCAGATATCCATCTCAAGACCTTTATCTTAATCATATGGGCAAAGTCCTTTTTACCATGAACTGTAACATAATCACAGGCTCAGGTATTAGGGTGTTGATATCTTTGGAGGTATTATCTGCCCATCACACACTGTGTTATAATTGTCTGTTTACTTATCCTTTGTTATTTATTCCTCATTATATTCCCAGCATCTAACCGAGTAGCCGGCACACAGGATGGGCTCAGTAAATAGCTGCTGACCAGCAGAATGGGCGGCTGAGTCCATATTCCCTCTTTATCAGCCTTGGGAAAGCCTGAGCCTGTTCTGGTGTTCTGCATAGGTACAGTGAATAATTTCTTCTGAGTAGAAGACTGATGACAACTGTTCTGATGTATACCAGCAGATTCATGGGGATCCTGGTAAGGACTATTTGAATTTTGGCTTTAGAAAATTCAAGGGATGGGTTTTCCACAGGTACAACCGCAAAGCAAATGCTGGTCACTCCAGAATGCTCCTTCCTGACTCATGAGGAGACAGACCAGGCAGACAGGGGATAAAGAGCTCCCTCCTCCTGTCTCCTGAACGTCCTTGGCTTCCAAAGCTGTGCTTTATAGATACACGCTTTATGTTGGCCGAAGTCAGCAGTTCGTCTTCTTTACAAAAGAATATTGGTCTTTGCCTTTTATCTCTTCATTCTTCCTCCTTATCCCTGGCACTTGCTGAGCGGGTGCCAGCGTCTGCAGCCTCTCTCTGAGACCAGCTCTCTTTCGGCGTCTGCCTCCCTTTGCCCCTTCTCAAACAAAGACACAGCAGCCGAGAGGACAACTGGGTGGGTGGAGTGGGAAGAAAGCAAGTTTCGTTGGCTTTTCCAGGATTAACTCAGGGCTGGCTGGGTTGAGTAACTGAGGCGAGGTCATGGGTAGATCTGGCCCAGGGACTTCCGGGGTTTTGTTCCTGGGTGTGTCTCTCAGGCAGTGGGAGGATGGTGGTGCCATCACCAAGCCTTGTAGCAGGAAGGGGAAGCCCCCACAAGGGCAGATAATGGGGAATTCAAGTCCACCTGGGATGCTTGAGGACCTTGCCTGATGGGAAAACTTTGGTGTACATTTTTAAAAACCAGAAAACAGGATTTTGTTTTTTCTTGCTCTTTTTTAAATGAAAACATCAGTGTTTTTCATCAGGAGCCCAATGGGCGTTTTCGGCAGGACAGATCATCCGCAGACCCGTGCTTGTGCTGCAGGAAGGTTGGTCTCCCTGGGGCCTGCCCCTTAGGTGCCGGCAGCACCACGGCTATTGCAAAAACTGAGGCACCCCAGTAGATGTTACCAAATGTCCCCAAAGGGAGCAGACTGCCCGCCCCCAAAAACCTGAACTCCGGTCTTTAAAAAGGCTTTTTATTCACTGTTCATAAAAACGTAATGTCCTCTAGAAAGCCTGTTTTTCTGATAAGGCATGAAGAGGGAAGATATTAATTTGCATATTGATTGACTATAGCATTGAGGTGTCCCTTCTCCCCTGGGGACCGGCTTACCTGGGACAGCTCTGGGAGTCCCCGAGTAGCCACCTTTGGATATCACGTTGGCAGAATCTCAGGGTGGAGGAGCCTCTGATAGGCATTGAGTGGCCTTTAAATGACCACACGCTGCTTCAAAACCCACAGTTTCCGTGTTTGCTTTTTGAAAAAATAACTTGTCGTACATGTTCTCAGTAAAGAATCCACACACACTCCCATGCACACAGTCGCATGCACACACACTCCCATGCACAACACTCCCACGCACAACACTCCCATGCACACAAACATGCATACACACACTAC
>NC_045438.1:18699095-18703570 GCF_002776525.5 Piliocolobus tephrosceles
CACACTACCATGCACACAGTCCTATGGCACACACACTCCCATGCACACACTCCCATGCACACACTCCCATGCACACACACTCCCATGCACACACACTTCCATGCACACAGTCCCATGCACACACAGTCCCATGCACACACTTCAGTGCACACAAGCTCCCATGTACACACACTCCCATGTACACACAGTCCCATGCACACACTCTCATGCACACAAACATCCATGCACACAAATCCTCGCACACACACTCCCATGCACACACATTTTAAAAACGTGACCAGCTCCTTAGGGTGCTCTCCTTTGAAAGGGCAACAGGAAGGCTGGGGGTGAGTTGTGCAGCCTACACTTCCCCTCTTCTGTGATCAAGAGCTCGGGGGTCCCCAGCTAGCCTCCCCTACTGCTTTAGACACATGCATTTTTACTCATCTTTGATATTTTTGAAAGGACAGCATGTTCCATGCAAGTCCCTTTGAATCCTGCCCCTGCCAGCCAGCTTAGAGGGAGCACACCCTCCACACAGCCCCCCTAGGCCTCGGGTGTGGCCCGTCCACCTCTCACAGAGCAGCTGGCTCTGGCTGCCTCCAAGGCAGAGGTCACCCCGCCTGACCAGAACCGCTTGTGTTCTCTGGAGTGAATGGGACATGAGCGTTTCTGTTTTATAACAGGGGTGGGGAAGGCAGGAGAAGGGTTGAGGGGAATGTGTGGGATCTGCCTCCATCCAGCTGCAGGCGCGGGTCTGAGCCCTTTGAGCAAGTGCGAGGGCCGGTGCTGACGCAGGGCTCCCCGGAGACCCAGTCGGGTGTGGAGCTGCCTGAGGGGAGGCCTGAGGGGGTGGGGTGGGGGGAGCTAAGAACAGGAGAAGCAGCAGCTTTTTCACATGATGGGGGGAGCTAAGAACAGGAGAAGCAGCTTTTTCACACGATGGGCTGCCATGGTTGATTTTGTGCCAACCTGACGGGGCCGCGGCTGAAACATTATCCCGGGTGTGTCTGGAGGGTGTTTTGGACGAGATCGGCATTTGACTCACTGCACTGAGCGAAGCGGGTGTCCTCCCTGGTGTGGGGGCGCATCCAGCAGCGGAAGCCACAGCAGAACAAGCCCCAGGAACCCCTACCCACGAAGGAGAGAGGAGTTCGTCCTGCCTCGTAGCCTTCGAAGCGGGACCTCGGCCTTGTTCCTGCTTTTGAACTCGAGCGGAATCCCAGGTTCTTCCGGATCTCAAGCTGCTCCTCCAGACTGAAGGACGCCCGCACCTTTTTGGGTCCCCAGCTGAACCTCACCCAACAGATCCTGTGACGCGCCAGCTACGGGGATGGTGGCAGCCGTTCCTCCCAACCAGTGTCTATCTGCCTCTCCCCGTGGTTCTGTCGCTCTGGTGAACCCTGACCCGTACAGCAGTGAGGTCCCCTCATGCAGTTTCAGGAGAAACAGAGGTGACTGGGCTGGAATGTGTCTCTCTCTCACACACACACTCTTACACACATATACATACACGCACACGCACGTACATACACATACACACTCACACAGACACAGCATACACATCTACACACTCACACACACTTATACACAGATTTACACACTCACACACATACACTTACACATACACACGTTTATACACATATATACACACACTTATACACAAACACATGTATACACACATACACACACATATACATATACACACACATGCACTTATACACACACACACATCTGGGTCCACCAGGAAGAGTGGAGAGATTCTTCAAGGGGGCCAAGAAGCTGCTGGGGACCATGGTATTAGCTTGGAACACTTGTCATTTGGACCCAAAGCCATGTCCACTGCTGAGCCCGAGGCTGTGGGAACAGTGGACCTGAGTGAGCAGAAGGCGAGGTAGAGTCCCGATCTTTCCCAGGAAAGCATCACCTGGCCTTGGAAATGAAACGCAGCCCTTCAGAGGCTCACCTACAGTCAGGCACTGCAGCATTAGATGTTTAGAGCCAGCCTGCCATGTCCTGGATTCTCCCCTGTTTTCCATATCCAGAGCTTTCTTGTTTATTTCTCTGAGTTTCATGAATTCTTCAGTGGCCAGGCATTGTTTTATCTGATGTGCCAAACACTGATAAGGACACAGTTCACCCTTTCTATGTGAATTTAAATTCTTTCTCTGGCCTGACTTCTTGAGTCAGCAGGATTTATTTCTGCCCTGACATCAGGTGAGCCGTCCTCCCAGCGGCTGCTGTCTTCCTGGGTATATTTCAGTCTCGGGGCTTTTCTAGCCACAGGGACCCTGGGACATCTCCAAGGCAAGTCCTAACACAGCTCATTTCATCCCTCCGTCAAGGTCCTCCACGCCTTAAATAATTGTCCTACGAAAACCTTTGAGAGCAGAGCACCCCCAATTCTGATTCTCCCCAGCTAGATAGATTCCCACGCCATCTGTGTTTGAGCCAACTCTGGTCCAGGGAGCCAGGAAGGATTTGCAGAGAGGTTCTCAGGCACCCAACCTGCCTCTGAACTCAACAGTGAGACTGTCCACCCCGGGCCGCTGTGTTCAGTCTCCGGCCACGTCCCCTCTCCTGCCGCCACTGTCTTGCCATCGTTTATAGTGTGACACTCTCCACAATGAATCTAATTGATAGAAAACAGCACCCAGCTACATACAGAATTTTACAAATAAATCTACAGATGCCCCTACCATGACATGAAGGAAAAGTAAAATGAAAATAACCATTGAAAAAAATTATGTGTTTATGTATTTAGTATGTACATTCTCAAGCATGATTACCCTAGAGGAAAGGGCTCCAATCTCATCCAAAACCCCTGAGTGAAGATACGTTTCAGAATTCATATTTCTACGGACTTTTTCATGGAAATAGCCTCCTTACATTGCACATTTGATCAACTCTGTTAAGGCCTGGGGCAGTGCCTTCTAATCAAACACATTAGTGGTTCCCAAGCACCACGTGTAATCACACAAAGCAGGATTTCAGAAACTGGCTATTAGTAGCCTCACACGAGTGCAGCACAGACTCCCCTTGGGTTGGGCATGCAGCTCCCGGTCCTGGGCCGTGGCCCCAAATCCCCAGAAGCAAACCCCACGGAAGCACGTGCTCTGACCTGCCATGTCTCCGAGTGCTGGGGCTGGCCCACCCAGCGGTACCACCCAGGTGGAGTAACGCCTGGAGCCCCACCTAAGCCCACATAGGACCCGTTCCCATTTCTCCTCTGGGTGGCCCCTCTGACCCTGTACTCCATGCATGGGGCCGACCAGCTCTGGGAGCTGCCCCTGGGGGTTGTCCTGGGGACTGTGGTCGAGCCCTGTTCCAGGCTGACAGCCTGGCCCAGGATGGCTCCCACTGGTAGGCGCAGCATGTCTCCTGCACCATCGTGTGAGACTGGGCTGCCAGAATGGGGCTGACATGCAGGTTGTAGGTGATTCAAACAGTTTAAATAGACAGTGCTCTTCAGAAGAGGCTTTGCCTGGGGCCTTGCACACCCCAGGCCAGATTTTGGCACTAAATGGATTAAGAAAAGAACTCTGGGTTTTCAAGTCTGTTTCAATTTCGGAGTTACAGATAAGGAATTGTAGATCAATAGACACCTGGTTTTATTTCTGTACAATAGACTGTGAGAATGACGAGTGTGAGAGTACAGGGTACCGGCCACCTGAGGACTGCAGGGCCACTGACAATGGCATGATTTCCCGAGATGGTAAATAATTCCCAGAAAATTCTCAAACAGAACAAAGTTCAATCTTTATACTAGTTACATTCTTGGAACATTCAGTGTATGCTAAAGCCATGCAAAAAATTCTTTATGTTTCCAAACAAAATGGAGTCAGGTTGCAGTGCAAATAATTGCAAGCCAACTTCTAGCTGCCTAGGGACCCAGTGAGACATCTGGAAGGCATGAAGGATTTAAGTCAGAGGCAGCCTGATATGGTTTGCTGTGTCCCCACCCAAATCTCATCTTGAATTATAGTTCCCATAATCCCGTGTGTCGTGGGGGGAACCTGGTGGGAGGTAATTGAATCGTGGGGGCTATTCTCATGATAGCGAGTTCTCACGAGATCTGATGGTTTTATAAGGGACACTTTCCCCTTGGCTCGGCACTTCTCCTTCCTGCCATCATGTGAAGAAGGATGTGTTTGCTTCCCCTTCCGCCATTATTGTCAGTTTCCTGAGCCCTCGCCAGCCATGCTGAACTGTGAGTCAATTAAACCTCTTTCCTGTAAAAACTACCCAGTTTCGGGCAGTCCTTTACAGCAGTGTGGAACAGACTAAAGCACAGCTCTTCTCTATTAGGAGGTGTCCCCACTCTGTGGGACAAGCACCCCGGCCTCTACCCACTAAATGATGAGAGTGCACCCCAATCATCTCCACAGCCTGGCACTGCCACACAAATTCCCACCCAACCATCTCCACGGCCTGGCACTGCACATAAATTCCCACCCATCTCCACGGCCTGGCACTGCCACATAAATTCCCACCCA
>NC_045438.1:18703580-18724848 GCF_002776525.5 Piliocolobus tephrosceles
GTTCTGCCCCATCCCCCTCCTCACCTGCATGGCTGAGCCCCTCAAAAGATCCTCTCCACAACGGCTGGGCTGGAGACCAGCAACCAAACACCAGGCACCCTTGCACTGGCCCTGTTAGGAGTTAAACTGTGTCTCCCTAAAAAGACAAGTTGGAGTCCTAAGGTACCCCAGAATGTGACTGTGTGCGAAAACCTGGCCTTAATGAGGAAATCAAGTTAAAAATGAGATCATTCAGGCAGGCCCTAATCTAATACCATCAACGTCCTCATGAGAAGGGGGAATTTGAACGCAGAGATGGGTGCAGAGGGAAGGTGACGTGAAAGGGGCCAGGGAGAAGCCACAGCCCAGTAGGAAGCCTGGAGCAGACCCTGCCTCTAAGCCTTCGAGGGAGCCAGCCAACCTTCCACTCTTGGATTTGGGACCAAGAGAGAGAATTCCTGTTGTTAGACCAGCCTGTGGCTCTCTGTTAAGCATCCTGGGGACACCCCTGCAGTCCATCCACCCTCCCCACGGTCCTCCCCTCCCAGCACTCTCCTGGCCCTCCCACCCCTGGTTGCAGGTGCTGTGTGTGTTCACTGTTCTCTCCAAGGCTTCTGTTGAGGAGGCAGGACAGCACTAGGCCTCCCGTCTGTTCCTGGTCCAAGAGCAAAGTTTACACCCGGCCAGCAGGTCCTGGGCAGGGCGCTCCCAGGAACATGCAAACGAGCGCCTCACAGAAGCAACAAGTAAGACTCAATGCTAAGGCTTCCTTGTTAATAATAATAATAATAACAATACTTTTATAGAAAATGTGAAGTTAAAAAATAGGTAAACATTTATAAAGATGATTTTATTCTCTTATCTGTCACTAAGAAATAATGTGTCATAGCTGTGATCCTTGGACGACCGTCTCCTGCACAAAGTGTCAGAGTCCAAGCTGCCCATGTTGCATACACATTGACCAATTAATCACCAGTCTGGACTTGATCCTTTTCAAGGTCGCTGTGCACTGCCTTCCAATTACAGCAGGTGTCTGTGATATCATCTGTATAATATAATGAGTCAAATTCTGAGCGTTCTTTGTGTACTTATTTCATCTAAGCTTCAGCCCACATTCCCACTGCAGCCGCCCTTTCCTGCAGGTATCTCTCAGTCTGTGTTGAGCCTTCCCAGCACAGGGAAGGGCAGTGATGTCTTGAGTTGGCCTCTTCCTTCAGGGTTCTGCAAGCCTCAGCTGTCACAGCCATTGCCAGACTGGATCCTGGATTACCTAGGGAGTGGCTGTCATTTCCCACAGGAGAGGAGGAGACAAACCCGTCACGGCAGGTGACATAGGCCAGAGAGGCCTCCTGGTGCCGTAGGTGGCAAAAAACCTTCTCACTTCTGAGTGTCACTCAGACCTGTAAACCTATGTGCTCCCAAAGATATTACCAGACGTCCTGGCTTTCTCTATTTCCTGCTTTTCGCCCCATTCCCCCAGAGTGAAGCAAACTCACTCGTCTGCTGCTATGAGGGGCTCTTTATTGCACCCTGACAGACATTGAGGAGGGGAGCTTCTGATTCTTCAGATGATTTCTGGGAGTTTTCCTCCAGAAAATGCTTACAGACCATCGAATGGAGAGATCACACCTGGTCCTAAGCATTCCTCCCAAAGATCAGGTTAGCATCACAGACAAGATCGCAAACAGCCTCTCTTAAATCACCGCCAAGCTTGTCGGCAAATATTCTCGAACTTTACTTAGTGTCGATTATGGGCTGGGAAAAAAGAGAGATATAAAGATGGCCCTGCCCACAAGGGGCTCAGAGGCCCTGAGGAAAGGGCTGGCCATGTCACGGGTGCTCCAAGGGTGCCATGCCCCTGCTGGGGGATGCACTGGCAGCTCATGGCAGTCATGACCACTCAAATTCTCCAATCAGATTCTCTGTGACGGGAAAGCACAGAATTTGGAAATAAAAGACTCACACCAACACTTTTATTCGAGGCTGGGATAATAATCTGTTGCTTATTTTAAAGTGCTATATCTTGAATCTTGTGCCCGGTGGTGTTGGTGCTGGTAGCCATTATGTCAAAGGCAGACACAGGCATGGCAGACAAAAGCAAAAAGCCCAAGGTGATTTCATAATCATAGAGGCCTGGTTTTATTTTTGAGTTATCCCATGATCTTTTGCTAAAGACTTCCAGCCCCACCCTACAATGCAGGTAATTCTCATTTCAGAGGGTCCCTCCCTCATCACCAGCAACTGAAGGCCACTTGATTTATGAATTCTCTAAGGGTTTATTGAGCACCTAATGAGTATCAGGTACAATGGTACAATGGTAAGCCTGCAAATACAAGTAACGTGAAACCCAGTTTCTGTTTCCAATAAGCCAAGACCCACAGAATTGAAAGACAGAATTGAAACCCAGTTGGCACCTGCATCTATGGGCATTGAAGAAAGGTGCCCACATCAACTGAAGCAACCCAGGAGGCCGTCCCAGAGGAGAGGAGCTTTGAGCTCAGGTCTGCAATGGAAGGAGATGCTGCTGGCACACAAGTGCATGGAAGGCATCTCAAGAAGAGGGAGGAGGCCACACAGCTCACTCCTAGAGCCTGGGCTTTCAAGTGGAAACAGAAGTTGGAGAAGAACCAGTTCTCAGAACTGCATGGTGGCACAATAGGAGAAGGGAGTGGAGTGGAGAAACTGAGATACAGGATGTCCCTCCTCAAAGTCCTGCCCCCCCCAGTCTCCAGAGTCACCCACACTAGCCCCAGGCCTGCACAGCCCCCGCCCATGGCAAACCTCAGTCTCACTGCTGAGACTGAGGATGAGGCCAACACCACCTCCCATGGCTTCCACGCTAGGGCCATGGTTACCACGGAGCCTGGGGACCAATGTACTCAGCTGCTGGACTCCGGCCCCAGCCCTCCTGCCCTGGGTGCTGACTGACCCCAGCCCTCCTGCCCTAGCTGACACTGGTGCTCTCCTCCCAGACAGTGCGGTGCCATCTAAGGGAGATCGAAGAAAATCCACAATTCTCTTTTTTAACTCAAAGAACACAAATTTGAGACCTCATACAAGCCAAAAATGTGTCTCCAGTGATTCCTGCCGGTGGGTGGCGGTGGGTGGAATAAAGCAATGAGGCGAGGGCCGCATTCAGCTGAGCTGGCTGGGTCACTTTAGCAGCTCATCCTGCCCTCCTTCCAGGCTCCTGCGTGCTCACACCTTGGGCACCACCAGTGCTTAGACTTTGGAGACAGCAGGCGTTGTCCCACCAGGCTTGGAAGAAACATGAACGAGACCTCCCATGTGGGAACCACCCCATGCATTGAGTCAGAGGTGCTGGCTGAGCAGAGCCCACTGTGTTAAGGGAGAGAAGGCCACGTGCACTGCAGACATCTGGCCCAGATGAGGAGAGAATTCGGGAGGAAACCAGTCACGGGGGGTTTGATAAGACTGGAACCTCGGAACCAACCTTCTGTTGGTCCCAGCGGGAGGAAGGAGATTTCCACAGTGCCTATGGCTTAGTCTGGAGGTTGCACCTCAGCAAAGCCCCCTGAGGTGTGGTTGTCAGCTAGCACATTTGACACAGGACACTGGTTGGTTCCAAATCCACATGACGCTGTAGCCCGCAGGTCCACATGCTCATCCTCATGAGCCAACTCCCTGCATCGGATGCAGCTGCAGGGAGCATTGTGTTGGGAAGAGATCTGCGACAAGGCACCAAGACACACTGGTGATGTTTGCTATGCACAGGGAAGACAGTGTGGGAAATTTTGTCAGGCACGTGTCTGAAGTGACACTGGGATCTCACAATCAGAAGAACCCAGACTACGCAATCAATTCGTCTAGCGTTGACTCAGAAACAGTTATTGCCACATACTGGGGTTCCCAGCACCTTCATACGCGTGCAGCAGGAGGCAGCAGACCAGAATCCAGGTGCCCAGATTCTCATCTGCACATCCGCCGACGGGTGAGAGAGGTCCACAGACTGGGAGGGAAGGCAGAAGAGAATGTTTCCGTGATTTCAAATAGCCGTCCCCACCTCTCTGGCAGTCCCCAAGCAGGGAGACCCCGCTCACATCTACTGACACATACGTGCTTCTTGGGCATTCTTCTTCTCTGATCCATGCAAGGTAATTGTTGGTTTTTTTTCTTTAGTCTTTATATCCATTCAACTGTCTGGAAGTGTCCTACAAATAAGTGCCCCCCACCAGGCAGAACTCCCAAATGGTTACCCTGTTGCCCCCACTCCCCTCCACCCTGGGCCTGCCCTGACCAACTCCCACGGTCCTGCTCAAAGCCACTAACAAGCCCAAGAGGGTATTTCAAGCAGCCAGGAAACGTGTCCACACTGGGAAGCAGCAGCGGAGGCTTCATTCAAGTCCATGTTGATGCACGAGTGCTGCATCCCTTTCAGCCTCCCATTGTTTCCTCAGGGATGGTGTTCATGGAGCTAATCAGAGTCCTCTGCCATCTGGAGCCCGCAGGTGCCACAGGTATTGAAAAGTGGATTTACAGACTCTGCCATTGTCCAGGCAAGCACCGGCCTCCAGCTCCTGCTTTGACAAGGATTTGGCAAATGTTTTAGAATGTTTAACTCCTTGGTGGTGCTTAAAGAACTGGTGAGAGAAACATGTGATTCAAGATGCAGGTGTTCTGAGAGCAGTAGGAACAGCACAGGAGGGAGAGCCAGAGGATGGTTGGTGTCAACCTCGGACCCCCACTTCCTCCAAGTCTCTTTCCTCGCCTACAAAATGAGGATGGCCAGTCTTATTGGGAAAACTCAAATATCATAAGTACTTCTTCAATTCTTATCACCAAACTACTCTACAAATAAATATGGGGGCTGTTGGCCCGGACTGCACAGGAGTTGGTTTGATTCCAGCATCACCTGGATTGATCAGTCACATCAATGTGAGTGACAAGTCCACCAGCTCTGCTCCCTGTCCGTGAAGATAGGTCCCTTTCCCTGCTTTCTTTTGTAGAACCCACGGGCTTCTTATAATGAGTTACCACCTCATGTTCTGAAAACTACAGTTTCTGAAGGACAACTTCTTAGAAGCAAGATTTGTCACCAAGAAAAGAATGTGTTGTCAATAAAAACTATACTCCCAAGGATTGGTGGCCACCTGCCTGAGCAGTTTCCAAGTTTACCCCAAGGAGGCCCCAGAAGGCTCTTGATAGTTGTACTAGTTAAGGGTAAGAGGATGCTGTCATATTCTTTACTCTGAGATGAAGAATTTGAACTCGGACTAAGTGATTGTCAGGTGGGTGTATGCCCTGCTAAGAGAAGAGGTAGGCTAAAAACAATCAGCATCATCCATCTTCTTGGACCACACACCAAGCCTAGAAGCACCAATCCCTCCCTGGGGTGGGGGCCAAGCCGGAGGTGCAGCACAGCACAGCCTGGACCGCACCCTGCCACCCATCTCCAGCCACTGCCTCCCTCCATCCCTTCTCTCCCGGCTTATCTCTTTGTGAACTTGCCTCTCCTGACGTCATTTGTGTCATTGCTTTTGGCACTTCTCTTCCAGCTCCCTCTGCTCCCTGAGCCACCCTCTATTCTAGTGCCTTATTCCTGAATGCAAAGCACAAAAACCCAGGAGCTGCTGCCTCAAGCTAGATGGGAATTCCTTGTGCCATCCTACCATAGATATATCATCTTTGTTTGCTTGGGGTTGAATTGACTTTTCTCAGACATTGGCTTGGCCATGTTATAAATCTCCCTTTCTTGAAAGATTCTATTGCGCAGATATCTTGGGGCTTTAGCACTGAACTAGGTGCTTGGTTTGGTGATGGAGGCAGAGAGAGCTAGATGACAGCTCCTGCCTACAGAAAACTCACCATGGGGCAGGGTCTAATCTTGGATGTACAGGGTCTACTTTCAGGAGGAAGCTGATTCCAGGACCTTCCAACCAAGTGGACAGAAGCAATGACAAGCAGCCTCTTGTGGAAGAAAACAAAACAGGAAACACTGTGCTATGTTTGGAGACACGGAAACAAACCGTGAGGAGACTCCTTTAAAAGCAGTGGACCTCAGCAGCAGACAATCAGGAGAATTGCTCATCCCAGCAGCATGAAGACGAGCAGAGGATGATGGGAGCCAGGTGGCGGGAGGGGTGGAGGCTTGGCTTGAAGAGCAGCAGCGTGGCATTTTTGAGGTGACGGTCCAGTAAAGACCCAAAGGAGTTGGAGAAGCAGGCCGTGAAAACATCTGGAGGAAGCACATTTCAGGAAGAGGAAGGGAACAAAGGCCTTGAGAGGGTCAGTGAGTCAGGACTGCTCAGACGGCCAAGGTCACGTCCAGTCTCGTCTCATTAAGCAGAGCTGGTCGTACAGCCAAGTTGAAAGTCAATAAGGCAGGGTCCATGCTTCTCTCATGGAGATGTTGGGGCCAGGACACAAGGCAGTGATGGGGAACCGTAATTTTATGACTCAGAGGAAGTGAATATTTGGGAACAGCTCTTCCATCTGCCACTGCAGATGGCTTGGGCTGCCGGCTAGACAGGTGGTAGAGAAACAAATGGTTGGAGGTGGAAGCTCAGGAGAAAGGTTGCGCCTGGGTTCTAAATGATCAACTTATAAATGGTATTTACAGTCATAGACTGGACAAGATCACCCAGGGAGGGAAAAAAAAAAAGGAGAAAAGGCCTTCAGAGAAGATATTGAGAATATTGGAAATCATCCTTGAAGATCTGGGAAAAAAAAGTAGAAGTGGTTGGCAGGTGAGAAATTAGGTAAAATTAGAACCAAGCTTCTCACAATGCAGAGTGTCAGAGCATTGGGAAGGACATTACCCAACAGAGGCTCAGTCTCACCCCCAGAACTTCTGGTTCTGTGGGTCTGGAGTGAGGTCCAGGTGACGCTGACAGTACTGGTGGGTCTGAGGATCTCGGATATGGGGCGAGTCAGATGGTGTCGGACGACGTCAGAGGGTTAAACTGCGGTGGGTCTGGGGTCCTCAGGGACCATGCACATGCAGGGAGTTCTGGAGCCCCTTGAGGGAAGGCAGAACTCTGTGTAACACACAGCCCAGAGAATTTGCTGGGGAGAACATAAGGACCACAGGCATGACTCACCCCACACTCTCGCCACCAGGCCTGCCTGCAACGGCAAGCCCATCACAGGGCTCGACAGATTGTGCAAGAGCCTCTGACCTCACAGGCCCTGAGGCGCACAGATCCATGGAGGGCAGCAGGCCCTCTGGGTACTGCTGGCACAGTGGTGCCCACAGGCTGAGATGGGCCCACCTGGAACTCAAACCATCAATACCGGATTCCTTCCACAGTTTGAAAATTGGCATGGCCACATCCAAAAATATCTCAGAAGAATTCACATGAGCATTTGGCATTTCCAGCTTGCTCCTGTCAACCCCATGAGCTCCTCAAACTAGAAATGTCTGGCCTACGTCTCTGCCCTTGCAGAGACCTTTCAGTGCGTCTGGGCCTCTGATATCCTCTCTTTCTCACGTGCTCCTCCACAGCCCAACCCCCACTGCTTCTCTGAACACAAACATCCCTGACATGCCATCTGTGCAGCTTCCTCCTGGGGGGACTCCCCTGTGGAAAAGGCAGCCTTCAGAGCCCGTTCCTCCCCTAGGTCGCCATTGAGCAGGGAAGGGTTTGTACCCTCCCTCAGGGGGTGGGGCACACAGGGGCAGTTCACAGTCAGCGATCAGGAAAGGTGCCCTGAATCCACTCCACTTTCTCTTCCCGATTCTCAGGGCATTTTCCCAGGTACTCAGGGCTGGGTCCATTATTCCACAAGGCAGCGATGGGGTCTAATCCATCCTTGCTGCCCCGCATCAGGCAGCTGCTGAATGGAAGCCCAGGAGCCCAGGGGAGTTCTGGGGGTGCAGACACCAGCTCAGGCTGCACAGCCTCTCCCTGCCAAGTCCGGAGGCTCCTGCCTGGCCTGGGAGCTGCCTGCAGAGACTTGATCCTGAGTCTCCTTTCTGGGCACCTGCTGTCACCGTGGCACAGACCACGTGGGGCCATCCTGATTGCTTCTCCATCTCCCAGGTTAGTTATGGGGGAGATATGGTGGGGCCAAGCACAGCTTTGCATTTATGAGAGCCTGAGACAGTAATGGATCTTCAGAAAGCTCTAGAACAGGCAGGCTGCTGTGGCTGGTGACCCAGCCTGGTTATGACACAAAACCTGAGATGGGCTGCTGGAAGAGAGCCCCGGGTCTCTGGGCACACAGGGGCACTCCAGTGTGAGGGCACACCAACTGACCTCGAGTGTGGGAACACGGGGGGCCTGTGTTCCCTCCAGACCATGAGTTTCTGTGTTTTCATTATTTTCCCCTTAATCTTAAGACTCTCGAGATGTGAGCAGCCCTGCGTGTCATAAAGAACTCTGCTTACATGCATGGCACCTGCCTGCCTGCGTTCAGCAGGGCACCTCCAGGGATCACGGGGAAAGCAACGCTCTAAACAAGAGGGAAGGAACTTGCCCATGGTGCACTTTGGATCCGGCCAGGCCCAGCTTCTGCCTACACATTGGGTTGGCTGGGGAGGGACTGTGGCTTCTGGGGACACAGGGACCCAGGCTTCTCCCAGGCCCCCCGAACTGCTTAGGGAGCCCGTCATTTCGGGTTTGTGGGTTTGTGTGTCACACATGATTTCCTTGAGACCTCCGCCCCTCTCTCCTCGTAAACTCCTCTCCAACAGAGAAAGGAAGGCCTTGCCCATGAGATAACGGCTCGCCTCTCTCCAGCCAAGAACTGAAGCAGAGGTTTCTTCAGCCCCTGTGGTTCTCAGTGTGGCCATCTCTCTTGGTGGGCACGTAACTGGCCACCAGGGTCCCGGACTTGCTCTCCACACCCCACGCCTGCAGGATGTGAGCCGTGGTCCTTAGCATGGTCCTGGGCCAGAGGCGGATGGGGTGGTCCTGCGCTCTTTAAATGAAGGGAAGGGTAAACAAAGGTGCTTCCTCCAAGTGAGTTACTCCGCGTAAACACATATAAGTCGGCTTCCTTTGCTTTTGATCCAAGGACTTGTTCCCATGGAGTTGAAAGCATTTCTTGCCAGATCCAGCCCAATCTTGAAGTTGGAGGCAACAGTGTGAAAGGTGTGTGACTGTGCTTGGTTCCTTATGTCATTCTCTGTCGGCCCCACTTGCACCCCGTGACATCAGATTCCATCCCAAGTTGGTGGTCACTTTAGGACTGAGCCTTCTCCTCAGGCTGTGCAGGGTGGGGCCTCTGCTAGGAAGCACAGGAGCCATGTTGCCAAGGGCCAGGCCGTACACTCGGCCTCTGGTGAGTCTGGAGTTGCACCTGCGTCCTCTGAGAAGCCAGCTTCCTCAACACAGCGGAATACACACATCTGAAGAAAGCAGTCTCCCCTCCTCTTAACATCCCAAAGAAACAACAGCTGCCAGGGAGCCACACCAAACAAAAGAACTTGACGAGATGACTGATCAGGCATGTGGAGCCTCAACCTCTCCTCCCTGTCCCCTCCCTTCCCTTGTTCCCTCTTCTCCTCACCCCTCCCTTCCCCTGTCACCTCTCCTCCCCATCCCCTCTCCTCCCCTGTCACCTCCCCTTCCCGTCCCCTCTCCTGCCCTGCCCCCTCCCTTCCCATCCCCTCCCTTCCCCTGCCCCCTCTCCTCCCTGTCCCCTGCCTTCCCCGTCCCCTCTCCTCCCTGTCGTCTCTCCTCCCCATCCCCCCTCCTCCCCATCCTCTCCCTTCCCGTCACCTCTTCTCTCCATCCCCTCCCATCTCGTCCCATGTCCTCCCAATCCCCTCTCTTCCCCTGTCACCCCTCCTCCCCCATCACCTCTCTTACCCTGTCATCTCTCCTCCCCATCACCTCCCTTCTCGTTGCTTCTCCTCTCCCGCCCATTGCCTCTCTTCCCTGTCACCTCCATCCCCCGTCACCTCCCTCCCCATTGTCTCTCTTCCCTGTCACCTCTCCTCCCCCATCACCTCCCTCACGCACTCATGCACTCCCACCTACTCACTCAACTCTCCTACAGCCAGGCACTCACACAGCCACCCGCTCACCCACAGCCACAGACACTCACACATCGCGGGACTCCGCAGACACATCCTGCCGCCCGCACACGCACTCGCACTCACACACATCATACATATGCCCAGCTGCCGCCCCAAGTCTGTCATGGGAACCCACTGGCCGCGACTCCATTCATGCTCAGAGACATGTGGGGCTTTTCTGTCCACAGGCGTGACCAGACATCCTGTACGGTGTGGAGCTGCCCCCACTTGGAGGTGACTGTCAGTTCCATGCAGAGAGAAGAAGGGCTGCTCTGTGGAGAGGAAGCTGCAGGTGGGGGCTTTGGTACTGCATCGGGAAGGGAGTACCTCTGTCCCTGGGAACATTTGTGGGGAAGGGTGCGCTCAGCTCCATGCCTCTTCTCAGGTTCCAAGTGAGGTGTGGGGAGGCGCAGCCTGGCTCCGTTCTCACCACTGGGTCAGGCCTGGCAGAGGCGCAGCCAGCAGGACTCAGGTGCTGGGTTGTGGACAGTGGCCTGCGGGGGCCCTGCCATGGGTCACAGCAGCAACACACCCTTGGCAGCCACAGAAGAAGTCAGGAAAGAGACGCTGCACGCCCCTCTCTTTCCTGAGCCCGGGGCCCCCAATACACACACATTGTTTTGAGAGCCAGAAGACCCCTGAGTATGCAGGAGAGCCACCAAATGAAAAGGCTTTTGAAGAAAGAGGTTGGGTGCAGGTGACTTGGACACACTCAGCGTCCACCCCATCTCATGAGGACACAGGGTCCCCACCCCGAGCCTGGCAAAGACGCCCCACGCTTTCTGTGGTCGGATGTTCAGCAAAGGTAGAACGCTTGTCTGAGGGGCCTGTGATTGGAATTTTATGAAACGCGGTGTGAGCAGGTTCCGAGTCCCTGGTTTTCCTCCTCACTCAGTCCCCCATGAAACTGAAATGGTTTTGATTTAACCAGTCCCAAATGATCTCTTTATTTATTTAACACCACACTAATTGTAGCAAAAGCACATCTGCGTATCTTTTGGTGAGCCTTTGGTTTGTAACGTGATCGAATCACTTGAAGCAAAATCCTGCAGGGAAGGCAAAGCACTCACAAACAAAGGTTCCTTCCCAGGCAACACTTTGTCCTCCTGGCAGAGGCGTCTTCCACAGGAGATCCTGCTTCCCACCGGGGCCCCTCCCCTCCTCGGCTCTGTAGTTCATGGCAAAGGAGGTCCTGGGAAGGTGAGAGCATCTGCATTTATGATTCCTAGTGGGCCACACAGCAGGCAGCGGAGTGGTGGCAGTGCGGCCCCTGGATGAGCCACAGCTGAGCGCCACCCAGGGAGTTTAACAGCCCAAGGCTCACTAATCTCCAGGGAAACACTCACACTTCCTGGTGTTACTGTGCGCTTACTGGGCATGAAAGCCTTTTCGTTCTTTTTTCCTTTTTTTTCTTTTTTGAGACGGAGTCTCGCTCTGTCGCCCAGGCTGGAGTGCAGTGGCACAATCTCGGCTCACTGCAAGCCCCGCCTCCCGGGTTCACGCCATTCTCCTGCCTCAGCCTCCCAAGTAGCTGGGACTACAGGCGCCCGCCACCACACCCAGCTAAGTTTTTATATTTTTAGTAGAGACAGGGTTTCTCCATGTTGGCCAGGCTGGTCTCGAACTCTTGACCTCAGTTGATCCGCTTGCCTCAGCCTCCCAACTTGCTGGGATTACAGGCATGAGCCACCACGCCCAGCCCCCAATTCAATTATTTTTTAAACAATTTATCAACTTGTGCAACTACCACCATCCATTGATTTTAGCACATTTTGATCCTGCCGGTAAGATCCCTCGTGCATATTTCTAGGGAATCCCCATCCTTGGCAACCGCTGGTCTATGTCATTTCTGGAGTGGTGCCTGTTTTGGTGATTGGATGTGAATGGAACCAGACATCATGTGGTCTGGCTTCCTTCATTTAGTACAATTTTTTTGAGGTTTTTCTTTTTATGTCATTACATGTATTAGTAGTTTATTTAAAAAGGTGCTTTTATCATCTAAAAATGTGCCATCCTTGGAACATTATTTCCAGTCTCCGTATCTGTCCTGAGTGCAGATCCATGTCGGCCTGTTTTTCCAGGGTCCTCATTGCCCTGAGCCCTCCCTTCCCTTGGTGCTTGAGAAAGAGAAAAGCTTTACCGTGCTGTGTTACAGAATGAGAAAACCTTTAAAACCTTTGTATTTCAAAGTAAATTTCTTTCAAATTTGTAATTCCTCAGAAATAACTGTGCTGAACGTGGAGGTTACGTGACCCTGCTACACTCCTTCTGCTGGTTCAGTCAAGGCAAAACCAAGGCTGAGGGCCGTCATTCACAGCACCGCCTCGTAACGAGTTACCCCCAAGCTTCATGGCTTAAAGCAGTGATAAACACGTGTTAGCTCACGGTGTCCACCTGTCAGGATTCAGAAACAGCTTCATTGAGTGAGTCTTTCATGAAGTTTCAATGGGACATCGGCCAGGGCTGTGGTCATCTGAAGGACTGGGGTAGACTGGAGACCCACTTCCAAGGAGGTCACCCTTGAAGCTGATGAGTTGGTGCTGCTGGTGGCAGGAGGCTTCAGCCACTCTCAGGAGGCCTCGCCACAGGGCAGCTTGACCACGTGGGAGCTGGCTTTCCCTGGAGCGTGGAGCCTAGAGATTTAGATAGGAGCCTCAGACAACCAGCTTTCCAAAGTCTCACACCACTACCCGCTACACTCACTGGCCATGTAGACCAGCCCTATTCAACGTGAGCAGACCCCATGGGAGCTTGGATTCCAAGGCAGGGAGCCTTGAGAACTACCTTGGAGGCCGCCTTCTATGAGGTCATTGATATGTTTTGGATCTGTGTTCCCATCCACATCCCATGTAGAACTGCAATTCCCAGTGTTGAAGGCGGGGCCTGGTGGGAGGTGGGTGGGCCATGGGGGCGATCTCTCATGGACGGTTTAGCATCATCCCCCTTTGTTTCTGGAGACAGAGTGTTCTCAGCAGGTCTATTGTTTAAAGTGTGACACCTCCTCCCACTCTTCTCCAGCTCTGGCCATGTGAGCTGCTGGCTCCCCCTTTGCCTTCTGCCATGATTGAAAGTTTCCTGAGGCCTCCTCCTGGGTTCAAGTGATTTTCCTGTCTCAGCCTCCTGAGTAGCTGGGATTACAAGCATCCACCATCATTCCCCGCTAAGTTTTGTATTTTTAGTAGAGACGGGATTTCACCATGTTGGCCAGTCTGGTCTTGAACTCCTGACCTCAGGTGATCCGCCCACCTCGGCCTCCCAAAGTGCTGGGATTAAAGGCGTGAGCCACCATGCCTGGCCAGGTATTTCTTTACAGCAGTGTGAGAACTGACTAATACAGTCATTATTCAAAGATGTGACACATTGCTAAAACGTGGCTTGTACAGAGCTACTGTCACTTTTGTTCACAGCAGCCATATTCTCACGTCTCGCTGTGCTGCTGTTCCTTCCCACTCGTCCAGAGTAACAACAACAACAAAAAAGAGCCTCCTCATCCCTTTCAGACTAAACCGTCATTTGGGAATTAAAGAGTTTGATGACTGGCTGGGATCTGAGAAATTTACACAGATATATATTAATCCACAGAATACAACGCGACCAGGAACATGTAAAATAACCCACATGGCGCTGGTGGGTCTTTGCTGGGGTGTCAGGGAGAGGGGATGGGAGACACAGCTGGCCCAGTAACTGAAAAGAAATGAAATGGGAAGATTTCAGGGAAGCTTATATAGGCCAGAGCACACATGTATGTCCAAGCTTGAGAATTGGCAGGAATCACAATTCCAACTTGCACAATAATAATTCACACCAAGCACTTCTCTGCATGCCAGGCACCATTTGAGGGCTTGGGGTGCATTTACTCATTGAGTACTCACCATGGCCTTGTAGTAGGTGCCATCACATTCCCGTTCACAGACAGGACAACTTGAGCACAGGGGCCAGGTGCCCCATTGAAAGGCGGCACCATGACAACAGTGAGTTGAATAAACATGACTCCTGGCCTTCCTCCATCCTTATGGTTTGTGCCTCCTGAAATCTGACAGTCCCAGCTGGCACATCGGGTGGGCCTAGGCCACAGTTTTGAGTGGGGAAAGATGGTGCAGAGAGGTAGGTTCTCCTCATTACACGGGGCCTCCTTTCTTACTTTATCAAGAGCCCATGCCACGTCATAATCGCCTAACATCAAAGTCTGATTTGGTAAATTCTGCTGCTCCCCAGAGCATGACCTAGTTCCACGATGCTGGCAAAGCATTGCATTACCTCCAAATGCTACTGCACTGTATTTATCTCCGCACCACTGAGCCCACGCGGGGCTCCGGTGAGACAGGACAGACCCTGGCCACAGCAATCGCTCTGGATGCAGTCATTTGTATCAAAACAACGGTTAATGGCCTGAGATTTGACGACAGATGTCCTAGGTTCAAACCTCAGCTCTGACACTTCCTTACTTGGTGGCCCAGCAGAGGTAAGAAGTTCCTCTTTCTCTCCCAGCCTGAGGTTTCATCGTTTGCAAAACAGGGGGGGTCTTGAAACCTGCTATTAGATTCATGACGAGGACTAAATCCGTCAGAACACTTGGCACGATGCCTGATGTATAGATGTTAGCTACGACAGCACTGCGTTGAATCTTGGCAGCTGTCATTTACATAACATACCATTATTTGGGTGCTGTTAAGGAAAAAAATTGCTGCAAATTAAACGACACTCCATCAGCTATAAGACATATCCCAATTTTGGAGCTAGTGGAATGTGAGAAAAATGTGTGTGTTGAGATGGGTGAGTCAGTAGTGGGCTTGTTACGATTAATTACCCTGCCAGGACCTGGGGGCAGCGGTCGACGGTGCCTGACTGAACAGCACCTTTAAACATAATCAGAGGGTGAGGCTGGACATAAGATAGTAGGATAGGAAATAGAAAACAGCCCTCTGTTTTGAAGGACGGTAGCACTGCCTCCTACATCATCTTATTTCTCTGTCCTTATTTATCTTTTGCCCCAGTTTACCCTAATTATTTATTTTTATCTTAGTATAGCTGACGTATTTTTGTAAGCCTCTTTAAATATTTCCGAGGACAATGTGGAGAGATAATACATAAGCAAAACAAAATAACATGTATCACAATGCTTTCTTTTAAGGTTGAAAAATGTCTCCCTGTATTCCTTCCATTTCTATTTTTAAGAGCAGGGATGGGAGGCAGAGGGAAAGAAGAGGAAGCGACAGGGCCGTGCTTCATTGTACTTCAGTAAAACAGCAGAATGGCGTGTTATTCAGCTATTATGCATAAATTATTAAGAGTATGCAGAAACAGGGAGCAGGAAACGCTTTGCCTGTTTCAATTATTTATTGCTCCGTAACTAACCACCCCAAAGCTCAGCCATGAAGCAACAATGGATCATTTCCCACCACTCTGGTTGGCTGGAGGGCTTCCACTCTCTCACCTGGCTCTTCAGTGCGACTGGGGGCAGTGGGGGATGGGACTGGGGGGCTCGGGGGGCTGGGGATCTCGGGGGCTGGGAGCTGGCAGGGCTGGGGGAATGGGGGCCTGGGGGGATGAGGGGCTGGTGGGGCTGGGGACTAGCAGGGCTGGGGTCTCAGGGGGCTAGAGCTGACAGGGCTGGGGGGCTGGGGGAGCTGGGGGCTGGCAGGCCTGGGGAACTGGGGGGCTGGGGGAGCTGGGGGTTAGCAGGGCTAGGGGATCTGGGGACTGATAGGGCTGGGGGCCTGGGGTCCAGAGGGACTGGGGGCTGGCAGGGCTGAGGGACTGGGGGCCTGTGGGGTTAGGAGCTGGCAGGGTAGGGGACTGGGGGCCTGGGGGCTAGTAGACAAGGCTGCTCCTCTGTCCCCAGTCCTTTCTTTCTAGGCTTCTTCACAGCACAGGAGACTCAGGGTTCCAGGAGGGTAAGAACAAAGCTCAAAGCTCTGCAACTCCAGCTCCAAGACACATATGACATCCTTTTGCCACATCCTACGATGGAAGAAACTTCAAGGTAAAGCGAACTCACCTCTCAGTCGAGGGGCAGCAAAGCACTGGGGTGATGGGTCATGTTTGTCATCTACCACGTGAGACAATGTGAGGGTGGTGAGCTAGAATCAGGTGAAAATAAAAAAAATTAAAATAGGCTGTCTAATACTGATTTTCTCCTCTTCACATTTCCTTCAATATTACAGGTTGAGCATTTCAAATCCAAAAATCCATAATTTGAAACCTTTGAGTGCCAACATGAAGCCCAAAGGAAATGCTCATTGGAGCATTTCCGATTTCAGATTTATGGATTAGGGATACTCACCTGGTAAGTATAATGCAAAATTCCAAATTCTGGAAAAATCCAAACTCTAGAATGCTTCTGGTCCCAAGTATTTTGGATAAGAGATACTCAACCTGTACTGATAAATCATTTTTCTTAAAAAAAAAAAAAAAAGATTTCCAAAGATGTAGCTGATGTGAGCACCATGTCCTGGCGGCTGGGCTGCCTCTACGCAGTGGAGCTGCTCTTGGGCTCTGTGCTAATGAGAAGATGGCAGAGACGGGGACATGGAGTGGGAGAAGGGGAAAGAGCTGCATGGCCTGGGGTACCTGTGGACTCAGGAAGGAGGAATGATCCACCTGTCCACTAGTAACCACATGATGTTCATGATGGGACAGTTTCACGCTCCATTAACAGAGAATGCTTTTTAAAGAACCTCAGTCATCCAACAGTAAGAAGACCCAGTCAGGCAGCATTTGCAGGGCCCCAGGAGATCCAGGCACTGAAGGAGTCAAAACGCTTTCACCATTTGGCTGGAGGGGGTTATCTTCAGAAAATGATGAGTCAAATATCGGCCATTTGAAATCTCTTAGAAGGGACTCTCTTTTTCTGCCTCCTACATGGAGCCACTGAATATGTATAAATATCCCCCAAAAGCCCAAGCTTAGAGCTATGTTTAGAAATTCTGGCAAATTAGGATTGATAAAAACAGGAGATCCAAGGAAAATAGGATTATAGTGGGAGCACCAAAGTCTCAAGCAAATGACAGATATTATATGCAAGATACATGCTATATAGAGTGGGAAGCATAAAAGCAGACTTGTTAAAGGTGATCTCTTTCCTTAAATAACTAGTTAGAAAGAAAAATGTATGCTAATAGAAGATTATAAATAAAAATGGCAACATATTGTCCTAACTCAAGACCTTGTACAGATGCTAATGCATCATCGCCATCACCATCGTCACTGTCACCATCACCATCATCACTATCACCAACATCACTATCATCACCGTCACTGCCATTATCACCATCATCATCACCACCTCCATCACCATCATGATCATCACTATCACTGTCTTTATCATCTCATCACCATCATTACCATCACCATCATCATCATCACTGTCATCATCACCATCATCTCCATTACCCTTATCGTTATCATTATCACTATCATTATTATCATCACCATCAACATCACCACCATCACAGTCATCACCATCACCTTTGGCATCAGGAGCACCCCACATTGAAGTAAGCCTCCTGGGTGTCAGGCACTGTGGTAAGTGCTTTCACACACTGTTTCATCTGGGCTTCACAAAACTCTCACGGCTTTAACCTGACCTTTTGTAGATAAAGTCATATAGACTAAGGAAGTAACTAACTGGACCAGGATCACCAGCTGGCCAATGTAGTTATGGGACTTGCCCAGGGGTGACTGATTCCAATACCTGTATTCCTAACCACTGTGCTTCCCTGCTCTATAGCAGGCAGTGCCAAAAGTGCTCAGAGTTGGCAAAAATGAAAATGATAGAAAAAACTTATCCTCTAAGTATGATGTGCAGTGTACATCTGTGCTGTATTTTATTCTGCCAATGGTTTAGTTTTTGAAAAACAACCCATTTCATCTAAGCAACTTATTTTTCAAAATAAACCATCACCTATTCTGACTTAATAAGTGGCATATGCAAAGTTGAAACCAAAATCAATGGAAATCAGTTCATAAAATCTTTGGGAAAAACGGAAACAATCAGTAGTGACAAGGCTGGAACTGAAGATATATTTGGCTGGGTTGCCCTCACAATTCCATGCTGCATAAATCATCCTTGTTTTCTGCCATCCTGAGTTTATCAGGGACGTTCTTGCCCTGTAATTCACCCTGAACCATCAGGCTTTACTTTCAAAAAAGTAATTAAGCACTGCCCAGATAAAAGAGATAAAGATTTAGAATGCATTATACAAGGAGATTAGAATGTAGACACAGAAATCTCAATTAACCTTCTAATCTATAGGTCAGAAGGAGGGGTCTCTGAGTTACAAGGAGAATACAATGCCAATTTCCTACAGACCCCATTGAGCTGGTGACAAAATTCAGGTCACAGCTATTAGTTATAATAGCAGGAAGAAAACAAAAGATTGTGCAGTTTATTTCTGAAAAGAGTGGTGCCCAGACAAAGCCAATCCCAAATGCTGAGCGTGAGGCGGGGTGAGAGACAGCCTTTCCAGCCAACTGCAAAATAACCTTTCAGTTTCCTAAAAATCACTTTCTAGAGGAAAGGAGGCATTGGCATGAACACATGTGATAAGCAAGGGGCACTTCTCAAGCCCAAAGCACAGTGTGGCGGTGGAAGTTCAGGTTCACGTCAAGGTGCATCCTGCACAGCTACCGAAGACTGTCCGACCTGGGCGCAATGCCACAGGACCTCTGTCTACCAACGTCCGTTTTCCATGTGCTGGGAAGTGAGGATCCTTGGAAGAACTGTTTGGTTGGTAGCTTGGGGAGGTTACTGTGTAGTTCTCACAATCACTCATGCAAGGTCTTGGGCATTCTTGAGATGTGCTCGACTGACCTTACATATCCCCATGGTGCTTTCTGAAGATCAGCTGGAAGAGGGACGCCGGCTGCCCATCTTGGAGGTGAGGTGCTCAGAAGTCCTCAGCAACAGGCAGCCTGTGCTTGCCCCTAGTTCCTCCCATGGCCTCAGCCCAGAGGACGGCGCAAATCTTTTTTTCTTCTGGGACGCTGACCTGAGCTTTCTCTGACTCCCTCCCACTCTCCAGTCATTTACCAGGTCATCCCTGTCTCAGCCAGATCTTCAGAAAGTGGAGCCTCCATTTACTAGTGTGTTCTTAAGCTTGGGTGAAACCACGTATGTAGGTACTGGTTGAATAGTGTCCCCCAAATTCCACCTTATTTGAAAGGTGTTACGGATGTAGTCAGTTAACATGAGGTCTCACTGGAATTGGGTGGGTCCTAGGCCCGTGCACCTGGTATCCTTGTGAGAGGGAGGAAGAGCACAAACACATGTAAAGGCAGCAGCAAGATGGAGGCAGAGACTGGAGGGTGCGGCCACAAGCGAGGAGCACCGAGGGTCGATGCCAGCACCATAAACCGGGAGACAGGTTCTCCCTCAGAGGCCCCAAAAGGAACCCACCCTGACCCCACCTTGACTTCAGCCTTCTGGTCTCCAGACCTGTGAGAGAATGCATTTCTGTTGTTTATGGCATGGTAGTGCAGCAGCCCTGGGAATCCATCACACAACTGAAAGCCAAGCATGAGAGTTTGCCCTGGCACGAGTCAACCTCAATCAGCCCAGAGTCCCCAGCTGCTTCACATGGAAGCTGGTGAGCCTTGTCCCCGCCGGCGGGTGACAGCCTGACTCAGAGATGTGACTGGGCCCTTGTAGTCCTCTAAGCAGGTCCCCTTGCCCACACACCATGCCCAGTGCTGCTTGAGAAAGACTCCACCGTCCCTGCAGCTCATTCTTGCACCTCTGCCCCTTGTAGGCAAGTATTTTTCACCTACATGTCCCTCATTGCCTTCTTCTAACTTCCTGTCCAAAGCCATCAACTCCCTGGTAATTAGCCTCTCAAGCATTTTAAAATATCCTTTCAGGGCTCCCATCTACTTGTAGTATTTATAGCACAGCATCTGGCCATGGTAGATGTTTTATTAGTTGAATAAATAAATGAGTGGATAAACAAGCAAATGAGAAATAAAATACAGTCATCCCTCAGTATGCACAAGAGATTGGTTCCAGGACCCCCACAAATACCACAACCTGCAGATGCTCAAGATGACGTTGTGTGTGTGTGGATGATCCGCTCACAGCCTCCCACAGACTTTAAATCATCCCTAGATGATCTTGTAACACCCAATGCAATGTAAACACTGTGTAAATAGTTGCTATGCTGTCTTTTTATTTGTATTATTTTTTATTGTTGCATTGTTATGTTTTCTGAATATTTTGGATCCAAGTTTGGTTGTGGATCCTGCAGGTTTGGAGGCCCAACTGTAATACTCATCTATTTATAAAACAAGTTAAAGTTTCCATATGCACATGTCATCAGCAGGGGCCTCTTCCCCATCGCCCTTCCTTTCCTCTGTCTCCCATCCACCCACCAATACCACCCGTGTTCTGTCGAAGGGGATCCAAGCCAACCAGTTACCGAAGCCAAAGCAGAGGGTGGAGTGGCCGGGAAGGCTCAGCCTTCAGAGGAAAGGGAGTTCAGTGAAAGGAGAACTCAGAAAGTGCAGAATTGTTCAGAGGACATCCATTTCTTTTTTTTTTTTTTTTAATTTTTAGTTGACACATAATAATTGTACATATTTATGAGTTATTTAGTTAGTTAGTTAGTTGTTAGTTATTTTGAGATACAGTCTCGCTTTATCACCCAGGCTGGAGTGCAGTGGCACTTTCTCGGTTCACTGCAACCTCTGCCTCCCAGGTTCAAGCTATTCTCCTGTCTCAGCCTCCCGAGTAGCTGGGATTACAGGCGCCCACCACCATGCCTGGCTGATTTTTGTATTTTCAATAGAGATGGGGTTTCGCCATATTGGCTAGGCTGGTCTCGAACTCCTGACCTCAGATGATCTGCCCACCTCAGCCTCCCAAAGCACTGGGATTATAGGCACGTGGCACCACACCCGGCAATATTTGATACATGTATATCATGTCCAATGATCAAATCAGGGAAATTAGCATATCCATTGCCTCAGACATTTATAATTTCTTTGTGTTTGGAACATTCAAAGACCTCGACTCTAGCTTTTTGAACATGTATAACACATCACTGTTAACTATATTTGGCCTACAACGCTGTAAAACACTAGAACCTGTTTCTCTAGCTGTCATGATCTGGCTGTAATTTTGTATATATTAGCTAACCTCGCCCTATCCTTCCCCCTTTCCCAGCCTCCAATATTCACGGTTCTACTCTCTGTTTCTACGAGCTCACCCATGTGAATGAGAACATGCAGTATTGACCTTTCTGTGCCTCAGTTACTTCACGCAACCTAACGTCCTCCAGGAGTGTCTGTGTTGCTGTGAAAGACAGGCTC
>NC_045438.1:18724858-18752128 GCF_002776525.5 Piliocolobus tephrosceles
AAGCATCGTGTTTTCAGTGAATTTTTAAAATTTTCTGTCGAGTTCTATGCTACGCAGGAATACTCCTTAGGCCACAGGAGCACAGGGAGTTTAGCACCTGCCTCGTTGGTCAGCCCATCATCATCAATAATGAATTCAGGTGCACACTGTGCTTCTTTCGTTTCTGTGCTCTTTCCCAGAACAGACTCCAAAATGGCCATAACAGTCACAATTCTCCTCAGGAATGTTGTATCTCCTGTATTTACCTAAGTGCCTGTCGTGTGCTAGATGCGGGAAGAAATGTAAAGGGAAGGATTTTGTCCCCTTCAAAATGTGTTTTGATTCCACTTTAAGGGGTGTTTACAACCTAAAGATGAAGACACACACGCCATCCACAATTATACAAGAGGAACCCTGGAAGGGCAGGGGGTTCTGTGGAAGCACGGGGGGTATTCTGAGGAGGAACACGGAGCACTGGCCGGTGATTTGGCCACACCACACAGAATAACAGCACAAACTCACATTTCCTGAGAAGCAGTCAAATGCCCCCTTAATCTAAATCTCTCCCCTAGGAATGGGTCATAGTGACTGAAATACCCTCATGAGCCTCATTCCCTGAAGGCCATAATGATACATGCGTGATAGCAAAGTAAAGGCAGTGCGATTCCCAGTGCCAACAGGCCACTCACACCAGTGAGCTTGTCCAAGCACTTTCATGCAGACACGCAGGGCTCCAGGGGCTGCAACACACAGCAGTAGGCTTAGGACTGCAGGAGGATGCTGGAATGGGGCGCCTCCGAGAGATCACAGGCTCAGGAGACCAACAAAGGAGGAGAAAGCGCTGAGGGCAGCCGTCTCCTGCTGCAGAATGCTTCCTGGAACCCCTACTACCTGTTCTTCCCTGTTCACAGCCAACTCTACAGCATTCTGTGAGTAGAAAAGTTTGCTTTTCCAGCCATGATGGATGCTACCACCTGGGATCCCTGTCTCAGGTTCTCTGCCCCTCAAGGAGCCACAAGAGCTGGTCATTCCCATTCATCCCTAAGCCAACTGTCCATTGAGTGGCAACATTACAACCAATGGTACCTGAGAACGTGTGCCTTCCTGGTTTGTTTTAATTCCCTCAGCGTCTCTTTGATGTTTAATTATGTGTTAAATTAAACAGGACACGGGGCCAGGCCGTGGTGTCCTGTTACCTGGTCAAGCCCCAGGCTAGGTGTCGCTGTGAAGGTGTTTTTTAGATGAGATTGAGATTGTCACTGAACTCAGTCTACTTGGAATAAAGCAGAGGACCCTCCATGGTGTGGACGGGCCTCATCCAGTCTGTTGAAGGCCTTAAGAGGGAAAGTCCATGGTCCCTCGGAGTGGAAGGAATTCTGTCCCCAGTCCCCCTTCGGGCTCCAGACTGCAATATCAGCTCCTGCTGGAACTGCCAGCCTGCCCACCTGCCTTACAAATTTCAGTCTTGCCGGTCCCATGATTCTGTAAACTAAGCCCTTCAAGTCCACCTCTCTCTGTGTGTGTCTTGCTTTTTATGTACAAACACACCCACACCCACACCCTCTCTACTCTGTTCCTCTGGAGAACCCTGACAAACACGGCTCCGCGGGGTGGTGTACGGTGAGGCTACTTCCCTCTTTGGCCTTTAATTTGCTCATCTATAGAATAGGGATAATATTACCTATCCCTGGCAGGCAAGATGGGCTCCCTGGCCCCGGCTTTGGGGAGCATCATATGAGAAGCAGACATCAGGCCCCAATGAGAGGATGAAGAGCTCGAGGCCCCGTAACCAGCGCAAGGTCACACTGCTGGTTGGGAAGCGACGCCAACTCTCTAGCACTGGTGAGCAAATGCCCGCAGGGACTAAGCTACCTGGGGAAGACATAAATGCACTTTGTAATAAAACTTTCCCTAAAAGTTATGATTTTCAATGTTCAATTCCCCAGAACAAATGAAAGGTTCTGTTGCTTTATTTAGAGCAGGGCACAGTGGCCCCCGGGCCTGTCTTCAGATGGCCTGATGGCTGCTCTCCCCTGTCCCTTACCTCCACCAGACATGGCACACTTCATCCTGCTGTTTTCAGTCCCTGCAGACATCTCTCAGGAAACAAGCTGCGTTGTACTTGAGGTAACGAATCAGGGCACAGCGACCCGACAGGAAAGGCCTGGAGTAATTGTTGGCATATTCAAGCAAGCACATAGCACCCAAGACAAAGCAAGCAAGCACATAGCATCCAAGACAAAGGCTGCTTGAGGTAGTGTTATTTGTTTGCAAGATGCTTGTCAGAAGCACCTCCGGGGTTGATCAGACCCTGAAGTTGAACGTGTGACAGCCTGATTTCAGCTTGTAAAATACAGACAAGGCAATTGAAGGTGGCTGAAGTGTGCTGGGTCCTGTCTCCCCAGCTGGCACTGGGCTTGCCATCCCACTGCACACCTGGACTGTGGTAGATGAGCTCCTGTTTGTCCCACTCAGCTGTCCTGGGAGCCCAGGACAGAGGTGGGCTGGGCTGACATTTCCTGAAGAGTTGTTTCCCAACGAAACGGTGAGACATCAATGGCCGGTTGCCAGCACATGGCTGGCATCCACAGATCAGCTTCAAATCAGTCTGAGTCCATACAGGAATCCATCATGACGGATGTTTTTGCACCACAAGGATCATGGGGAGCAGACACAGACTCTGTGGCTGGGACAGAGCAACAGAGAACGCTGTCACCCAAGCACAGGAGTCGCCTGTCCAGTTCATCTCACCCTTCACTCAGAATATTGGCCTCCTGACTCAGGAGTGATTTATAAACAACAGGAGAGCCTGCTACAAATGCACATTCCTAGGCCTCCTGTTCAAGAGATCGGAGGTGGGCCCGGAACCTTCCCTTTCTACCAGGGCTTCTGGTGGTGATGGTGCTGGTTGTCTGCAAAATCACCCCCAAAGACAGAAGCCTTAACGCTGTCTCCTATGGATGCCCTTCTTCCGGTTTAGGAGGACGCAGTTAACACAGCATCGTGGAGTGTGAGGTTGGGAAGAGTCCTTGAAACACACCCAGGATGGTTTACTTCAAATGTGGGGAGAAAAGACCACAGAGTCCTGTGTTCAAGTACAATTTTCCCTAGAGTGTAATTAAATAAAACTCACAAAAGCACCCTGAAAGTGGTGGTTGGCGGGTTGGTGGAGGAGAGGGAGAGAAGAGCAGGGATGGGGCCATGCCTCCCACACTCCTTGGCAGTCGAGAGGGGCTCCCTGGCCCCGGCTTTGGGGAGCATCACCTGAGAAGCAGTGATCAGGCCCCGGTGACAGGATGAAGAGCCTGAGGCCCGTAACCAGCGCAAGGTTACACTGCTGGTTGGGAGGCGACGTCACCTCTCTAGCACTGGTGAGCCAATGCCGGCAGGGACTAAACTAGCCTGATACACCACCCAAGAGGGCCTCCTGCCAGAGCGAGAGCACACACCTGCCCACCTCTACATGCCAGATTCCCTGTTCCCCTCCATTTCTGAAATGGGTCCAAGCCATCACTATAACGGGCAGACATTTGGACAGACCTCCAACTCCAGCACAGTCAGAAAGTAACCATTTTTCCCTTCCTGAATGAGCTCCTCCCTCTCAGCTTCCTGTGTCTTTCATCCGCTCTCCTTGAGTCAGGATCCACAGAAGCTTCCTGGAAGAGGTGTTGTGTAGAAGTGAAGGGTGTAGTTTAGAATCGGAACACGGGTTTTGAAGCTTGACTGCATTGCTTATTGGCTCTATAAGCACTGTCAAGTTACCCAGCTTCACTGGACAGCAGCTTCCTCAGCTACAGAAAGGAATGAATAAAACCATGTTCGTGGTATCCGTGTTCGGACACACTCCATGGATATCCGACAAGTGCCTGCCACATGCCACGTACCAATCACAGACACTTCATCGGTGTTCTCTTTCCCGCTGCCCCCTCTTTCCCCGGCAGCGTCCCTGGGTCTTACCAGCCTCCCCCTTGCTGTCCACTCATTCCCTTGTTCTCCATTCTCCCTGCTGCCTCAATCATCCAGTTCCTGGTTATCCATTTTTATGCCAAAGAATAGCTCTGCCCCTGGCTTCAAGACACTCCATTTTCATCACACCTCCTCAATCATTACGCATTTTCAAGTGGCTCCTCATTACCTAGTGGTTAAAAACCAGCTTCCCAACCAGGCACTCAAGAATATCCATGATCTGATTCTACCTTACAGACCAGCGTCACCTCCCTTCCTCCCCAACACCACTAAGCACTAGCTGCACTGCCTCCTGCTCCCTCCTGCCTGCCTGCATCAGGGCAATCCCAGCACCACCCCTCTCCTCAGGCCGACCCCTCTCCTGGAAACACCCTCCCTGCCTGGTATCCAAACACCTTGCCTCCCGGAATCAGCTCAGGCTGCGTCTTCTGCATCCTCACTCATACCCTCTGGCCCAACTCCTTCATATGCGTATCCTTGAGGCCTCATAAGCTGTATTTCAGAACAGTGAGGTCTCCAAACCAATGCACCAATATTCAAACTAACATTTGGCTCCTCTGTGTCCATCCATGTGGTCGAAAATGGTAGAATCTCCTTTTTTTAAGGCTGAGTAATATGCCATCGTGTGTGTGTACATGTGTGTGTCTGTGTGTGTGTGTGTGAGACAATTTCTTTTGGTAAGTGAAATATATAGGAAGTAAAGAAAATGTAAACAAAACCACAGGAAGAAAAATGCCACCCAGTCCCACTTGTATGTGAAATGCAAAGAAGCTGAAGACACAGAAGCAGAGGGAAGGTGGAGACCAGAGCTTGGAGGTGGGAGATGGGGAGATGTTAGTGAAAAGGCACAGAGCTGCAGCGCAGCACCAGGCCTGCAGCTGATGATGGTGTCCATGCGCTCACCATGGGAATCCTTTCACACTGTGTCACATCAGGACATCATACACTTTAAATCCATGCAGTGTTATTTGTCAGTTACACCTCAGTAAAGCTAAAACAGTTTTATTTAATTTTAAAAATTGAGTTCCTATATTTATTAGCAGCTCTCAAAGAGCATTGAAGGGAATCCAATTCATAGCTACAAACCTCTAAACAATTCCTATTTCTCTCCTTCCCAATCCCCTTTCCTCCTGGAGTCCCCAGACCCTTCCACTCTCTGAACTCACTCTCAACTCTGTCCCGAGTCACCCCCGGGATTTCCCATACGGGGGGTCTGTCCCTCCTTCCTGCCCCACACCTCACCCCGAGCCTGTGCCAGATCCCCCACCAAGACGGCTGAAAGACCCCAAACCACCACAATCCCTCTTGGGCTCTCACTCCACTGGAATGAAGCTGGGAGCTCCCTGGAAACTGTATATTTTTCTGTCATCTCATGAGAAGCCCCCATGGTGAATTGCTAGTAAGTAATATCCTTTGTCTCATTACAAATTTATTGTGTGTAACATTCCCTTGTGACAGTGGCTCCCACCCTGTCCTGTGGTAACTGAATGGCCTCTTGCATAAGGCTTATCTTCCCAAACACACTGTGAGCTCCTGAGAGGAGCGGGATGGGTCTTGCTTCCTGGGAGGCCCCGTCACAGCCCACACCACACATCTGAGGGCATGGTAGAGTCCGACGGAGCCGAGGAGAAGGAAGCGGTGCCTGCTGGAGCCGGGAGGGACGCACACTTCGTCTTTACCACATCACACAACCCTACAACATTGCACATTAAATCACATCACGGCAAGACATGAGTTATTTCCAGATCACAAAAGAATAGCGGTGCAATTGAACAGTAACTAGAATAGGCTGTGTGATTTCCTTCACCACCAAATTCTCAAACAATCATTAAACATATAGGACACAATACAGTTCAGCGTGAATTCAGACATCTGTGAAAAATCCTTCGTGGGAGTGGGAGTGAGTGGGATTCCACATGTAGGGTGCACAGTATGTGCCTACATGTACAGCTGGAGCCCAGGATTTTAAAATAGCAACGTGAACATCTGGTGTAGGAATTGTGGCTTCTCCTGGATGAGCAGGCTTTAAATGCCACGCCCTGTTGGGTGCTTCATGGAGCCAGAGATCTTGTAAATCAGGGTTTTCGCCAAGGTTCCCATTGAGTTGCGTGTCACAGGCCCAGTCAGCAGATATTTATTGACCAATTAATGTTGCAGAAATATTTATAACTGCTGAACTCCTCAAGTCAGGCATTTCCCCATGATTACTATTTTAAAGTATAATCTTTTCAACATTCTTTTAAGGGAGGCTGACATTATGCAATTAAATATAACGTGACACGGTGTAATGCTGTTATTTTGTGGGAAAAGTTTTAAAAATGCTATAAAGGGAAAAGATTCCAATTTGGTATGAGATTGCAGCAGATTCTGATAACAGGGCCTATCCTATGTTCCAAAGGCAAACCAGCGCATCTTACTCAGAGTTTTTTGAGGCTTATAAGCAAGGCTGTCAACATAATTTTGTAAAAAGTGAATCTGCACAGGAGGCACCAGAATCCCACTCAATAAATACCAAGAGAAGTCTTGCTGGCTTCAGTCATGCTGGGATTGGCTGTGCTTTGCAAGTAGCATGAGAGAAGTTAGGGCGAGTGAGTCCAAGAATGCGTCCTGGTCTCTGTGTGGACAGTGAAGTGTGTCCCCTTGAAAGTGCTGATCCTTCGTGCTCTTAAGGTCGGATCCCCACGCACCTGGGGAAGGAGCTGGTGAGTTCCTCAGGGGGATAGTGATGGGCATCATGATTCAGAGCATTGACGATCAACGTTGAATAAAATACGTCCAAGGACTAAGCTCCAGGACAAAACAGAAATCTTCAGAGTCGACATTCCGCTACCAGATAAGACTGCTCAGCCAGCTCTGAGTTCAGGTGTGTGAATTATTTCTAACCTGCATTTCTCCATCTTGTCCTCGGGGAGACTGAGGGCCTGGCTGGAGTTAAGAGGCAGTGTAGCTCCCACACCTCCTAAGACTGTTCGCACAGGAAATGAGGTCACCTTGGCATGGCTTTTTGTTTTAAGTGAGCCAATGCTTGTTCCTTTCTTTTTTAGAATTTTCCAAAATATCTTTTTACATCTAAACTAAAATTGTCCACAGACAGACAGCATTCACTCATCTGTGGTCTCCATGCAACCTTATTCCCATCTCGAAGGCCAGGCCATCTATCCATCTCTTTTCTTCTGCTGTCTTCTCTCACTCCTCAAGATTCCACAGGGATTACCTCCAAGGGCTTGGCCATCTCATTTCTAAGGTCTTTTAGATCTTCTGGGTCTGACAGCTTATGCTTCCTTACAGACAGCAGATACCACGTATTATTTTCTATTTGAGATTTCAGTTCTCTCAAGTTTGCTCTGTCCTTTCTGTTTGAAGATCATTTTTACATAAAGGAGATGGAAAGGGAAGTAGAAATTGAGTCATTCCAGCTTCTTCTCCATCTGTTAACATCATACCATCTGCCCCTTGCTTCTTACATTAAACAAAACAAAGCAACACAGAGTCTCAGATGATTCTAGATGAAAGCAATGTGGCCCCAGAAGTGAATAAGAAGAATGCAGCCAAGGGTTTTATGCGTTCCTAAAGGCAGAAGAGAGGCTAGGGTGCTGGCTTGGACTCCCTGCAGACCCCAGACACAAGGGGAGCCTGTCTCACTCTCCAGCTCTTTCCACGTGCCTGCACCAGCTGCTGCGTTCTCACTAGAGGGGAAGGAAAGAGCAGGAGTCCTAGGAATGACCCCAGAGGACATGGCAGAACCCAGTCCAACTCCTTCACCTCCTCCAACGTGAAATGGAAGCTACAAACTGCTGAGAGGGCAGGAAACCCTCCTCAGCCCCAGAGCCCAAGCAGAGACCTGTGCATCCAAGTAAGGGGAAGGCACCCATCCTCTGCCGCTGAGCAATCAACGCCGAAGCTCCGGAAGGGATGACTGGTGAGCTCACAGGTTACGTACAATGAAATTATAAAAATATGCCTGATGAATCCAGAAGAAGGCAGAAAAAGAGAGAAAAAAAGAGCTAAGGACAAATAGGACACTGCCACAACGATGATCACACAAAACGTAAATGGTCTGAATATTCCAGTTAAAAGGCAGAGATCATCAGAGCAGATTAAAAACACAAGACCCACTTATCACTGCCGGTCAGAAACCTACTTTAGAAGACAGCTGGGCAGTGCCCTGGACAGTTAGATGCCATCTGTACATAGAACACAGTATACTATTCCAGGTATTTAACCAGGAAGAATGAAAACATACGTTCATGCAAGTCCTGTATACGAACATCTAAAAGCAGATTTATTCACACAAAAAAACAAAAACTGAAAACAATGCCAATGTCCATCCACTGGGAGTGGAAAAACAAATTGCAGCCTCTCTGCTGTGGAGTACGACTCCATAGTGAAAAGGAACAGCTACTCTTGCACACAGTAGCACGGGTGCTCTCAGCGTCAGTGTCCAAGTGAAAGGCACCAGACACAAAGGAATACACGCTGCGTGATTCCATTTTCATGCCCTTGTGGAAAACACAAAATCACAGAGGCAGAACTCAGATCAGTGTTTATCAGGGGCTGGGAGCAGGGAGATGTTGATCCAATGCAAAGGGTATGAGGAAGCTTTGTAAAGGGGTAGAATATTCTATCCCGGTTACATGAGTACACACCACACTCTTCATATTATATACTAGAAAAGTGTGCGTTGTACTGTGTGCAAATGATACCTCAATAGGCAAAAATACTTAGGTCATTGTTTTGTAAACTTAATGGGATTTACCTTTTGCTATCTTGCTGGTGTTCATGAAGCACTGTCAGTTGACCAACTATAAGGTGGTCATTTGAGGGCACTGGTTCTCTTAGAAAAGAACACTGTGCATGTTCTGCTTGTATCTTCCCATGAGAATTCATCTTTCTGCAGAGAGTCAGCAAGTGAGCTTTTGTCTGTGGCTCTTACTACTAAAAGAAAAACCAGGAGCTGAGCTGGAATGCTCAGAAGCATCCCCTTAGAATGAAATCTGGGAACAAGAAACAGTCGTGAATCATTTGGCCTGTTTTCACATGCCATTGCTTTCAGTGGGAAGTCAAGCTTGAATTTTCAAGATCAAAGTGCCTTTCATCCTGCTGGTCCACCTGGAAGCTGTGGTTGCTAAGAGAGACCCCGACCCAGGAATCTGGAGCTGCGGAAGCTAACTGTCAATTGCCTGACCTGGTACCAAAAGCACCCTGCATGCCCGGCCCCTTGCCTCTCACTCTGATGCATCCTTTTGCCCTCTATCATCCTTTCTCCACATGACCACGGTGACAAAGAAAGCAGTAATTTAAAGAGATAACTGGAAGGACCTTCGAGGAATGGAGAAGCATCTGTCTTACACACATAAGCTGTTGGAAAATCAAACCCGCCACCAGGCTTGCACGTTCTTGGAGAGACAGTATGGAAATGGCATCAGAGTTTCTGCCTCGTGGATAAGTAGAGGTCTCGTGAAGAAAGGCCAGTGCCTGCCACTTTCAGATAAAAAGGAAGGTATTGTCGAAATACACTCTGTGGTTGTAGAGGTAATTTCTGGAGTGAGAAACCTTTTAAAAGCACTTGATATTCCTTATTTACCTCTTTAAACTGAAAGGTTTTCTTTTAACTGACCTCCTCTGTGAGCTTTTTTCTGTGGCTCTTACCCGTTTCGTGAGCACCCATCACCTCCACATCTGGTTTCCTTCATTTCCCAATCTTATTTTCTAGGATGAAAAAAAAAAGTGTCTCAGATAGACCAGAGGAGAGCTAGGTTCCACTTCAGTCTTTATCTGAGCTGAAAAATCCATGATTTCAAAATCAACCCAATATTGTAGACCAAGCACTTATCACTAATTCTACCTAATTTTCTCCCCTACTCCAAGGGAAAAAGGGAACGTCAGACGTGTGAACTGCCTTTGCCTGTGAAAGAATCTCTTCTAGGTCTTTCAATGCATCCAGAGCTCAGAGCGGACACAGCCAGCAGCTGGACCTCTTCATCCACAGGCGTTGCCTCACAAGAACTTGCTGCCAAGCCATTTCTGTACTGCCCAAAGCTGGGGAGGCGTGACAACCGTCGGAGCTGCAGGTGCTCTGATGGTGGCCTGTGTCAGACAGAGGCACTGCCACAGTCCCCTCCCCGGAGAGCGTCAGGAGGCAGGAGCAACCAGCTCACCTGAGCCCAGAACCCGCGTTCCGGGTGTGAAGTGACGCCACCCTGCGCGGAGGGAAGGCACCATCGCAAGTGCAGCCTGCATATCACATGGTGTCTGTTTTTCAGTAAAAAGTAGGTTTGCAACGTGAGATGGTGAAGAAAGCGATTTCTTACCTGTGTGGCTGCAGGTAACTTAGTGAATCTCTCTGAGCTCAGCTTCCTCATCTGGACAGCAGGACTCCTTCCGTGATCTCGAGGGCCTGTGAAGGTTCTCTAGAATGAAGCAGAGTCCCTGTAGGATGGGTAAAGTGCAGGGCAAAACACAGTCAATTCCTATTGTGAGCTCTCCTATGACAGCCTATCTTGGTGTAGCAGATTTAAGCACAGATTTGGGGTTCGACAGACCTGGCTACAGGCCCGCCCTGTCATTCATTACAGACGTGCTCCTGGAGAAGCAAAGTAACTTTCTTATGCCTCATTTTCTCCCAGCAGGAAAGAAGAACATTGACTCCTGCCGTCGTGGGTTCTTGGAAGGACTAAGTGATACGGGAGGGAGGCAGGGAAGGGCTGGGTAGAGAAAGGTGGGCCCCTGGCTGGAGCTCCACCCTCGGGCCTGTGTTCACAAAGCTGGGTGAGGACAGGCACTCCTGCCTTCATGCCCAAATGTTGCATTTTCCAAAACCACCCTGGCCCACCACACCAACGCCCCCATCCTGTGCCCATAAAAACCCCAAGACCCAAGTGGCGAGACATCCAGAGGAGAACATCAGCAGAAGAACACACAGGCAGCTGGATGCCCAGAGGGGCACATGGATTCCAGAGCCCGCGGCAGGTGCTGAGACACCGGCACGCTGCAGGCTATTCCTGCATAACCATGCGAGTTTGGCCGGGGTGGTTGGAGAAGAGTCTGGCTGCTCAGCAACCTGACTCCAGGGAAAAACCTTCCCACTCCATCTCCCTTCTGGCTCCCCATCTGCTAAGAACTATCTCCACTCAATCAAACTTTTCACCCATTCTCCAAGCCCAGGTGTGATCCGATTCTTCTAGTACGCCAAGGTAAGAACCCGGTATACAGAAGTCCTTTGTCCTTGTAACAAGGTAGAGGGTCTAATTGAGCTGGTTAACACAAGCCGCCTATAGACGGTAAAACTGAAAGAACACACGGTCACACATGCCCACTGGGGCTTCAGGAGGTGTCAGCATCCACTCGTAGTCGCAGTCGTGGAGTCAGGGCCCCACGACCTACCCATCTGTTTGCACCCCTAGAGGTCTGGGCAGCGGGGCCCTGAAGGAGTGAGCCACTCCGACTATCACACGCCCTGCGAGGGGACAAGGAAACCTTTCCGTTTTGTAAGGATAATAATGAAAGCAAAGCTGGAGCGTGGCATCTGCCAAAGCGTAGAGCTCAGTAAATACTTGCTGCGATTGTAGGATGGCCGGAAAGTCTTCTTCCCCCAAAACCACCATATTATGTGACCAATACCATGTGACAGGCCTAACCGCTCAAGGAAGATGAGGGAATGCAGTCATCTGACTACTGAGCTGTTCTCCACTCACGGAGAGGCCGTTTATTCAGCAGACCTGAAAGACAGAAAAACAATCAGAAAAGTCCAAGTAGTGACTTTTTAAAAAAAAAATACAATATTGTGGATCAAATAAGCTGAACATTATACATCTTTACAACTAGAAATGCTGAAAGAAAAGCATCCATCATCTTTTCAAATATATAGGTTAGCTCACAAGCAAGCAAAATCCAGGGGCCAGGAATAAAGGGACCAAACTCCACAGAGGGAGTCTGGGCCGCAGTAGCCCCGCAGGATGGGCGGGAACACCAGGAACTCAGTCTCTAAGTGTCCACATGACATTAGGTCCCTAGGGAGTTGGAAATTAAACATGAACCCTAATAGAAAGATGGAGCCCTCCTCAGTAGAAGAACACACTAAGAAAAAATCCCTTTGGCACACACAGATGGCAAGTAAGCTTATGCCACTTTCCATGGGCTCCAAAATGGGGAAAAAAGTGCTTCCTTAAAATTCATCACTGCAGGCCTGTTCTCATCTAGGATTGGGGTTCAGAGTTTTATTATTTGATGTAATAACCAACCACCACACGTATTGAGACAAAGTTCTTTTTTATTGGAAAAAAAATCAGCTAATAATGTAAAAAAAAAAAAAAAGGAGGAATTAGAAAGTCCACCGTCCATAACACTGTTGAAATTATTGATTCAGGCGAGGATTATCAACTGCTGATACAATCATTAGGTTTATGATTTAAGGAACAAGTACTCTATGGAGTGCCAGACTAACACAGCACACATTGCTCTCCAGTCAAACAAGAGATGGGGAGGGAGGTTAAGAAAGCCCGACCCCAGCCGGGCGCGGTGACTCATGCCTGTAATCCCAGCACTTTGGGAAGCCGAGGTGGGTGGATCACGAGGTCAGGAGTTCAAGACCAGCCTGGCCAAAGTGGTGAAACCCTGTCTCTACTACAAATACAAAAACGAGCCAGGCACAATAGCGGGCACCTGTAATCCCAGCTACTCAGGAGGCTGAGGCAGAAGAATCGCTCGAACTCAGGAAATGGAGGTTGCAGTGAGCCAAGATCGCACCACTGCATTCTAGCCTGGGCAACAGAGCACTCCATCTAGAAAAAAAAAGAGAGAAAACCAGACCCCAAACATGGAAATGGCTGCATGTCCCTTCAAAGAAGTACTGAGCCCATCTATCATGCCCGCCTCAGGATTGTTTAATTCTCTAGGGCTGTACGTCTTTGTTGACTCACAGTTTGTTATTGATTAGGATATTTAACAACTCTGTAAGGGCAGGGGTTAAGTTGTAGAAAATTGATTCCATGCAAATTATTCTTTTCTCATACAAGCAAGCCCATGCCTGATAGAGATGCAAATGCTGTCACTCTGGTAGAAAAGATAACCCCACCTTTACAGTTTCATTATCATATAAAACATTAACCTATCTTGTAGTTAACTTAGAAATCTTGTCTTAACATTCTTTCAGTGGCTAAAAATACTTCTGTTTTTCCTATAATTCTTTGAACCAAAATTGCCATGCTCCTTGTTCCCCCAGTCATGGGTTAAATAAGTCTTTGTCATGTACTCACTTCCTATTTGTAAGAATCATCTTTTTGGCTTTTGAAAAATTACATTTGACAAAGCATAATTTTACATGGGAAACATCAGACAATCATTATCTTAATTCATGTTAAGTCATTTTTAGCGTTACATGGTATGTGTCTCCTGATTCGATTCCTATGAAGCTCACATCATCCTGGATATATATTCAAGCAAATATGCTTAACTTCAGTCCATCAAGATGTTAAAAGTGACAGCCAGGCATGGTGGTTCATGCCTGTAATCCCAGCACTTTGGGAGGCTGAGGCGGGCGGATCATGAGGTCAGGAGATCAAGACCATCCTGACCAACATGGTGAAACCTCATCTCTACCAAAAATACAAAAATTAGCTGGGTGTGGTGACGTGTGCATGTAGCGTCAACTACTCGGAGGGGCCAAGACAGAGAACTCACTTGAACCCGGGAGGCGGAGGCTGCAGTGAGCCAAGATTGCACCACTGCACTCCAGCCTGGCAACTCAGTGAGTCTCCCTCCCCCGCAAAAAAAAGGGGGGGACTGTGACAGATTAATAAATATTTAAGGACGTAATGACCAGATGCAGTTTGTGGCTCTGGATCAGTTCCCAGTTTAGACAAGCTAGCTGTAAATAACATTTCAGAACAATTGGAAAAATTTGAAATGGACAGTGTATAGACAAAATAAAATATAATTACATGAAAAGGTGGAGATAATTAATGGAGAAAAATTGATAACAAAACACTATTCTAATAGAATGTCAATTTAATAAAAAAGAGTGAATATTAAAAATATGCATAGAGAAAGGAAGAAAGAAAAAGACCTAGAATACATACACTATAGTGTTAACAATGGTGACCTCAACATTTTTATTTTCTTATGTTTTCTCTTGTTGTCTAGTTTCTAAATACACATTTACTATTTTGCAATCATAAATGCTTTTAAAATAACAAACTAAAGCAAAAAATGATACTATGGGTAGCTGAAATAGCTTTAAGCTGAAAATTTTATAAAAGCATTCTAATGATGTATTATAACTCTAGGTCTCAGGTCCAAAACAATTACAAAAATTTCTAGGTAGACATGTCCTCACCAAATTTGCAGTTTTTCTGCAAATACATTCTCACTAACAATGGATTCAATTCAAAATAATACAAAAAGAGAGTAAAAAAATGATGTCCTTTCAAAAAATTTAAGAAAGCATTTCCAAGGTGAAGAAGTTCTTACAGCTTGGAAAACCCTTCTTTCTGGGTTACTAAGACTGCAGAGTAACTGGACAACTTGTCCACCCACATACCTCAGAGACACTGCAGGTTCAGCTCCAGATGACCCTAATGAAGCAGCTGTCACAATAAAGCAAGTCACACGAATGGTTTTGGTTTTTCAGTGCATTTAAAAGTTATGTTTACACTATAATGCAGTAAATGAGGGTTCAATTGCATTGTGTCTAAAAAACAATGCACCTGCCTTAATTTAAAAATGCCTGATTGCTAAAAATGCTAACGATCACCTGAACCTTCAGCAAGTTGTAATCTTTTTTCTGGTAAAGGGTCTTGCCTGGATGCTGATGCCTGCTGATGGATCACAGTGGTGGTTGCTGAAGGCTGGGGTGGCTATGTCAATGTCTTCAAATAAGAAAACAGTGAAGTTTGCTGCATTGGTGGAATCTTCCTTTCAAGAAGGAATTCTCTATAACATGCGATGCTTTTTTATAGCATTTTACCCACAGTAGAACTTTCAAAATTGGAGTCAATCCTCTCAAATCTGGCCACTGCTTTACTAAGTTTATGGAATATTAGAAATCTTTCATACCTGTAATTCTAGCACTTTGGGAGGCTGAGGCAGGAGAATTGCCTGAGCTCAGAAGTTCGAGACCAGCCTAGGCAACACGGTGAAACCCCGTCTCTACTAAAATACAAAAAATTAGCAGGGCGTGGCGGCTTGCGCCTGTAGTCCCAGCTCTGCGGGAGGCTGAGTCAGGAGGATTGCTTGAACCCGGCAGGCGGAGGTTGCAGTGAGCTGCGATTGTGCCACTGCACTCCAGCCTGCATGACAGAGTGAGACTCCGTCTCAAAAATGAACAAAAAAACCAAAAAATAAAAACCTTTGTTTTCATTCCAACAGTGTTCACAGCATCTTCACCAGGGTAGATTTCATCTCCAGAAAACACTTCCTTTGCTCATCTGAAAGAAGCCACTCCTCATCCATTCAAGTTTTATCCTAAGATTGCAGCAATTCAGTCACATTTCAGGCTCCACTTCTAATTTTTAGTTGTCTTGCTTTTCCTCCTCATCTACAATTAATTCCTCCAGTGAAATCATGAACCTGTCAGAGTCATCCATGAGAGTTGGAATCAGCTTCTTCCAAAGTCCTGTCATTGTTGATATTTTTGCTTATCTCATGAACCATGACTGTTCTTAATGGTGGCTAGAATAGTGAGCCTTCTCCAGAAGGTTTTTAATTGCCTTTGCCCAGATCCATTAGAGGAATTATCATCTATGGTATCGTCAACCTTATAAAATGTATTTTTTAAATAACAAGACTTGAAAGCTAAAATGGCTCCTTGATCCATGGGGTGCAGAATAGATGTGCTAGCAGGCATGAAAACAACATTAATCTCTTTGTACATCTCTATCAGAGCTCTTGGGTGACCAGGTGCATTGTCAATGAGCAGTAATATTTTGAAAGAAGTCTTTTTTTAAGCAATAGATATCAACATTGGGCTTAAAATATTCAGTAAACCATGCTGTAAACAGATGTTCTGCCATCCAGACTTTGTTGTTGCATTTCTGGAGCACAGGTAGAGTAAATTTAGCATCATTTTTAAGGGCCCTCGGAATTTTAGAACGTTCAATGAGCTCTGACATCAATTTAAAGTCACCAGCTGCATTAGCCGCTAACAACAGAGTCAGTCTGTCCTTTGAAGATTTGAAGCCAGGCATTGCCTTCTTCTCTCTAATTGTGCAAGCCCCAGATAGCATCTCTTCCAATAGAAGGCTGTTTCATCTTCATTGAAAATCTATTGTTTAGTATAGTGATCGTCGTCAACCGTCTTAGCTAGATCTTCTGGAAACTTGCTGCAGCTTCTCCATCAGCTGTTTCACCTTGCACTTTTATTTTATGGAGATGGCTTCATTTCTTAAACCTCACAAATCAACCTCTGCTAGCTTCAGACTTTTCTTCTGTGTCCTTCTCACTTCTCTCAGCCTTCATAGAATTGAAAAGTTAGGACCTGTTCTGGATTAGGCTTTGGCCTAAGGAAATGTTCGGGTGGTTTGATCTTCTATCCCAGACCACTCAAACTTTCTCCATATCAGCAATAAGGCTGTATCTCTTCATGTGTTCACTGGAGTAGTATTTTTAAAGTCTTTCAAGAGCTTTTCTTTTATATTCACCCATGCAATTAGCTAATTGTTTGAAGCAAGAGGCCTAGTTTTCAGCCTACCTCAGCTGTTGACATGCCTTTCACACTAAGCGTAATCATTTCTAACTTTTGTTTTAAAGTGAGAGATGTGCAAGTCTTTCTTTCACATGAACACTTTGAGGCCACGGTGGGATCATGAATTGGAGTGATTTCAATCCTGTTGTGTCTCGGGGAATAGGGGGCCTGCCTGAGTAGAGGAAGAGAGACGACGGAATAGCCAGCCAGAGGAGCCGTGAGAACACACATTTATTGTAAGACCTCAAACTATGAGAATCCTAGAAGAAAACCTTGGAAACACGATTTTGGACATAGGCCTTGGGAGAGAATTTCTGACTAAGTCCTCAAAAGCAATTGCAATAAAAACAAAAATTGACTAGTGGGACCTAATTAAACTAAAGAGCTTCTGCATGACAAAACAAGCTATCAACAAAGTAGACAGACAGCCTGCAGAATGGGAGAAAATATTCACAAACTCTGCATCTGACAAAGGTCCAATATCCAGAATCTATAGGGAGCTGAAACAATTGAACAAGCAAAACAAAAAAACAAAAAAAAACCCATTAAAAAATGGGCAAAAGACATGAATGGATACTTCTCAAAAGAAGGCATATAAGCAGCCAATGAACACATGAAAAAATGCCAAGCATCACTAATCATCAGAGAAATGCAAATCAAAACCACAATGAGATACCATCTCACACCATTCAGAACAACTATTATTTAAAAGTCAAAAAAGAAAAAAAAAAAAACCAGATGTTAGCAAGACTGCTGAGAAAAGGGAGAAAGTATACACTGTGAGTGGGAATGTAAATAGTTCAGCCACTGTGGAAAGCAGTTTGGAGATTTCTCAAAGAACTTAAAACAGAAATACCATTCATCCAGCAATCCCATTACTGGGTACACATCCAAAAGAAAACAAATTATTCTACCAAAAGACACATGCACTCACACGTTCATTGTAGCACCGTTCACAATAGCAAAGACATGAAGTCAACTTATGTGCCCATCACCAGTGAACTGAATAAAGAAAATGTGGTACCTATCCACCATTGAATACGATGCAGCCATAATACAGAATAAAATCATGGCCTTTGCAGAAACATGGACGCAGGGGGAGACCATCATCCTAAGCAAATTAATGCAGAAACAGAAAACCAAATACTGCATGTTCTCACTTATAAATGGGAGCTAAACATTGGGAGCTCATGACACACAGATGGGAACAATAGACACTGGGGACACTAGAGGGAGGAGGGCAGAGGGGGCAAGATGGAGAAACTAACTGTTGGGTAGACATCCCAACATGCTCAGCACCTGGGTGACAGGATCCTTTGTATCCCAAACCTCAGCATTACACAATATATCCCAGCAACAAACCCGCACATGTACCCTAAAAACCTAAAATGAAAGCTGAAAAAAGCCCACACATTTATGATTCAGTTCCCTGTCTTATATGGGTGTGGCTCATGGCATCTTCCAAAAATTACAATACTAACATCAAAGACACTGATCACAGATCATTGTCACAGATATAATAATGAAAAAGTTAGAAATGTTCCAAGACTACTAAAAATGTACACAGAGATGCAAAGGGGATACATGCTGTTGGAAAAATGGCATCAATAGGTTTACTCAATGCAGGGTTGCCATTTTAAAAATCCACATTATCTGCGAAGGGCAATAAAGCGAAGTACAATAACACAAGGTGTGCCTGAACCACATGTTGTGGTCAGAACAGAAAAAACAAAAACAAAGAAATAAGATTGTCTTGGAAAGGCGGGAAAAAAAAAGCCAAAACGATACTTTTTTACAGTCCATATGTTCGTCCACACAAAAATTTTAAAATACTTTTATTAGAATTATTAAAAGACTTCAGTGAGATATTTGGATACAACATTAATAAACAAAAACAACAATTTAAGGATATCTAATTCCAGAAAATATGGGGTGAGAGTAACCAAATTTACGGTCTTACTTGCAAAAACCAAAATGCAGATAAAAAGATACAAAATATTTAAAACAACAGCTTCCAAAGGTGGGCACAGGCGGTAGAGACAATGATCCCTGATTGCTGGAAGCAGGAGATGAAAGCCCTCACTTCCTCTGGCTTCCTGACCGGAGAGCTTGACAGGACTCAGTGCAGGAAGGGAGCGCCTGAGTGGATCTCTGCGGGTTCCCCATGAAAGGATACAGAGGGGAGAGAACAAGGTGGCTGGAATTCAAGGAGAGAGCGAGCACCCCAGAGGAGGGAGTGGTACCTCCACAGAACCCCGGAGCCAGCAAAGGGTCCTCCACACACATTCAGCAGCGTCCTGATCTTGTGAGGAGACTGCACGAGGCCAGGAAAGAATCCTGTGAAAAAAAGAGAGGGGGTGGGATGCGGTGGTTCATGCCTGTAATCCCAGCACTCTGGGAGGCTGAGGCGGATGGATCACCTGAGATTGGGAGTTCCAGAACAGCCTGACCAACATGGAGAAACTGCAGCTCCGCTAAAAATCCAAAATTAGCCAGGCGTGGTGGCACATGCCTGTGATCCCAGCTACTCGGGAGGCTGAGACAGGAGAATCTCTTGAACCCAGGAGGTGGAGATTGTGGTGAGCCAAGATTGCATCATTGCACTCCAGCCTGGGCAACAAGAGCAAAACTCTGTCTCAAAAAAAAAAAAGAAGAAGAAGAAGAGAGAAAAAGAGGGAAGAGGGGCTGTGCTCACAGAAAGGCTGGAACAGTGCCTGAGAGAGCACCTCGCATTCCACAGGACACTGGGCAGGGCACTCAGAAGGGCCTTGGCTCTGTCACAGGGAAGAATTTGCCCTAAACTATACATGGCTGTGGACCTGCCTGACAAATGTTGAAAAGCAAAACGGAAAGGATCGAACTGTTTCCAAGTAACGTAACTATGTGCCAGGAAAAAAGCTCAAGAATATTTTTAGGAATGTAAAAATATCCAGCACCCAGTAAGATAAAATTCGCAGTGTCTGGGATCCAATCAGAGATGACCAGGCATGTGAAAGGATAAGCAGGCAGGTACAAAAGCAGGAAAATACAACCCCTAATGAGGTGAAAAAGCAGTCAGTCTAGGGGGACTTAACACTGACATGGGTGTCAGAATGGCAGGCAAGGGCCCTAACCAGCTACTGTGACTGTAATCCACATATGCAGAAATCTAAGGGGAGACGTGTAGGATATGAGAAGGAAAACCTAAATCAAACGTCTAGAGACTAAACTACAGTGGGTTAGATAAAAAATGCATGGATGGAATACATGGATGATGGAATTAATAGAAAATTGTTAGTGAACGGACAGACACAGCAATAGTAAGTATCCAAAATGAAACATACTGAGGAAAACATAATTTAAAAAAATAGTGTCAGGGAGCTACAGGACGGCTTTAAGCAAGTTAACATACGTGTAATTGGAATCCATGAAGAAGAGGAGAGAGAAGGGTACAGAAGAAATATATGAGGATATAATGGTTGAAAGTCTTCAAATTTGATTTTTAAAACTACATACTCACAGTTCTGAGAAACTCAATCATTCCCAGCACAAAAGATATGAGTAACATCACACCAGAATACATTATAATAAATTGCCCAAAACCAGTGATAAAGAATCCATCTTAAAAGCAGCCAGAGAACAAACACTGAAGTTTTGTTATGCATTACATGCAGAGGAACAAAACTAAGAACGACAGCAGATTTTTCCTTGGAAAGAATGCAAGCAAGGAGACCGTTGAGCAATGTCTTTAAAGTATGAAAGGGAAGAGAAAACGACCCTGCCACCCTAGAATTCTATACCCAGGGAAAAGAGCTTTCAAAACCAAAGGCAAAGTAAAGACTTCTTCAGAAATGCAAAAGTTGAAAGAATTTATTATCAACGCAACTCTGTTATAAGAAATGCTAAAAGGAAGTGCTTTAGGTAGAATGAAATTGACACCAGATGATATCAATAAAGAATGAAATTCATAACTACAATTTTATATATTTATTTAATATAATATATATTTAATATATAAATATATAAAATAATTTTCTTAGTTTTAAATTTCTTTAAAACATAAATGATTGTTTAATGAGAAATACCACACAGTATTATAGGGTTTATAATTTATATGTAAAACAGTAAAACATATGATAGCAACAGCATGAAAACTGGGAGGGAAGAAATGGAAGTATACTATTGTAAGGTTTACAAATTATACTGGAAGTGGTAGAATAACAGGAAAGCAGGCTGTGATATGATGTGTACAATTAGCCCTAAAGCAATCACTAGAATTGAAAAAAAAATAGTTATAGCTAATAATTCAACAAAAAATTAAATAAAATGAAAAGTATGCAATTTAAAACAAGGCAAAAAATAGGAAAAGGTAACAATAAACAAATGAGATAACATAAAACAAATAGTAAGATGATAGAACTAAAGCTAACAATATTAATAATCACATTAGGCCAGGTGCGGTGGCTCACACCTGTAATCCCAGCACTTTGGGAGGCCAAAGCAGGTGGTTCATCTGAGGTCAGGAGTTCAAGACCAGCCTGGCCAACATGGCGAGACCTGTCTCTACTAAAAATACAAAAATTAGCTGGGCGTGGTGGCACATGCCTGTAATCTCAGTTACTCAGGAGGCTGAGGAAGGAGAATCACTTGAACCCGGGAGATGGAGGTTGCAGTGAGCCAAGATCGTGCCACTGCACTCTAGCCTATGCGATGGGAGCGAGACTCCATCTAAAAAAAAAAAAAAAAAATTACATTACATTATATGCAAATACTGTAATCACTCAGAAGACAAACATGGGGCCAGGCACTGTGGTTCATGCCTGTAATCCCAGCACTCCGGGAGGCCAAGGTGGGTGGATCACTTGAGGTTAGGAGTTCGAGACCAGACTGGCCAACATGGTGAAACCTTGTCTCTGCTAAAAATACAAAAAAAAAAAAAAAAAAATTAGCTGGACATGGTGGTGGATGCCTGTAATCCCAGCTACTTGGGAGGCTGAGGCAGGAGAATTACTTGAACCTGGGAGGGGAAGTTTGCAGTGAGATGAGATCACTGCACTCCAGCCTGGACAACAGAGCAAGACTCTGTCTCAAAAGCAAAACCAAGCAATGAGAGAAAGCATTATAAACTGAATGAAAATGAAAACATATATATCAAAATTTGTGAGATGTTGCTAAAGCAGAAAGTAAGGAGAAATTGCTAGCCCTAAACACACATTAAAAAAGAAGAAAGGCCTCTAATCAATAATTTTGGCTTTCACCTTAGTAAACTGGAAAAACGATGTGTAAATTAAGGTAAATGTAAACAGAGGATAGGAAAAACTAAAGATCAGCTTTACAATAAGATGTAAAGATAGGAAAAATAAAGATCTGCTTTGCAATAAGATGGAAAGCAGAAAAACAATAATCAAAGGAACTAAAAGATGGTTCTTTGGGATAATCAATAACACTGAAAAATTCTAGCCAGATTGATCAGAAAAAAGAGAGAAGGTGTAACATGCCAATATCGTAATTGACAAATGACATTGCTACTGATGCTACAGATACTGAAAGAATAATAAGGGGTTATATGAATGAATTTGTGCTAATAAATTCTAAAATGTAGATTAAATGGCAAATTTTTTGGAAGATACAAATTCCCAAAGCTCACTCAAGAAATGCAGATAAATCAAATACTTTTATATTGATTAGAGAAACTGAATTTGTAGTTAAAAACCTTCCACAAAGGAAAGTCCAATAGCTTCACTGGTGAATTCTTCCAATATTTAAGGAAGAAATAATGCCAGGCATACACAAACTCCTAAAGAAAATGGAAGAAGTGAGAATATTTGCTAATGCATCCTCTTAGGCCAGCATTACCTTGATACCAAAACCAGACAAGCCTTGACAAGGAAATGAAGCAAAAATACAGATTGTTCATGTAATAGAGAGACGGGTAACACAAAAAGTGTCTTTCAGCGGGAGAAAAATGCATGGCCATATTGTAGTATATTCTACAATTGAGCACTTTGCAGTATTGCAATGAGTGAACTTAAGTACATAAAGCTACACAACACAGCATCGAGCTGAAAAAGTAAGTTTCAGAACTATACATACGGTGTAATTTCTACAAAGTTTGTGAAATACACAGAATAATGCTACATCGTTTATGCAATTGTACACATGTAATACAAGTATACAAATATACCAACGGATGGTAAACATCAGTTTGATTCCTCTGGGGAAGTGGAAAGAGGAATGGTCTTCGGACGAAAGCCACCTAGAACGAGTGCTTCAACGGAATGTGTGATGTTTTCTTTTTTTTTTATTTTTTATTTTTTTGAGACGGAGTCTCGCTGTGTCGCCCAAGCTGGAGTGCAGTGGCGCAGTCTTGGCTCACTGCAAGTTCTGCCTCCCGGGTTCACGCCATTCTCCCGCCTTAGCCTCCGAGTAGCTGGGACTACAGGCACCTGCCACCTCGCCTGGCTAGTTTTTTGTATTTTTAGTAGAGACGGGGTTTCACTGTGTTAGCCAGGATGGTCTCAATCTCCTGACCTCAGGTGATCCACCCGCCTCGGCCTCCCAAAGTGCTGGGATTACAGGCTTGAGCCATCGCGCCCGGCCTTTCTTTATTTTTAAAAAGATATGAAGCCAGTATGGCTAAATGATAAAATTTGATAAAGCCGAATGATGTGTAGACAGTTTTTCTTTTTATTGTTTTCTGCAAGCTTAAAATATCTCATAATAAAATAATCATTGCTTGAAAAAGCAAACTGGCGAGAGTGTTCCACATGGAGGGAGGGATGTTTGGCCTTTGCAGTGTGGTGTCGTCCTCACACCGAGGCGACGGCACAGCTAGGAAACTGGTATTTTCATCGTGGCTTCAACACCACCTGTGAGGTGGCATGAACCACGGGCCCAAGCTGGGGATGCTGATGCGTGGAGCAGGGCGACTGCCTGTCAGGGGCTCCTGGGTCAGGCTGAATTTAGTCAGGCTGATGGGCATTTGCCTTTAAGGATCCTCCCTTGGGCTGAGCTAGATTTTCCAAGGCTTTCCCAGGTCACACCTTACACAGGAAAACCAAAGAGGAGAACAGCACAGCTCCACAAAGCGAGTCTGATGCTCTGGAGTTTCCATTGCAGAGACAAGGTGGGAATCACGGAAGCTGACCCTCAGACCTGTCAGAAAGTCTCCCTTAGTCAGAAAGTGAGCTTGAATGGGGGCCAGCCTGGGGAGAGGCAAAATCCTCCTGGGGCATTCCAGCAGAACAGATGTGTCTCAGCACCGTTCTCACCTCACGCAAAACTGCTTTTCTTTTTCTTTCAGCACTTTTCCTGGCTGAGCTGCATCAAAGTACAAGCAGATGCCTTCGTTAATAAGTCTCTCAACCAGCTGTCTTCATCAGTGTTACCTCTACCACAGGGGAAAAGAGAGGGACTTAAATAAATCTCCTGGAAAAAAAACAGGATGGCGAAATGATTTCCTGTGTTCCCAATAAGATAAAAATTAAAAATAACAAAAATCACACCTTTTCTTTTTTCTGCCTGGCAGAAAACGTAGATTTCAGATTGGCCTAATTTCAGTGAATGAGATTCCTGTCTACTGCGTCAGCCTTTCCTCCCTGTCGCCAGAACTGAAAATAAATACCTTGCAAAGTTGTTTCTTTTCTTGTTTTATTATTGTTTTTTAAATAAACAGTATGATTGGAGACATCAGGCAGAGCCTCACCAGAGACACCCCGGGATGAGGCCAGAGCCACGTGCCTAAACCCCACTCCACATCTGGCCAGGTCCCACGGGAACGTTGACAGGGACACGGTTTCCTAAGGGAAGACTCAGCAGGCTGTAAGTTGGAACAACTGTACAGATATTTGAGATGATTTCATCTCAGCTTCTTCTGGCTACTCCGACTTCCTGTCTGTAACACTCTATGGGTTCCTTTAGAAAAACATTTATTATTTAATTTGCTATCGCTTAGATTATTAAAATAATATTTATTATAAAAATCTGCAAAACAAAGATAACTACAAAGAATATGAAAATTACATGCAGTAATGTGAAGACTTAGCTATGTTTCTTACATATGTTTCTTAAGACAGCTTCAAACGTGTTTCTCTTCTTCACAAAATTGGTGGGAAGTTATTAGGGCAGTTAACAAATGTTTCTTCTCCTTCCACCCACGTGAGACTGCACTTCACCCTTCATGGGGTTAGATGTGGCTGTGTGATGTGCTTCGGTCAATGAAATTTGAGCAGAAATGTTGCGTGTCACTTCCAGATGAAAAACCTTCACACCTAGTGTACCACTGACTACATTGCCTCTCTTCTGCAGTGGTGATTGTAGAAGACAAAAAGCTTAATTTTTTTGTACTGTCATCTTTATTTCAATTCATAAATGCATTGATATACTAGACTAGATGATTTCTTAGGTGAACTACAAATACATTAGAAATCAAAACATAGAATTCTTTAAAGACATTTAGCTGCAGGCCAGGCGCTGTGGCTCATGCCTGTAATCCCAGCACTTTGGGAGGCCAAGGCAGATGGATCATCTGAGGTCAGGAGTTCGAGACCAGCCTGGCCAACATGGCGAAACCCCATCTCTACTAAAAATACAAAAATTAGCTGGGTGCGGTGGTACACCCCTATAATCCCTTCTACTTGGGAGCCTGAGGCAGACGAATGGCGTGAACCTGGGAGGTGGAGGTTGCAGTGAGCCGAGATCCGGCCACTGCACCTCACCCTGGGTGACAGAGCAAGACTCTGTCTCACAGATAAATAAATAAACAAATAAATAAATAAAATAAAGACATTTAGCTTCCTATGTCCGTGTGCATATTTTCACCAGTGGAAACGCCACTGCCGACTTGAAAATAGTGAAGAAAAAGCTGGGTAATTTTAGCACCATGACTAATTTTGACAACACAGGCACTCTGAAGGTCTTTGGTCAATGGGCCCTATCTTTGGAGAAGAGGTCTTGTTTGCCCAGGCTGGAGTGCAGCGGCACAATCCTTGCTCATTGCAGCTCTGAACTCCTGGCTCCAGCCACCTTCCTGCTTCCACCTGTCACACAGCTAGATGGCTGGTATGCTCCAGCATGCCCAGATAATTTCTTTCTAGAAATGGGAAGAGGACTTTTTTTCTCTTAATACACCTGCCAACGAGGAGTGCCTTCTGGAATTAGGCATAAGGCTGGGCAATCCGTCACTTCTCTGGTTCTTAAGGTGTGAATATGAAGTGACATGAGCATTTGCATCCCTCATCAGTTCCCAAATTCCAAAGCCTTTAATACCAGAATAGCAGATGTTTCTGTTTAAAAGCCTGGTTTTTTAAAAGAGATATCGAATGTGTCCCAAACGTTTCCTCCAAATTTGCCAATGATTGTCAAACACTTCCTGTTAAAAAAAAAAATCAGTTTATCAACTCTCACTGCCATCTAAAGGATCCCAAAATTAAATGTTGGTGCCCAGGTGTGACATGCAGCTCCTCTTCTTTCCCCAAGCACGAGTTGCTTGGAATCATTTACAAATCCTTCGGAGTCTCAGGAGTCCGGTGGCAGCCCTTAGGCCCTGAGGTCTGCATGGCCCACATCTGCACCTGGCCTGTCTAACACTTACTTTAGTTGGGATGGACACCACTGAAAACACACTTTTGAATGATATGATCCTCACAGGGAAGGCTGGTTGCTGATCCAAGGTACTAGATGCACAGCTGAGGAAGCAGGTGTCTGAAAAATCTCACTGAGTGGAACAGCCCCCTACTGTGAATCTTTCTCCCTAATTTCTAAGCTCACACTGAACTCTAGCAGGACTGAAATAATGCCATAAATAGCAAGTCCAGACTGAGTCATCACAGCCTGGGTTCCAGAGTGACTGCCTGGAGCAGAGACCCTGCTGACCCTGGCTGGACATGGAGCGTGGGCGAGAAAGGGACCCCGGCTCAGGTCTGGCCGCTGGGTGCCCTGGTCAGGCCAGCTCTAACCTTGGCCCGCATCCCTGCCAGAGCCGGCCTGATGGTGGCTCAGGTTCAGGCGGGACCTCCGTCATGCCTGCCCTGCCCAGTGGAGAGGCCTCAAGAGCTGCTCTTCTTTTCAGCTCCCAAGCATGCCAGGAACAGAAGGACGGGAGGCAGCCGGTTGACAATTTAGGAATAAATGTCCACTTCAGCTAAACACAGCAAGCCCTTCTCCGCTATGCCAGCTCAGTAATATTTAGCCAGGTGCATCAAAGCAAGCCCCATGAAGAATCCACAGCCCTCAGGATGAGCTGCGTGCTGGGCGGTGAGGATTCGCCCAGTCTGCGGGGCAGACCCGACCATGTCCTTGTCTGAGAGTGGGAAAACGGACACTGCAAAGCGCTGGCAACAGAGGGACAAACTGCAGCTGGGGACGTGGGATTCCATAGGTGGCACTTTCTGATGCCCTGTCAGAGACCGGCTGGCTGGTTTTCTGATGTGTTCTGAGTCATGTGAAAGGGCAGACACACTGGCGTTCCCGGCAGCTGCCTGGCTGGCTGGAGTCCCCGAGTCGGTGGACATGGGCAGTGCAGCGGGGCGATGCGACCTCTTTCCTCTCTCCTCCCTCCTCCTGCCTGTCTCCTCCCTCCTCACCCCATCCCTCTTCCTCCTCCTTCTGTCCGGACTCTACCCCTCCTCCCTCCTCACCCTGTCCCTCCTCCCTCCTCACCCTGTCCC
>NC_045438.1:18752138-18759421 GCF_002776525.5 Piliocolobus tephrosceles
CCCTGTCCCTCCTCCCTCCTCACCCTGTCCCTCCTCCCTCCTCACCCCATCTCTCTTCCTCCTCTCTCCTCCTTCCTCCCTCCCTACCACCTGTCCTCCCTTCTCACCTTGTCTCTTTCCATCCCTCCTCCTTCTCCACCCCATCCCTCCTCCCTCCTTCCTCCTCATCCCATTTCTCCTCCCTCCCTTCTCCTCCCTCTTTCCTCCTCACCTCGTCACTCCTTGTACCTGGTTCTTAACCAAAGGACAAGTCCATGACTCATGAGATCTTTTGTTCAGTTTTTAAGTTAAAAAAAAATTACAGTCTAACAAATTTCACTGAAACAGATTCCCAACAGACAGAACGCTCTGGTACGAACAAAAATGCCTTACAGTTGCCTGCAGCTATAGACTTGGGAGAAAGCAGGCCTACGTTTTCCTTAATTATGTGGCCACCGCCTGAGGAAACAGCATTGCCAGGGTGAATCCAGCTGTGCTTCCAAAGCCCAGATGATTTCAGATCCCATCTGCAGCAGATGGCAGACTTTTGTGGCTTTTGTGGCTTCTGTGGCTTTGTGGATCCTGTGGCATTTGTGGCTCTTGTGGATCATTTCTTTCCTGTTGGTCCCTGGTGGCCTGGCATGTGTTAAGGCCCAAATGCTGTCTTTATCTTTAATAATGTTTAATTTGAGTGAGGTCAACAGAGATCTATTAAAGGTTGTAGAAAATTTATTTAAAGTGATATTTGTGCAAAATACACGTCCTGAGCAAAAGAATGATTTTTCGACCCTCTGTTCTCAGACAGCATGGGATCTGAATAAAGTCAGGTCAGGTGCCCGCCCAGGAAAACATTTGGCTTTCAGCTGTGTCACTATTTTCCATGACTCCTGCTTGTAGCGGGGAAGGAGGGCTGCGACCTTCCAACACGCGGCTGTGGTTTGCAGGCATCCCTGTCTTCTGCATCTGCAGCCCAGTCTGCCGCCACGCCCACCAAGCCATCTTTCTGCACCTCAAATGATGCTAGGATCCTTCCTCTCCCCACATAGAACATTGTGGCAAGGACGCCCAGTTCTTCCTGGCATTGCTTGTCAGTCCACTGCTTTGAAAGTGTGCCCTTACCCAAGTTGGGGCTGTGTGGACGTGGACCTGCTATTGTCCAGGAACCAGGAATGCTGGAGGTGAGTCACCCCCACCCAGGAAAGTTGACCTTAGGCCATGCAGCTCCTCAGGCCTGCGGAAACCTCCTGCCGGCCACCAGGTGAGAGGAACCTCTGGGCTTGGCCAGCTTTCACACATGCCCAGGCAGCCTGGCTTTAGACACAAATCCCAGGCTGGGAGAAGCCAGAGGTGATGCCCGTGAAGACTGAGAGGCTGCAGGAGTTTGTCTTCTCCCCAAGCCACTGCCTGTCTGCTCCTGTCTGAGGGCAAGGACCTGCCACCTTCACCCATGTGGTCCTGGAACCAGGGTCAGCAGCCACAGCCTCCGGCCACATCTGGCCCACGGCATTTTTCCAAACGGGCACAAGTTGAGACTGGTTTTCACACTTTTAAAAAAGTTTTTATTTCTATGTTATAAAGAGGGACATACACAGCCCATCATGTGCAGAACTTGGCATCTCTTTATTCCCACATTTCCTGGCCTTGTTAAGCACTTTTTTCCCTTAATTAAATATTTTTTCCTGGTTTCATCCATCCATATTGGGATGAGAGGGTTGTATTTTTCTAAAGTGAAGTATGCTGATTCTGTTTGACTTGCTAACATGAATGGCCCGGAGATTCATGTTTAAAAGATTGAAACATTTTTTTAAAAATAACATCTTGTGATACACAAAAATTATACCAAATTTAAATTCTGGTGTCGAGAAATAGTTTCATTCGAGCCCGGCCCCCTCTGCCTGTCACGCGCTGTGCTTACCGGTCTATCACATAGGGCAGCTCTCGTGGTACGGCAGAGACCACGTGGCCCACGGAGCGCAGAACACCCACAAATTTGCCAGCCCCCGGCACAGAACAGGACAGGGGCTCTCTCATCCACTGAAATGTTCCACGAGGGGCTGTGCTCTCAGTCTTTTTCTGTCTTGTTACTATTGTGACTGACTCCTGCTAAATCACTGGATTTTTTTCTTTTCTTTTTTCCTTTTGAAAGTGATATATGTTCATTGGAACACGTTAAAAAAAAAAAAAAAAAAAAAAGATCTGTGTGCTGAAATCATTTGAAATGTCCCTCCTAACCTTCTTCACGCCCCGACTCTGGAGTGTCAGATGTTTCCGATCTGAGGTGCAGCCGCCGTGGTTCATCTTTGTTCAGATACACAGGGTGCCATTATTGTTCTTTTTACAAAAAAAATGAAATGCTACTGTGCATGTGACTCAGCAGCTTGTTTTATTTCACTGAATAATGAACAGCTCTTCAGATTAATTTGGATGTCACTGATTCATTACTTTTCATAGATGCATAAGATTCCACAGTGGACCTTACAATAATGTTTTCACCTCTACCCCTGTTGGTGAACATTCGTGTCCATTCCGTTTTTGTGTGATAATTCTGAAAATGAAAGCCTTTGTATTCTAGTGTCTATGTCCTAATCCTTTTATTCTGCAGTATAGAAACCTAAAAGTGGGACTGCTGAGTCAAAGACTGCGGGTTTTTCTGATATTAAGATGCAGTACAATGCATCTTCTCTCCCCAAATTATAGCATGTCATGATGGCTGGTGAGGCCACAGGGAGACGGACAGTCTTTTCTTTAGAGGCTTGATTACTTTTTATATTTAAAAAATCTCTAATAAAATGCCATTTCTTCTTTTTAGTTTTAGATAGATTCAAATGTTGAGGCTTAGTTGCCTAAAGAAAAGAGTACAGGTTAGAGGGGATGTCTGTGCTTCCGTGGAAAGAAAGGGCTTGGATGGAACGGAAGGGCGGCGGGGACACCATCTCCCCAGAGCCAGGGACCTCCTTTGTCCCGCTGACCGTGGTGAGCGTTCACAGGGTGTTTGTGAAATGAGAGAAGGAATGGATGGTGATAGAAAGGTCGCTGGAGAGGGATGGTGCTGGTCAGTGAGGGTGATGACACGCAGATCAACCAATCTCTGTCCCTACCCCCTGCACGGGCACAAGTGCCACCTGCCCACAGACAAATGTTTGAGAACCCCTGGCTGGGGGACAGGAAGCTGAGACATTCTGCCTTCTCTGGGTTTCCCTGGGTGTGACATGGTGTCCTCACTAAGCTGTCATTTTGGATGTAGAGAGAACACACATTATGTGTTATTAAAATTCAGCAACTGTTTTGTAAAAAAGAGGGATTTTCCATTTTCAAGAGGTTGTCTGCTCAAATAGACTCCAAATGTTGAACCAGGCTGGTCTCACATTCCTGCAAATAATATGATTAATAATATTTGTATTTATTTTCTTTTTCTGTTAAAACAGAAATCTTAAGTGATCTTATTTCTCTTCAAAGAGCAAAACAGCTTTGCAGGCGAGCTTCGGAGCCAACTCTAAAGGATCGTCAAGAGCACGGCCGCCTGCCCGCACACACCCTGTCCTTGGCGTGGCTCCCGCAGCAGCCCTGGCCTTGCGCCTGTCTCCTGGCCTCCTCAGAGCCTGGCCTGGCTCCAGCCGTCTCCACCACTGTGTGACTGGGGCCCCTCCTGCTCTGCGCCGTCCCCCAGGGCGCCCCCTTGGCTCTCCTGCAAACATACTGAAGGGATGTCCCCTCCCACTCTGGACAGGTTCCTTAACCCTCTCTTTTGTAAATGTAAAAATAGTTCCTGCCTCATAAGATGGTTCTAAAAATTAAATAGTAAAGCCCTTAGCATAGCGCCTGCTTAAGAGTGATCTCTCAGAAAATAAGTTTGTTCTTGTAATAATAAACAACAACTCGAGTCCATACTGAGCTTCCTGCTTCAAAGGCCACTGGAGTGGACCAGCCCCACGTCTCCTCCCCGCATTGCACACGGGCAGGGCTGCAACTGTCCCCACGGGGCCTGCACCATGGTGGGACGGCCTGTGCATGCCAGGCCCTTGATGTCTTGGCCTTGCTCCAGGTATGTGGCCGTCAGCCTCCGAGGGCCCTGTTTTCACAAAGTCCCTTCCATTTTCCACCCCAAGCTGACAAAGGCACAGCTGGGGTGACCCCGAAGTGACTGGTGAGATCAGGGTTACCAGCCCCTCCACTGCCCTCTCCTCCAGGCCAGTGAGAGGCAAAGAAGGAAGCCAGGGCCTGTGGGGGAAGCCAGGGCCTGTGAGGTGTCCGCGCTGGTGAGAGGCAGAGGCCTCCGGGAGAGATGGGCTCTGTGCCAGCCCTGGGGCATACTCCTCGTGAGAGTCCCCCAGGACCAGCTTGGACGAGGCCCCGTGGCGAGCACGGGGCACCCGAGGTCTGCATGGCGGGTGGAGGGGGCCTTACTGACAACAGGAGGTGATGGCCACCCAGGAGCCTACTCTGCTCCCACCAGGCTGAGGTAAAGGGCGAGATCACAGAGATGGTAGCAGACACAGGGCTGATGGGAGCACAGGACAGCTCTGGGGACCAGGACAAGCGGGCACAGGAGGCTCCCTTGAGCAAGGGCTCCCAGGAAGCAGGTGCTGCAGTAGGGGTGCTCCACCCTGCCCCGGCCCAGGAGGCCCCCTCGGTCCCCTGTGCTTGGGACCGCATTTCACAGAGCACTCTGGCTTCTTTCCACACATGGCCTTTCTCAGCCTTCACGCACACTCGGCTTCGCAGCCCTCCTGCGCACACATGGAAGGAAGGCCCACAGGTGGACAGCACACAGTAGGGCTGCTCCCGGATCCTGCAGCTGCATCTGAGCCTTTCCTGCCTTTGCAAAATCAGTGCTCCCTCCTGGGCCCACTATGGCACAGCTAGCTGTAGGTCCTGCAGAGCCTCGCTGAGCCTGTCTCCTGGATCCAAACCCGAGGCTGGCACCCAAGGAGGGGGCCGTACTGGTGCTGCAGCCTGCATGGCCAAGAACTGTCCCACACACACTGTCCTAGCTGTGCCCAAGTCACATGGCGTCTCAGGGGGCTGCCGGAGGAAGGAAGCTCAGGGCATAGAACACTCTTGATGGCAAGCCCAAAACTACATGAGCCAGCTTGTGTGCAAAGTTCTTGCAACTGGGAACCCAGGGTGGGTCTGGTCTCAGAGTCCAGGGACCTCTTGAAGTTTCGTCCTCTCTCCACCTGTCAGTCATTCTCTCTGTCTCTGTCTTTCTCTCTCTATCTCTCTCCCTCTCTCTGTCTCTGACTCTCTCTGTCTCTGTCTCTCCCTCTCTGTCTCTATCTCTTTTTTCTCTCTGTCTCTCCCTCTCTGTCTCTATCTCTGTCTCTGTCTCTCTGTCTCTCTCTCCTTCTATTCCTAGAGGAGGGGGAGGGCACTGAACCACAGTCCGGCAGATCGTGGTCCCCTGGACTGGCCTAGCTCATCCTCAGGGCTTTCGAGCTGGGCTTGGCTCCTCCCAAGCTTGCGCAGCACTGATGGTTGCGGGGAACATGAAACCACTGGACCTGCCTGGGGGAAGGAAGAGGTGTTGCATTTACTGGGAGAACGTTAGGGAATCTGTTGGATCCCAAGGCCAGATAGGAGGTTTGCTGGGATCAGGGTTGGAGGAGCCATGGGGCCTTCCTTCCTCTGCCCGTTGTGTCCAGCTCCAAGAGTCTGGCTGTCTCCCAGTTCTGGGGTGGAGAGGGTTCCCAACAACCCCCGAGTTCTTCCCGTTACAGATACGTCACCCAAGGCGGCAGAATCACCCTGTATGGTCCCCAGATCCACATTTCAGGGCGGGGACTGTTGGCTCCACTGCTCGCTGGTGGGGCAGCCTGTGCAGCAGAGAACGCCCAGGCGCCGGTCTGTGGGCAGCGGTCAGGACGAGGTGAGGCACCTCTGCCACCTGAGCCTGTCTCCAGCCACAGCTCCCACGGCCACCACAGCAGTGGGCTGAGGCTCCCTGACAATCTTCTTGAAACCCCCAAGCCCGAGAGTGGCTGAACCCCTAAGTGTACGTGCTCCCAATCATAGCTGGTGATAAGGAAACCACAATTCTTCTACCTTACTGAAAGGCTATAGCACAAAAATGTGCTGAACTACAGGCTAGAGCAGCACTTGTCAAACTTAAGCAACATCTGCACCTACTTGAAATGGAAATGTGTCCTCACATCCCTCCCGGGGCCACGAGACATGGGAGGCCGAGTGCTAAGGCCTCATCACCAGGCTGCCGCGTGGCTTGCATGGTTTGGAGACGACGCAATGCATAGTTTCTGTTTGGCTGCATGTGTTGTCTGAGCAGGTGTCTCTCTGGCACGCAGCCCTGCCCTTGTTTGCCCTAGAGGGGAGGAGTGGGACGCATTGTTACCGCTTTCAGTGGAACCTGCTCCGTGCTGCAGCAAAGCTGTCATTGAACCCAAGACCTCTCACAGACTCTCCTCTTGGCCACAGCTAAAATCCTACTCTCCACTCAATGATGGGAAAAGTCACCAATCGGTAAGCTGCTGTTGGAATTCAGAAAGAAATATTTTTAAAACTTTGAACTCAAAAGTCGGGATAGAATCAACCTCTAACATCAGGGTATAAGTGTTTGGTGTGTGTGGTGTGTAGGGTGATGTAGGGCGAATGATGTGCACGTGGCATGTGTATGGTGAGTGTGTGTGTTGTGTGTGTGTGGTGTGTGTGTGGTGTATATGTGTATTGTGTGCATGTGGTGTGTGTGTGGTATGTGTACAGCGTGTGTGTGGTGTGTATGATGCATGTGTGTGAAGTGTATGTGGTATGTAGGGTGTGTGAGTGATGCGCATGTGAAGTGTGTGTCTATTGTGAGTATGTGGTGTGTGTATTGCGTGTGATGCATGTGTATTGTGTGTGATGAGTGTTATGTGTGTGGTGTGTGTATTGTGAATTTGTGTATGTGTGTAGTATGTAATGTGTGAGGTGTGTGTATAGTGAGTGTGTGTTTGTGTTGTGTGTTGTGTGGGCATGCCGTGTGTGGGTGATGTGTGTTTATGGTAAGTGTGTGTTTGTGTTGTGTGTGGTTTGTGTTATGTGTGTGATATGTGTATATGATGAGTGTATGTGGTGTGTGTGATGTGTGCCTATATGGTGAGTGTGTGGTTTGTGTGTTTCTGTGTGTGTGGTGTGTGTAGCATGTATGTATATAGTGAGTGTGTATATGGTGTCTGTGGTATGTGTGTGGTATGTGTGGTGTGTTTGTGTGGCATTTGTGTGCAGTGTGTGTTGGTGTATGGTGTGTAGTGTGGTGTGTGGTGTGTGTGTGAGGTTGTGTTGTGTGAGTGGTGTGTGTGTGCTCTGTGTGTGGT
>NC_045438.1:18759521-18795214 GCF_002776525.5 Piliocolobus tephrosceles
GTAGTGTGTAGTGTGTGTGTGATGTGTGTGGTGTATATGGGGGTATGTGGTGTGTGTATGGTATATGTGTGTGGTGTATGTGGTATGCGTGTGGGGAGGTGTGGTATGTGTGTAGTGTTTGTGTGTGGTAGTGTATGTGTAGTGTGTGTGTGATGTGTGTGGTGTATGTGTGTGTGTGGTGTGTGTATGCTGTGTGTGTGTGGTGTTTTAATCACTTACTATCTTCTACCTTCATTTTCTTTTTTGGATTTTTTGTTTTTTGTTTGAGACAGAGCCTCGCTCTGTCGCCGGGCTGGAGTGCAGTGGTGCGATCTGGGCTCACTGCAACCTTCACCTCCCCAGTTCAAGTGATTCTCCTGCCTCAGCCTCCCAAGTAGCTGGGATTATGCAGGCACCCGCCACCACGCCCAGCTAATTTTTTTTGTTTGTTTGTTTTCTCTGGGCAACTTTGGGGAACAAAAAATCTGCACCCTTTAATCCATTTATTCAATGAATCATTTCCTGCCTACCACGTGGCTCCAAACTATTCCTGGGGGCTGAAGCTCCTCGCACTTGTGACACCTGCTCCAGGGCCCCACGGTCTCAGGCCCGCTTCCCAGTCCACTGTGGGAATGTGTCGATTCTCATGACAATCCTGTGAGAAGATATACGCATCCCCTGTTTCACCAGCAATGAAACCAAGCACAGACAGGTCAAGGAACTTGCCCGGCAGCACACAGCTGGTAAGCAGCAGTCAAGATGCCACCCAGGTATCCTGGGGCCAGAATCCATGCTCTTAAAGCTCCACCAGCTGACTCTGCTGCACCTGCGGGATGAGTGGATGTGTTACCGAGGGTGGGTCAGTACAGGCCTGCAGCAACCTCGATTCTTGCTCCTCAGAAGAAAGAATTCGATTGAGGGGCGTAAGGCAGAAGAAGACACAGAGGCGAGTTTTGGAGCAGGAGTCGAAGTTTGTTACAAAGCTTTAGAACAGGAATGGAAAGAAAGAAAAACACACTTGGAAGAGAGCCAAGCAGGCATCTTGAAGGACAGTGCGGGGTTTGGCCTCTGACTTGGGGTTTTATACATTGGCACGCTTCCGGGGTCTTGCCTCCCTTCTTCCTTGATTCTCCCCTTGGGGTGGGCTGTCCGCATGCGCAGTGGCCTGCTAGCGCTTGGGCGGTCACCATGCACCTGTTTACTGGCATTGTGCGCATGCTCATTTGAAGCGTTCTTTCCTTATCGGTTAAGTGTTCCTACAGGAACGTCATATACCAGTTATACTCTGCCATTTTGCCTCTTAGTGTGCACGCTTGAACCCACTTGCTCAACTCCGAGATCTTACTGGGAAGCTGCTGATCACCAGCTTCCGGGTTTTTCTGTCTGTAGGGAGACTGCCTTTCTCTGGCACTGGCTGCAACCAATTATTATTTTAGATAGGCAGTTAGCAGCCACCTGACCGTCCCCTGACGGCTGCCTGACCTTCCTGGCTGGGAGTCCTTCTCCTGCCCTGTTCATGCCTGACTACTTACTCTAACAGACGTCAGTGAGGGGCAGATGAACCAGGAAGGAATTTGATTGTGCTGTGCTCTGTTGCGGTTTGGGATTTTTTCACTGTTTGGGTATTTTGAACTTCTTGGACTTGAAGGTTTCTAGTATTGATTAATTTGGAAATTTTTGGATCATTCAAAAATTATTCTGCCCTCTCTCTGGGACTCCAATTTCATAAACAGTATGTAATTATTTATGTTAGCCTGATATTGTTCCTTAGGTCGCTGCAGCCCTGTTCGTTTTCTTAAATCTTTTTTCCAAAGATGCTTCATTTTAGATAGATTCTATCCATATGTCTTCAAATTGAATGATCTTTATTTCTGCAGTACTTAGTCTTCTATGAAGCCCATCCAGTGACTTGTTCAATTCAGATAATGTATTTTATAACTAAAAATTCTATTTGGTTCTTCATATAATCATTCTTTTTCTTATTATGTTCAAAGTTAAAAACAAGTCTTTAAGCATATTTGTAACAGTTTGTAAAGTTGTTGTCTGCTAATTCCATTCTTTCTTTCATTTCTGGGTAGGTATGTATTGACTAACTTTTCTCCTGGCTATGGTTCATTTCCCAGCTTCTTCATGTCTAGCAATTTTTCACTGGATGCTGGACATTACAGTGTTGTGTTGTTAAGCATCTGTATTTCATTGCTGTCTTTTAAAGATTGTTGTATTGTGTTTGGTAAGTATTTGAGTAACTTGCTTACCAGATCTATTCTTTTGAGGCTAGTTTTTAAGGTGTACTAGGGAAGATTTGGGGTCATTTTTTTTCTAAGTCTAATTTAGCTTCTCTCCTAAGGAGTGATCCCTTTAAAATCTTTAGTGAATGTCTCAGGTTTTTCTATAAGGTCTTTTTACTCTGGCTTGACTGGAATCAAATGTGTGATTCCTGGGAAGTTTTCACTTCACAGCTTTCTGCTAGTTCTTTGCCGCATCTGGTAAAATTTCATCCTACTCATGTACAGTTAGCATTCAACAACAGGCTCAATGGTATTCTTATGTAGATTTCTAGGATTCTTTCTTTCATTGCTCCCTACTCTCTTCTCTGAAACTTACAGGCACCCTAACCTCTCCAATTCCTGCCTCTGTCTTCTCAACTAAACAAGACCACCACGTTCTCCTCTCTGGGGCAACATCTAAAAACTCAGAAAGCCAGAGTAATCTTAATGCTCACTTCATTTTTACCCTCTCATTGACCACAGTCCTGTGCTGCCTATTGCCTACTGTCTGAAAACAGCTGTAACATACATTTTTTCAAGTTTTTTCATTGTCTACTGTGGAAGGACAAGTCCAGTATCAGTTATTCCAACATGTCTGGAAGTCAACTTCTCTGCTTTGCTCATTTTCCAACAAAATTATGTTAGTTTTAAATCAGAAAAACACAACAATGATAACATACATATATGTAAAGAACAATCTGTTGCTCAAATTTCTCCTAAGTTTATCTGAAATAAATATTTTTTATTTTCTGCCTGGATATTACAGTTTTAAAAAGAAACTTGTTCTTTTTGTAACCCCATATCCCAAATCTTAAAATTAGATTTTTTTTTTTTTTTTTTGCTGTAACACCTAAGGCCAATCTCTTGACATAGTCTTTTCTCCATGGCATTTCCATATCACCCACATATATTCTGGGGTTCCAAGTAGCAAACGGTAGGTACTCAGTAAGTATCAGCTTCCTTTTTAGTGAAAGGAACAATCTTTTGGAGCCTTAGTTTCCTTTGCGGAAATGAAAATTATAATAGCTTCTTTATAAGTTGTGACTCGGTTTGAATGTTTGTCTCCTCTGAAACTCATGTTGAAATTTGATCCCCGACGTAGCCATCTTGAGAGGCAGGGCTTTTGGAAGGTGATCGGATCGTGAGGGCTCCACCCACGTAAATGGATTAATCTACTCATGCATTTATGGATGAAGGGGGTTAATGGATTCATGTCTTATCCCAAGAGTGGGTTTGTCATCATGAGAGTAGGTCTGTTATGAAAGTCGGGTTGATTCTCTCGGGGGCTTTCTCACCATGCGATGCCCTGTGCCACCTCAGGGCTTCGTAGAGCATCCCCACCGGCACAATGGCTCTCACCGGATGTGGTCCCTTGGCCTGGGACTTCACAACCTCCAGAACTGTTAAGAAATAAATTTATTTTATTTATTTATAAATTACCCGGTCTCAGGCATTCAGTTATAGCAACAGGAAATCGACTAAGCTAGTTACTATGAAGAGTAAGGATATTTCCTGGTGGATATATTACAGTCTAGCATACAGTAGACACATAAATAATATGTTTAACAAGAATTTGTGAAACAAGTAAAACTTTGGCTGCAGTACCCTGCTGTTCCTTTAAACACTATGCGGTAGAGGTCATCGTCTCCTTTTCCTGATGAAAACTCAGACGGGCTCATGAATTCTCTGTTCCCTCCTAGGTAATAGATGGTCCTACCATAGCTTTAAATCACAACACTGTCTCAATTCAGACATGCGAATGTCCAGCCTAAGACATTCATCAAACTCTGAACTTGATTTAATAGCCAGTGTCCTCTCCTCCCCCAGTATCCATCTGCAGCTCAGCAGCCTGCAGTGTGTGCTGCATAGATACACGTGGGTATATATTATCTTTCTTTTCTTTAAAAAAAAGTCACCAAAATATTACTTTGCTGAGGACTTAACTTAGAAAATCCAAAATGCAAATGGCCAATGATAGCCCCGGGTGTTTTCTGTTTCTGTATGAATTTTAATGCTTACTTTTAGGCCTGAAAATCCACAGAAGCATTCGTAAGGGAGGAGTTGCTCTGTGGCCGTTGGAGGAACACATGAATTGGGGGCTCATTTCCAGACAGCACCCTGCTCTATAGGATCTCTGACCAGGTGAGCGGGACTCCGAGTGCAGCAGGCAGGCAGGCAGGAGTGCACAGCCACAGGGGTCTCATCTGTGCTGGAGAAATGGGACCCAGAACCACAGCAGACAGATAACTGCTGGTGGGAGGAACCTCACAGGCCATGAGACAATTCCTTCCCCCAGGGAAGGGCAGCTGAGCTCCCTTCCCCAGGCCACCCAGGAGAAACCAGCAGGGCTAGGGGCAGAAGTCAGTCTTCAGCTACAGATGAATCACTTCATTTAAAATACCAAGTGGTCTTCGAAATCTACACCCTTTCTAAGTCAACAAAAATCAAGCGAGATTCCCAAGTGGTTATCTGGAACTGCTTTTTATACATTCCTTGAGTAATTTTTGATACTTGCAAGGCTTCCTTCCAGGGAGAAAAAGGCGAATTAAGTATTGTCTCTGCTTTTAAGGAACTAAACATCTTGACAAGATGAATGATGAGATAAAATTTAAGAGAACCTGACTAAAATGCAATATTAATTCCAAAAATGGATAATCATAGGATGAAGAAGGCAAAATTAATAGCCACAAACATAAGAAAGACTTGAAGTGTGGTCTGAACACAGGATCAACCTACAGCCTCACTGGTGCATGCACCTGACTCTTGGTCTGTCTTACTTGGAATAAGGTTCACAGACAAGGACAGCTTTGGCCTCCCTTCCCCTGGCCCTATGAGAGGAGGTCTCCTATTTGTAGTTCTAGAGCCTACTTTTTAAGCCACCCATAAAAGGCAGCTAGGGGAGTATGTCTGGGATTGATAAGGGACTGAAGTCTATGTTTACAGGGGATTTTCCCACCTAAGGAAGAGTTATGAGGGGTTCTGCTGCTCTCTTCCTGGAACTGGGGAGGGACTGAGGGCAGATGGCATGGCCTGTGTGGACCTGAGGATCAGAACTTGAGCTGGCATGGAAACATGCAGGGTGTTTTGTTTTGTTTTGTTTTGTTTTTTTGAGATGGAGTCTCGATCTGTCTCCCAGGCTGGAGTGCAGTGGCAAGATCTCAGCTCACTGCAACCTCCACCTCCCTGGTTCAAGCGATTCTCCTGTCTCAGCCTCCCGAGTAGCTGGGATTACAAGTGCCCGCCACCACACGCCACTAATTTATGTATTTTTAGTAGAGATGGAGTTATTGGCCAGGCTGGTCTCGAACTCCTGATCTCAGGCAATCCTCCAGCCTTGGCCTCCCAAAGTGCTGGGATTACCGGCGTGAGCCCCCATGCCCTGCTGAAACATGCAGTTTTTAATGCAACATATTCTCCTAAAATTTACTGTCATGTCTTTATTGATAATGTCTTGACATATTTCAAAATTCAAAGAATACAAAGAGCATTTTTGTAAAAATCCCCATCTATCCAGTTCCCCTCCCAAGAGACAAGAATATTGTGTCTCTTGTGCATCCGTTCAGAGATAGAAGAATCTTCTCCCAGGTAAAAACGTGTCCATGGATGGAACGGACTGACGCAAGTGGTAACAAGGACTTCATCATTGATGGGTTAAAGTCCATTTGGCAGGGGTGACACTGAGAGGATCAGATAAAAGCGCACAAGCAGACCTTCAAGTCCCTGCCCACCCCGAGACTCCACGGCATGATTCCTGTCCCCCTGCTGTGAATGTGGAAACCCAGAGGCAGGCAGTGCTGCTCTCCCACACGCCTGCACCTGTTTCACACCTCAACCCACAAGGTGTAGGCAGGAGCAGCGGCGCGTCACCCGGCAGATGCTTCCTCTCCCTTTCAGTTCGGCTTTGCTTCCTGAAGGCGCTCTGGCATTCCCTGCAGTGACCCTTGGCCCCTTTGCAGTGTCATCCCAGCCTTTCTCCCAGCATCTCTGCAGCTACCTTACCTCCCTGTTCTCCTGTGGTCTCTACCAGAGTTTCTGCTCCTCCTTTTCTGTTCCTTAGGCCCTGGGTCCCATTGTATGCAGCCGGCTTTCTCTAGACCTCCTGGACCCAGCTTCCTGGTCCCCAGCGGCCAGCATCCTCATGTTGTCTCTGTGTGATCCATCTGGCAGGTGTCTGAACTTACACCAGAGGAGGAAGTCCAGAGGAGATAAAAGATGTGGACCCGAGAGAAATAATGTAACTGGCCATCCCAGCTTATTCGGATCAGCATTGGTCTTTACAACACTATTGAAAATGGCCTCATAAACTAATAAAACCACACTGTCTTACTAAGAGTAGCCACAGAGGTATGAGTTTTGAGAAGCTATTTTACATATGGTTTCATTTGAAATTAAAAATATTAGCACCAACATTTCTACATGGTGGCCATCAATTAAACGGTCCACAAAAGACATTACGGTGCTCACCTCTGTCAGCCGGAGGCTGCTTCATGTCCTCCCCATCCAACCCACCATGTACCCCCAGAAAGAGCCAGCCTGGTCGTTAGAGTGATAGGCACACAGACCCAAGTACTCTTCACCGCAAATCCACAAAGGTGGTGCTGAGGTTGGCTCTGTGTCAGAGATGGAGACCCTGTGGCCCTGAGGTGGGTGTTGTCCTCTGAGCAGAGCAGGCCTCAAGCAACACTGCCAGGATCTCACATCCCCACAGCTTCCTGCCATTGCTTCAGACCCCTGGTGAGCGAGGATTCAAGCACTGGCCCATCAATGGGCGGTTTCAAAGGAGGACAGGCTCTGGGTGTCTGCATATGGTACAAACCACAGACCAATGTGGAGACCAACAAGACCAGGGTCTTGGAAGAGAAGATTCTGACATCAGACTTCCTGGTTTTGATCTGACTCTGCCCGCTGTGCAGACCACAGCCACTTTCTTCCTCTCTCTGTGCCCTCTGTGCCTCAGTTTCCTCATCCATCACAAGGGGTGAGCATCACCTGCCCCGCAGTGTGGAGAGGACCCAGCGAGGGAGTGCACATTTCGCGTGGTGCAGTGTCTGGCATGCGGGCTGAATTCCAGATGTCAGCTGTGGTTCCTGCCACCCTCGCTTTTTGGAGTACTTTGGATCCATTGGGCTTCTGTATTCTTGGTCCTTATTAGAGTCAGAATGAGGAACTTACTGCAACCATTAAAACCACTGTCGAAGAGAGGAATACACAACCAGTCCCCAAGGCAGGACTGGACCCGGCGGGGCAGAGCAAGTCACAATCAGGCCCATGCATGCAGGCCAGGGAGAGCCAGGCCAGCCCCACATGGACCAGCCATTCCAATTTCTGCTTGTCATTGTAAAGTTTCGGACTGAGGTGAACAGTTGAAATTAGTTCATTTAATTTTAAGTCCATCCATTAACAGCATGAATAATAAATTAAGGCTCTGGAGAGGTTGCAAATATAAGGCAGAGTTCATAGTGGGGAGGCGTTGAAGCAGCAACAGGATTTCTAAGGCTGTGAAGGAAGTGTGGAAAGGAAGGGGAGACTTCGTGTGCTCAGAGCATCATCCGCCTCCAGGGGCCTGGCAGACCATGACCGTAGATGGCAGCAGCTGCCGCTCTAAAACTGCATGGGTAAAATCTCACTTCTGCCCTCCTGCCTTGCTCCACATCCCTCTGCACTCTGAATCCCATTCCCTCATTCATGCATTCCCTCATTCATACATTCCTTCATTCCCTCATCCATGCATCCCCTCATTCCCTCATCCATGGATTCCCTCATTCCCTCATTCATGGATTCCCTCATTCCCTCATCCATTGATTCCCTCATTCCCTCCTCCATGAATTCCTTGATTCCCTCATTTGTGCATTCCCTCATTGCCTCCTCCATGCATTCCCTCATTCCCTCATTTGTGCATTCCCTCGTTTCCTCATCCACAGATTCCCTCATTCATGCATTCACTCATTCCCTCATTCACACATTCCCTCATTCCCTCATTCATGCATTCACTTATTCCCTCATTCACACATTCACTCATTCCCTCATTCACACATTCACTCATTCTTTTTGCAGCTCTTCATCCCATCCCTGCCGGGCGCCAGGCCTCATGCCAAGACCGCCTCTCCCTTGTGGAGCTTCAGTGTCAAACTCCAGTCCACGTGACTGCTCCAGGCCACAGCAACAACTCCTGTTATGCTTGAAGGAAACTCAAACATGCAATTTAAACAGAAACTTGGTGTATTTATTTCTGTGGTACCAGAGTGGGTAGAGTAGAAAGGAGAATTTCTACTAACATAATTTTCTAGAAAGAGAATGATCTTAAGTTTGACAAAACACTTAAACAGACCCTTAGTTAGTTACACAGAAGAAAAGTCTCAGACTTGGAAAAGAGTGGTTTAGATAATGAAAAGAGAAATATGTATATAAGTGTCTGTGTGTGTGTGTCTGTGTGTGTGATTTAGACATGCAATGTATATATACAGGTCTATGCAATGTATATGTATGTGTCTGTGTATGGATGGTGGGTGGATGGAAAAAGAAATGTCACTATGAACCCCCAAGGATGGCGTGCCCATGTGAAAGGTGCTCACGTGGCAGGGACAGACAGTGCCAGCCACCAGTGGTGATGGGTGCTCTCTGACTTCCAGCTTTTCCACATCTTTGCTTCACTTCTCCCTTGTCCCTGGCAGAGCTGTGTGTGCTGGTGGTTCTGGGAGAGAAGGTGCAGTGGGGACTGTCCGTGTGGGGTGCTCCACAGTGTGGGGCGAGGACAGCTGCCCAGAGGGACAGCAACCCACCCCTGCAGGGAGGACTGAGGAGAAATGCACCCACAGGACACAGGGCTGCATGGTGCTGAGCTGGGGAGGAGGGTGCATGCACAGAAACCCTGGGGAGGGTGCTGCACAACCATGGCCTGAGCTCGGTGCAGAGTCAGGCACGTGCCCTCTGTTCCATGGGGTTTGAACTAGCAAGTGTCCCTGAGGTAGAGCCATCCCAGCAGTTGAGCTCTGCACCCTCAGTTCTCCATGCCCTTCGATGCTCCTACCATCCAAGGTCAGCTGAGGCATATAGAACCCCCACCTCCAACCGTGGGCAGTGTGCAGGCATGGCAGGTGCTTAGCATGGCAGGCAGACAGGGGGCCTGCTTGACTGAAATATAGCAGGCGTGTGAGTACTTAAGCCAGGGCCAGGCTACAGGGAGCCCTGTCTGCTTCTATACCTGCAGAGCTCATGGCCCCCATGAGCCAGCTGGATTAGTTCATTTTCATGCTGCTGATAAAGACATACTCGAGACTGCAAAGAAAAAGAGGTTTAAACAGACTTACAGTTCCACATGGCTGAGGAGGCCTCACAATCATGGCAGAAGGCAAGGAGGAGCAAGTCGTCTTACATGGATGGTCACAGGCAAAGAGAGAGCTTGCACAGGCAAAGAGAGAGCTTATCAACTCCTCTTGATAAAACCAACAGATCTTGTGAGATTTATTCACTATCATGAGAACAGCATGGGAAAGACCTGCCCTGTCATTCAATTACCTCCCACTGGATCCCTCCCATGACACATGGGAATTCTGGGAGTTACAATTCAAGATGAGATTTGGGTGGGGACGCAGCCAAACCATATCATCAGCCAAGGGGCTTGGAGGCTATGGGGAGGGAGTCTAGACTGTGACCAGCCAGTTCTCAAGCAGGCCAAGACCAGCAGGACCACCCACCTGCCCCTCATCCAGCTGCAGGTGCACAGTGGCCCAGCAGTGGCTGGAGGTCCTGGTGTCTGGGAATTCCTGAGGGTGGTCAGTAATTCTGTGAGTTCCCGGCCGAGGCTCCCTGCCTGCCTTCTGCTGCTTGTCTCACCCTGCCAAGGAGACCCAGCTATTCACTCTGGTCCAGGAGTCACCGCCACACATGGCCATGGTGCCCTGGAAACCTGCTTGTGCCAACAGAGATGCACTGTGCTAGGAGGCCCACACTGGGCAGGAAGGGAAAGCTGCCCACTAACCATTGTTTATGTTGATAAATATTGAAACTGATGGGTTGAAATATTGAAATGATACTTTGGGCGTAGTAGGTTAAATAAAATACATTATTGAAATTAGTTGTATCTGTTTCCTTTTACCTTTTTAAGGTGGCTCCTGGAAACGTAAACTCACACAAGCATGGCATTTCTATGGGACAGTGCTGCTGCCAGCTAGCTGCATCTTGTCAGTCTCTGCCCCTCCCTCACCCTCCTAGCTCAGGGTGAACACAGCGGGGCTGAAGGAAGCCTCATGTGATGGACAGGAGCCTCATCTGGATTCATCAGGAAGGACGTCTGGCCCTCCCTGCACCACTCCCATGGTCAGCAGCCTCTAAGCGGGAGTGGCGAGACCTGGCCAGCACTCCGGTCACTTTCATCCATGAAACGCGACATTCCTCACTGCTCCTGGGCTCCCAAATTGGTGTGCGACCACCCAACCTTCCCAGCTCCTACCAAGTGGGTGTGTGACCAGCCCTTGGCGGCTTTCTTACGGCTGGAAAGTGCAGCCACGACAAGGGAGCGGCCAGCCAGAGGGAGCAATGACCACCCGGGCTGGCCCTGGAATTGCTGGAGCCACCAGAAAGACCACCCACAAAGAGCTCCGAGGAGACACCACCGCAGGCCAGGGCTGAATCAGAAACGGGAGTGGGGCGGGGATCTGGAGGGAGGAGGTGACAAGGTTGAGAAGGAGCGGGTAGTCCTGGCATGAGCTGTGTCCTGGCATGAGGGGCGAGAGGGCTGATCCGAGCGCTTCCAGGCAGATCTATGGTGGGACACAGTGTCCCAGGAAGGGCTGAGGCTTGAGGCTGGCAGCTCTCTGAAGCCCAGGCAGTGGCTGGAGGGACCATCCTCAGAGGGACGGCTGGAGGCCAACAGTCTTCCCTGAGGCTAGGGGAATGAGCCCTTATTCTTGACCTCAACACACAGAGTTTTATTGTACTCACAAGACATCACTGCTTGCTGAGTCATATGTGCAAATTCTGACCCAGGCCACCATAGACAAGGCCTCCAGTAATCCTCCAAGAAGGTACAGGCTACTTGGGGAGCCACGGGAACACTCTGGTGGCCGAGAGCTCGGGGGTCAAGAATGTGAGCCCACCTGGATGACAGCAAGACACAGCTGCACATGGTGGGAGGGGTGCCAAGGTCCAGCCGAGGTCCTGCCAGGCCGTGCATGAGGAGATGCAGGAAAACTGACCCAAGAGAACATTCTGAACTAGACGACAGGCCACTAAACCCGAGCAGCAAGCTCTCCTGATGGGGGGGCCGGATGCTAAGTATCTTTGGGTCTGCAGGCCTCCTGGTCTTTGTCACCATGGCTCAGCCTGCTGTTGTAAAGTGAAAGCAGCCAGGGATGCATGGAGGATGAGTGTAGCCGCAGCCATAAATGGTCATTTACAAAAGCAGACTGGAATCGGCCCACGGGCGGAAGTGTGTCATCCTGGGCGGAAGTGTGCCATCCTGGGCGGAAGTGTGGCATCCTGGGCAGAAGTGTGCCATCCCGGGTGGAAGTGTGCCATCCTGGGCAGAAGTGTGCCATCCTGCTGTAAAGCAACGCAGGGGATAGTGGTTTATGGACTGTGGTTAATGGCCATATTCTCTTTCAGTGGCCAGTCTTTGGGCCAGACTGGATTTATTTTGCTTTGTTTTGTTTGTTTGTTTGTTTGTCTGTTTGAGATGGAGTCTCTCTCTGTCACCCAGGCTGGAGTGCAGTACCGCAATCTCAGCTCACTGAAACCCCCACCTCCCAGGTTCAAGTGATTCTCCTGCCTCAACCTCCCATGTAGCTGGGATTACAGGCGCCCACGACCATGCCCACCTAATTTTTGTATATTTAGTAGAGATGGGGTTTCACCATGTTGGTCAGGTTGGTCTCGAACTCCTGAGCTCAGGTGATCCTCCCACCTCAGCCTCCCAAAGTGTTGAGATTACAGTTGTGAGCCACTGTGCCCGGCCCAGATTTATTTTCAATGAGGGTTGTCAGATGTCGGTGCTTAGCAGAGCTCTGCCTTGTTACCATTGCTTGTGTGTGTGCACAGTAACACACACATACACACACAGAATCCCTCCAAGGGCTGCCTCCAAGGGCTGTTCACCGCTGTCCTTACTCAAGTATCTTTGGCCCCAGCCAGGCTGAGTCTCGTGGAGACATTACCTGCCATATCATTTTTGGGCGTAGGAGACATAACTGAGAAACTCCTTTTTAAGGGCCATTGAGCTGCTGTTCCCAGCTCCCTGAGGGAGAAATAGAAACAGTGACTGTGAAGCTGGAGCTTGGATTTAGTGCTCGAAGGAGGCGTGAGGAGAGGAGCAGAGCTTCTGCAGCCACTGAGTCTTCTGAGTGCGAGTCGCCCAGGCGCCCAGGGCGTGAGGGTTGAAGGTTGAAACTGACAGGTTGAAATGTTGAAATAATACTTTGGATGTGTTAGGTTAAATAAAACGCATTATGGAAAAGAATTTTTTCTGTTTCCTTTTACTTTTCTAAGGTGGCTCCTGGAAATCGTGAATTCACACAGCACTGCCTTTCTCTCCGGGGAGCAGCCGGCCACGGGGTTCACCTCTTCAGGAAGGGACGCGTGGCCCAGGCTGACCAAGGCCTTCAGTGACGGTGTTGCACTCAGCAGGGTCCCAGCAGGGGTCGGGCCCAGTCAGAACAGGCTCCACAGTTATTGGACAGCGACCGTAGACAGCTCGCTCCAACAGGCGTGAAGTGGATTTGGATGCTCACTGGCCATTTGAGTGAAAATGTCCCCATTTTGTCTACTGAGCACGTAAAGTGGTCCCAGGGCTGCCAGCTTCAGAATGAGCCATGTATGTCGTGAGTCACTCGATGATGCTGTGCTTTCGCCATTTTCTCATTCTTTGGAAAAATGATACAATAAAAACGCTATCCACCGGCAACCAGAGTCACTCAATTCAAGGTGTATATAACAGCCACCCGGCGGCGGCTGCACACAGCATGGACGTGGAGGAGGACTCCGGCCCCGCGTGATGCCACACAGGTCAGACTCACCCCACACAGAGGCCATGTGACTGCCCCGGACCAAGCCTAGGAGAGGCATTTAGGACACAGCAACCATTTTTCTTCAACATCTGCTGGAAAAGAGCTCATATGTGGAAGAGACAGCACCCTGCTTTTGGCTTTAAAATTTGGTTGTCCTAACTCTACACCATGTTCCAAGAATTAAAAGATATAGCCCCTGAAAGGCAACCACAGTCTACTTCAAGAGAACAAAAATATGAAGAAAAAAATACTATATGGGCACATGATCAAATGCAAGCGCCGGGATACGTAAGGGAGCTGACAGCCCATTCTAAGGGGAGCCACAATTGTACTAGTCACTGAACGACGTGGCCTGGGTTCGCTGGCCTCTGTGCCTCTGATCCACCCATCACCTCCACCTGGCAGGCCCTTCCACCTGTGCCTCTGATTCTCCATCACCTCCACCTGGGAGGCCCTTCCACCTGTGCCTCTGATTCTCCATCACCTCCACCTGGCAGGTCCTTCCACCTGTGCTTCTGGTACACCCATCACCTCCACCTGGGAGGCCCTTCCACCTGTGCCTCTGATACACCCATCACCTCCACCTGGAAGGCCCTTCCATCAGTGCCTCTGATTCAACCATCACCTCCACCTGAAGGTCCTTCCACTTGTGCCCCGATACACCCATCACCTCCACGTGTGAGGCCCTTCCACCTGTGCCTCTGATACACCCATCACCCCCACCTGGCAGGTCATTCCACCTGTGCCTCTGATTCTCCCATCACTTCCACTTGGCAGGTCATTCCACCTGTGCCTCTGAGTCTCCCATCACTTCCACCTGGCAGGTCATTCCACCTGTTCTGCACCTAGGAAACTCCCATACAGTCCCTAGAGCTAAGCTCAGGAGACGCTTGCTCAGGAAAGCCCTCTCTCCTCTTCCACTCCTCGCTCAGACCTTCCCCTGGGTCCCGGCTCACTCATGACTCTACTTTCTAAATCACACAGGGTGCTGTGCCTCTGTCTCAGTGCGTTCAACTCCAGCTGGCCTCTGGTTCTGCTCCACAGCAGGCTCCACTTAGAATGACACGGAGCTGAGGAAGGAGGCCAGGGCCAGGTTGCTACACAACCTCCAATGCCGAGGTAACACCTTCAGACTTTGTCCTGGTGGCAATATAAAGTTATAAAGGGATTTTAAGGAGTGTGTGTGCAGAATCTGAACTGTTTTTTGGTGGGGAGAGACAGAAGTGCGTGGGGCTGTCAAGGAAGGCAGTGGCCTGCATGGCAGGGCTTTGCTGGCTGGGGATCTGCTCTGTGCTGGAAGGATGCCTTGGGTGTGCGCTGTTTCTGGGTCAGATTGGCAGGCTCTGGAGCGTCTGGGGGGATGTCCCGGGATCTGAGTGACAGTGAGTCTGTCATAGCTGAATTGAGCTTCACATTGTTTTTATTTGATGTGACTCCCAGCTCCATTCAGGTGAGTTCCTGGGGCGGGGCTTTGGGATAAAAGTAAAACCTGTAACAAGCCTATGGGGCCTTGCAGGGTCTCAGCCCTGCTCATTGCACACAACGCCTTCCTCCCCAGCTTCAGTTCCACCAGCCCTTCCCAGTTCCATGGACCACCTGCTCCTTCCTGTCCTGGGTGCTCGGCACATGCTGGCCTTTCTGCCTGGAGCACCTGCCAGGTAGCTTCCAGCTCCGTGTTGCCACCTGCCCTCGCCCAGTTAGCACGTACTAATCCCACAGATCTTCGCTTAGCATCATGAGCTCACACAAGCCTTCCTCCAACCACCAGACCCCATCAGAGGTCACTCAGGCCCTGGGCATCTGCAGGTCACTCACCATCACTGTGATTCCACTGGGTATGAACAGCCTGGCATCTGCCCTCCCAACTGAAATGCCAACCTCTGGAGCTGAGGCCAGGTCCGACTGTGCCTAACACTGTCTTGAATGCAGTGAGTGTTCATTATACTGACAATGAGGTGGGGAAGTGATGCTGGAAATGGGTTGGGGGAGTCTAGGCGTGGTGTCCACTGGATGGGACCAATGTGAGCGATGCAGAAGTTTGAAAGTTTATTGCATCCTGATAAAGACAGCGAGTGTGAAGTGGAGACTCCACAGGGGCTCAACGCTGGGCTCCTGGGGGTGAGGGTGTGACCCCACTATTGAGGCAGGCCTCCGGGAATCACTAACGTAAATCAAGTCTGAAGAGAAGATGTTTGTGGCCTGTGTGTCCAGCCAGCGCCAGGAAGGCCCGTTTAGCACAGGAGGGAGGGTCCTTGCTTGCTCCAACAGGGTACCCCTGGGGCCTGACAGCTCAGCCTGCTGTGCACAGACAGGCAGCTGCCTTCAGAGACAGCCAGACTCAAGTCCTTCCAGAGGTGTTGTTTCTAAATGAATGGAAATCAGAATAGCCTTCTTCCAGAACGTTTTCTCAGTAACTTTTCTGTACAAATGTCCCTAATAGCAAAAAAAAAAAAAAAAAAAAAATGAATACTGTATTTCTTACTATATTTCCAGGCAATGTCCATGTACACACATATATCTAGGAATCCTCCCACTAATGCCAGCATAGGTATTGTCAGTACTCACCTCACAGATGAGGAAACCGAGGCACAGGGAAGACAAGCAGTTTGCCCAAGGTCACATTGCTGGTGATGGGTGGGGCCGGGATTGCCAGCCAGCAGGCCAGGCTCTGCCTCAGCGAGGCTGCGCCTGTGTGTTCCCCAGGCCTCTGCACCGGAGCTGCGTCCTCCAGGGGCAGTGAGTACTCAAGGCCAAGACAGCCTTGGCTGCTCTGCGGCTTTCCCTGAGCCCTGCCTTCCCCTGCATCCAATCTTCTGTCAATGCTGTGCGCTGTGGTTTAAAGGCTTCATTTTAATTCATTCCGTGCTCAGACATCAGACAACACTTTGTTTTGCTTTGGGAAAACTGTTTATGTCAGATTAACACAGTGGGCAGGAATTTGCATCGCCGATCTTAGGGGACAATGTCACCGTTGCTTGTTTTATCTAAATCAAGGTAAATCCAATTCCAACCAACATTCCATAAAAGCTCATGGGAAATTCTGTCTTAATGAAAACTGAGGTTTCTGTGACACCCCAGAATGGGGATGGGGTCCCCCACCAAGGGTCTAACACTGAGGTAAGCATCCAGGGAAGGCCCTTCTCACCAACCCACCCTGTTACCCAGATGAACCCTTGAGTCAGGGCCCTATTGCTTGTGTGACCCTGAGGCCCAGGGTCCCTTCAGGCAAGAGGGGGTTCCTTGAGACACGGGGGACCCCTCAGGCAATGGTGGGCTTCCTTGAGGCACGGGAGTCCCCTCAGGCAATGGGGAGATCCCTGAGGCTTGGGGTCCCTGTGTCCAGCCCAGCCTTGCTGCACACAAGCACGCCGGGCAGCTGATGTCACCAGCTCACCCACCCTACCAGCCCAACCACTGAGGGGCTTATTGGCCCTACCAGCCTGGGTTCCTTCCCGGGCTGGGCAACCTTCTCCCTTACCCTCACCTTCAAAAGCAGTTCGTTTCTACTCTTCCCTGTCAGGATACCTAGATTTCAGTAAAAATGGGAAAATAGCTTCCTTCCACTCCCAGCCGCTAACACCTGAGGAAGTCAGCAGCCGCCCTGACACTCTCTGGAGTTCCTGAATCTGTGAACTCTGAGCCTGTGGGGGCGCCCAGCAGTTCCCTGAATCTGCGTCCTCGCTCTGCAGACAGAGCCACGTCAGCCGCACCCCAGGAACTCACCCGAATGGAGCCGGGATTCACATCAAATAAAAACAATGTGAAGCTCAATTCAGCTACGACAGACTCGACAGACTCGCTGTCACTCAGATCCCGGGACATCCCCCCAGGCGCTCCAGAGCCTGCCAATCTGACCCAGAAACAGCGTGCACCCAAGGCATCCTTCCAGCACCCGTTCCTCTCCCTACACAGAGCAGATCCCCAGCCAGCAAAGCCCTGCCATGCAGGCCACCGCCTTCCTTGACAGCCCCACGCACGGGGCCTTCCTGGCACCTCTGCGGGTGCCTCCTCTGCCTCCTGGGGACAGGCATTGCCTCAAACCTGGGGACAGGGTCCCCTTCTGCCTTCTCACTCATTTCCTTTCATCACAACACACAGAAAGATTGTCCAAAAGTGCTGAGAACTTCAGGTTCTCTGAGCCCCAGGACTCACCACAATGTTTACACCCCATCCAAAATATGCGGTTTTGTCAAGTCTTGATTGCAAGATTCCTTCAAAGACTTTATCAATAAAGACCTCTAACAAGAATTTGAAATGGACCCCATTCTATGGAATTCCCCTCTGTGGCAGGTGAGGCGGCTGTGCAGAGCTTGGGAGAGCGGGCACCTCACAGGGAAGCTGCCAGGCTGCGTTCTGCTCCTTGTTTGCAGCTGAGTCACCATGGACGACACGCTGAGCTGCATTCATGACACAGGAACCACCATCCCTTCCCATAAGGATGAGCTTTAAACTCCTCCAAGCGCAAGTATGAGGAACAGAGGAATAAGGGTCCCCATGCACAAGCAGCTTCGTTCAGGCCCTGCCCTCCGGGAGACCTGAAGATAGGGGTTTGCTCCACACGTGCTCCGAAGGCCTCAAGGGCCAGGCTCTGGGGCTATATGGACAAGCAAGGCACGATGCCATCAGTGAGGCCTCCACACACAACTGGAGGGGTCTCTACAAGCCCTGATGCCACAGAGGAAAGGCTCTGGGATGATTCCACAAAAAAGGGGCATGCCTTCTGACCATAGGATCTTATACCTGAAAATGGTGCTGTCCTACACCGCAGAATACATGGCTAACACAGACAGAGAAAAGGCCACAGAGACAGGGCCCAAGACAGAGACAAGCCTACAGAGGTAGGCAGTGACAGAGCCCAGACAGAGACAGAGCCACAGACAGAGACAGGGCCACAGACAGACAGAGACAGGGCCACAGACAGAGACAGGGCCATAGACCGAGACAAGGCCACAGACAGAGACAGGGCCACAGACAGAGACAGGGCTGCAGGCAGAGACAAGGCCACAGACAGAGACAGGGCTGCAGCCAGAGACAAGGCACTGGCAGAGGGGCAGGTAAGCAGGTGGTCCTCCTGGAGATTGGGAGGGCACTCAGGTGCATTTTTGCAGGGGTTAAGCTGGACCTCAGGGGCGGGCAGCAGGCATGGGTCAGGGAATAGGGCAGGACTTTCAAGACAGAGTCAACAAAAGGAGTAAAGAGGTGGAGACTGGGGAGTGCAAAGGGTGTTTGGGAACTCCTTGTACTTGGATCTGGCTGAAATGTCCTGTGGAGGGGGATGGAGCAGCAGTGGATAGGCCGGGCAGCATGCCATGGCCTGAGGCACTCCATCTCCGGGTGGCACGGTTCTGGGGGCACCTGCAGGGCCAGCAGCTGAGCTGACTGTGCCCCAAGGGTGCAAGCCCTGGGTGGAGGAGTAGGAGAGGCTGGGGCTCGGCCACAGGAGAAGGCACTGCCACACACACACAGCTGCGATCCCCGTGGCTAACCGCACTGGGGAGCCAGGAAAATCAAAAAGAAAACAGCGTCCTGACGTTGGTCACGGTGCAAAACCTGAACAGAATCCCAGGCTCCGTGTGGCTCAATCTTTGTTTAAAGTTACATTCAAATAACAGACTCACTGCCAAAAAAAAAAGTTTTAAAAATAACTGAATTCTCTGTTGATGTCTCTCTCTGCCTCCCTGCTCTCTCTCTTTCTGCCAAGACACACACATAAACTCAGGCGGAAATACAAGCAAAATTCTCAGCAGCACTCCTTAAAATTCTTACTTGACATCTCATACACTCCCCAAAATTCCAAACTCATAGCAGCTGCCAAAGTCTTTTTTTTTTAATTTCTGCTCTCAAAAGTCTTTATGGGGTCAGGCTGTGGCCAGGACCTTCCCATGTCACTCATTGCCCCCTGACCTCCCTGGTCTTTCGAATGGCTGCTGGGACCCCCGGTCCAAGCCCCAGACTCACTGGGGCCCAGCAAGACCTGGGGAAGGAGCTATGGAAGCCTCTGGTACAGTTTGTTCTTCCTAAGCTATGGTTTTTCATGAGGGGCTGAGCTAGGTTGTAAAGGCTTTGAAGTATACACAATTAGGGAGCACCATTAAGAAAAAGAACGTGAAATTATAAACACAAAATGAGATCAAAATTGGAAAATTATTTGGAATAGAAAAGAAATCACAACAAATTATGACAGTTCAAAAGCTGACAAATACAACAGGTGTGATAAAAAGGAAAAATGATTTTGTTGGTTAAGTGCCTGATGGTGACTGGCGCTTTGACATATTTTCTATAAAGAGAGTAGAAAACTAGTCAAGTCTTGCTTCTAACAGGCTTGTTTGATTTTATTTTGTTATTATTACTGATGTTTAGAAAATGTCCACCACTCATGCTTGATAAAGTCAGGTGAACAGGGCTGTGGTCAGACGTGTGTGGAGCCTGCTGTGGGCAGACATGTTTGGAGCCTGGTATGGGGACCACGCTCAGGTACTTGTCCATCTGGGGTCCCTCAGTCGTGCCAGGCTCAGAGCACCCACACTTGTGGATCTACCCTTTTGGTGCCCCTCAGAATGACCTGGGAGACTTTTCAAACATCCCAGTGTCCACTCCCTGGCCCAGCCTACGAGGCAGACTATCCAGGGACCTCAGGGTCCCTCCTCTGAAAGCCCCACCCCATTGTTTGAAAGCACAGCGAACTCAAGCTCTAGAGGCCGGCTGCTGACAGGGCTGCCCCATGTGAGGCGAGAGGAAAGCGTTTCACAGGATTCCGCCTGGGTGAGCCAGAGACTCCCTGGAGAGCGGTCCCGCCATCCTCCACAGCCAGGGCCGCTCCTCTCTCGTTCTTAGCCCCGCGCACTGCTCCAGCACAGCTGTTTCTAAGCGCACGGTGGCTGCTCCCACACTCCTACCAAGAAAAAGCTGAGGCCCGCAAAGCCGTGGAGACGCCAAAGTGAGTCTGCATAATGAGACACTTTTTAAAGAATTCACAATAAACTTTCATTTGGATGTCAGCGTATTCAAATATGATTTATTCACACTTTACCAAATGAATTCTTTTTCCAGAGCTGCTATGAAGTACCACAAATGACAGAAACTGGCTTAAGACAACAGAAATGTATCCTCCCCCAGCTCTGGAGGCTGGAAGTCTGAGAGGAAGGTGTCTGTCTGCAGGGCTCTTATCCATTCACCACGCTGGGTCTGTCACGGCCTGAATGCTTTCGTCCCCAGTGTTCATAGGCAGAAACCTTCATCCCACAGTGGTGGTTTAGGAGGTGACTAATCACCGTTGGGAGGTGGCAGAGTCATGAGGGTGGAGCCCTTGTGAAGGGGATGGGTGCCCTCCCTTATAAAAGAGGCCCCTGAGACTCCTTCACCCCTCCCGCCACGTGAGGGCACAGGGAGAAGGCGCCCTCTGTGAGCCAGGAGCTGTTCTCCCCAGATGCCTCACCTGCCTTCGCCTTGGCCTCCCAGCCTCCAGAACTGTGAGTGTGGTGCTTTTGCTCATGCAACTGGGATGCACTGAGACCAGGCCTAGGGGAAAGCGCCCTCTTATGGATTCAGGAGAGGGTGGGGCCAAGGTGGGGGGAGGGCTTTGTGCACAACTCTCCCCAGGGGTTTTGCTGTGTCTGCTCCACCCTCGAAATGTCAAACGCACACTCCTAGATCTTCTCTCAGGAGACGCTTAGGAAAGAAGGCTGGAATGGAGTAGTGTTGGGGCTTGTTAATGAGAAAAGCCAGAGAAATGCCCGAGATACAGGAAAAGCCCCCAGATGCTCCCTTCATCAGGGCCCAGGGCATCCTCTGGCCTCCCAGTGGCTGGGGCTGAGTTAAGGGGAGGCTCATTTGTCGCAAGAATGGCGCAGAGGGGTCTTGGACGCAGGGAAGGTGCCAAAAGAACTTGTGTCTAGGGCTCGGTGGAAGCAGGAGTGTGGAGTCCAGGGTTCGGAGCCGTGGCTCCTAGGTCACCCATTGATGAGGGCAGGATTTAAGCCATGGTGTAGGAGGGCCACGTGGGCGCCAGCGCTAGAGGTGTGAGAGGGCCGTGTGGGTGCCAGCACTAGGGGTGTTGAGGGCCGCATGGGTGCCAGTATTAGGGGCATCAAGGGCCACATGAGTGCCAGTGTTAGGGGCATGGGAGGGCACGTGGGTGCCAGGGCTAGGGACGTCAGAGGACCATGTGGGTGCCAGTGCTAGGGGTGTCAGAGGGCCACGTGGGTTTCAGCACTAGGCGTGTTGGAGGGCCGCATGGGTGCCAGTGCTAGGGACCCCTCCCACTTCAGAAGGACTTTCAACTCCCGCCTGGCTGCCAAGCCCACTGCCTGGGGAGGGGTCTGGAAACCATCCTTGAATTTGCCCCCTGTCTCCCCATTCTTAGCATCATCCTGACTCTTCCTTTGCCCTCCTCACCCCAAAGTCCCAGAATGCCGGGCTGCTGCACAGATGCCCCCTCACAGCCCAGAACCCTGGCCCTGCCCATACAGGAGCAGTACCCGTGCAAAGAAAACACGGGCAATGAGAAATGTCAGGTTCCCAAATTCCTGAAGGACAAGATCTCTATCTAACTGCGAAAGTTTCAACACAGGTCGAACGCGTTTTCTCAGACAGGTTTGGTATTTGCACCACAGGAATTTGGGCTCATAGAGACCATTTAGCCTGAGCTACAGAGCAGCAGGACAAACAGCGACAGATGTTTGCAGTTAGAGCTCTCGGGATCTGAAGCCTCCTATAGATGGTGAGGAACCCCGCCTGGGAGCACAGAAAGCACATTAAAGAGAGCGTCTGCAGAACACCTGGAGGGGCGGCAAGGTATGTGGGCTGAGAACGCTCTCCCCCAGACTCCCATGCAGCCACTTCCCAGGCACCGTGTGCACAGGCCACTGACTCACTCGTCCTCCCTTCCTCTCGCACCTGGGACACTTCTTTACCAAGCAGCTAAATGACAAAGCCACTAGGATTAAAAGCCCTTCCTCACAGGCCTTCAGAGTAGGAGGGCTGGCTCTGCTCCATCCCAGCTCAGAACGGTGGGAGAAGAAAACATCTTATTCCTGGAGGGTGGGCAGTTGTCTTCGGCGGGGTCAGCCATGAGCTGTGTGCAGACGTGGTGCAGTATGTGTGCTGGGATGTGGCGTGGCCCCCAGCCGTGTCCACTGCCCTGTGTCTGAGCCCAAACCTCCGTCCTGCAAGTGCGTTGTCATTCAACCGTCAGCCTTTGACTTCATTCTCCTGAATGTTGTTTCCTCTGTTCAGTGACGGTATTGAAAGTCTGATAAAGTGTTTGCTAATATAAATAAGATCAAGCAAGAGAAGTGCTAAGCCCAGTGTGAGTGAGTAGCAAGCCCTCAGTGAAGGCATCCAGGGCTTAGAAGGGAGTGATGTAAGGCTGTCAGACCTGAGGAAGTTTCCCCCAGGGTGTGAGTGCTATTTTCAAACAAAATTATTTTTTTCCAAATTCCAGCATTCAGAATATTTCCCAGTGCGCTTCAGGTGGAAAACAAGCAGCAAGGCTACCCTTTCGTGCAGTTGGTGTTGGGTGACAGAGCAGAGTGGGTAAAGACCAAGAGAAACTCAGTCTCAGGAGAGGCACCATGGGGCCATTTCCCTCCAGCCATTGGCACTGCCACCCCTGGATCTTGGGCAGGGGCATTTGGTTCCCTGCTCCCCGTGCCCAGAGAGCTGTGAGTGCACGGAGCTCTCACTCATTCCTGACGACTCTGCTTGGAGCACACAGCTGGGTGTGCAGAGCGTGGGGCTCGGCTGACATCAGCATCCACCTGGCGATGCAGGGAGGCACCTGCCTCTACAGAGTCTGCGTGTGGGCCTGTTATCCCAGACTGCATCCTGCAGAGTCAGAAGTAAAGCTGGTATGAGCGTCTGTACGCTGCGTGAATGGGTGAGACCCACCAGAGATGCTACTCAGGGAGGCCAGGGCCGTGGCGGTGGGAGAGCTCTGACCCAAGGCCTCTTCCCGCAGAGGCCAATGCCCAGCAAGGATCTCACCACAAAGCTCGTCCTCAGCACGGCAAAGGGGCTTGATGCTAAAACAGGACGGGGATGTGGGGGTGATTGAAGAAGCAGAAGGGAGTGGAAAACCACACCCTGCTCTGTCCAAAGCTCAAGGAGATGGTGAAATTAATACCTAAAGCCCTGGTGGCTGGCATGAGGAAACTTTAGAAGTCCGGGGGTCTGAGGGCACCCTCCTGGTGGGTGGACGGGACAGAGGAGGGCTGAGGAGGTGCCCAGGAAGGCTCAGTTGGCTCGCAGAGGGCACCAGGCTGGTGGCATCAGGGAGGGAGAGGGAGCAGGCTGGACCTGCAGCCCTGTGGCCACCACGCATCCCAGTGTGGAAAGGACTTGAGTGCCACGTGGTGTCACACCACACTCTCTCTGTTTTCTCTATTTTAGAAGCTGGTGATGAGAAGAGCCCAATGCTGAGCCGTCTTTGTGGCTGCTGGATTCGTCTGTTCTCTCAGGGCCATGAAGGAACACCTGAGACGGGGTAACTGACAAAGCAAAGAGGTTAATTGGCTCATGGGTCTGCTGGCTGTATAGGAAGCATAGCAGCTTCTGCTCCGAGGAGGCCTCAGGAAGCTTCCTCCTGGCAGAAGGTGAAGGGGGAGCAGGCGGGTCACATGGCGGGAGCAAGAGGAAGAGAGAGGGCGGGAGGGAAGGTGCCACACACTTTTAACAACCACATCTCGTGAGAACCCACTCACTCGCACGAGGACAGTACCAAGAGGGATGGTGCTAAACCATTGGCGGGAAACGCCCTGTGAACCAGTCGCCTCCCACTAGGCCCAGCTTCCAATGCTGGGCCCACCCTGTGGCCTTACTTCCCTTGATGACATCTGCAAAGAACCTACTTCCAAATAAGGTCACAGCCACAGGCACGAGGCTTAGAACACAATGATTACAAACTTAAAGTTTAAAGCATTTTAAAAAACAGATCAGGAGGCTTTGGTAACGTGCTCTGAGCCTCTTCTTTACTTTCTTTGCGGTCCTGTGTTGACTTGAACTCATCAGTGTGTTTGTCTTGTGTGTTTTCTCACACACCTTCTGTGCATGAGTTCCCCTAGGGCAAGGACCCCACCCCATACTTACCTATCTGAGGAGTCAGGGCACAGGGTAGGGGACAAAGGTCACCGACCAACTCCTGCTTCCTCCTCACATCTCTCCAGCTCCCATTCAAAGGACCCTCCGTTTTCTGCTGTGAAATGTGTTTATTTGTGGTTGGACTCTGCTGGTGGCCAGCCCTGGTGTCTGAAGTTCGGAATGTGGTGTTATGCTCTTGCATGTTGTGCTTAGAAAGGCTTTTGTTGGAAAAGCCTGTGTGAAGCCGCCGGCACCTGTTATGTGAGCACATGTGGCTCTACGCTGACTTGTTGTCATTGGGCCCTGGGGAGTGACGGAGAGAAAAGATAAACTGGGAAGGAGAAAGCCAGGTGTGGAGTTAAAAGGTGTGAAGAGAGCAGAGCTGGATGGGGGGACAAGTGAGGAGGCTGGGCATGAACTGCGATCTGGAGAGACAAAGAGGAGGGGGTGCCCGTGTATTTTGTGCAGTTCAATGACCCAGGTTCAATTCTTACCTTCATTCCACTCTGAGCCTCAGACCCCCCATTCACAGAAGGGACCTGTGCCATGCAGCTCATGAGTCAGGAGAATTAATGGGACTGATGGAGCCTGTGAATGCTTGGCTCCAATGACAAGTACACAGTAAGAAGCCAATAATGCAAATGCTTTCTGCCATTCGCACTGTTTTCATTTGTACGTCACTCTTTAGTAAGACTAGTAAAAACGTTCCTCTGTTGAAAAAAAATGCTGTAGTTGAAAATAAAGGAGTTCCTCTCTTGGTGGAAGATGAAATATTCACATTGGCTTCAAGGATTTTCTTGTAATCACATTGAGATCTTAGCCCATTTAATGCAGCATAATATATACCCAGTCATTTCAAACAAAGTCCATATCAAAAATGACTCTTTGGAATTTTTTTCTTAAAATAAGCAATGTGGGAGAAATTAACTCACAAAGACATTGAATGCTAAAAGGAATACCAAGCCATCAATAAATGAAAATAGAATATTAAAGACACATTTTCCAGGTTAATATTAAAACAAACAAGGAGGAGAATCCATGAACTAGACACATTTTGAGTGGTTCTTAGAGCAACAGGAGTGTAGCAGCTAGGGAGGAAATTAGAGAAAAATTAAGTAGTAGTCATTTCACAAAATGAATATACAAAGACCACCCCCTTAAGGGGGTTACTTAAGGAATTACTGAATATATTCTTCTATTCACAGTAGCAGGAAACAGACTGACATAGTGAATTAGAAAGAGCTGAGCAATACCCATTTTCTAAAATGGACACATTTCTTGAATAGCACACACCCAGACACACCCAGACAGCCTCCCTCTTGGCTTCGTGTCTACAGGGGCCAGCTCAGAGTGGGCTCAGAGTGGGTGCCTGCTGAGGATTGCATAAGACTCTTCACTGGGAAGGGAAAAAAATACAGTCACATCTTCAAGTCCCCTCTTTTATAGTTCATATGTGGGGTATGATCTACAATACACATTCTTGATTAGCACAGTAGCACCTGTGAGTACTGCTGTGTACAGATGAGCCTGTTCAAAGGTTCTTATTGATGGGTGTGCACTTGAACATTCCCCAGAAGACAGGAGATGGACAGGATGATGGAGGGGACACAGAGAAAAGTAGACAGAGAGACCATCAGGATTCCAAAACTGATGACGTTGGATGCTTTTCCTAACGCAAGAAAATGCACCATAGACACTATGCTAAACATCTAGAAGGGGTCTGAGAAATGAGTTTCATTGTTTAGAAATTTTTAGGTGTAAGAAAGAACTTAAAAAGCACTTTATGGGCTTTAAAAAGAATACAATATATGTGCTTACAGTTTCAAAGGGTTCAAGGTTGGTTTTAAATGAAATAAGAATTAAAGGTTATTTGTAGATTTAAATTTTTATTTGCATTTTTCATAGATTATGATTTTTACCTACTTCTGACACTGGTGCTTTGACAGCATATAATTTATTCTCCATTCAAAGACATACTGACAGCCTAGAGCGGGGAGCAAGACAGGAGAAGAGGCCTCTCTTGTGATGATTCCCTCGCAAAAACACCAATTTGAACATGCAAGTGAAAATACCATCACAAGAGCTAAGTAACACTACCTGGTTAGAGCACAGTAAGAAAAGATGTGTCAAATAAGATACAAGGTTCTCTTTTCCATTATCCACATCACCCCTCCTCCAGCCCAGGAGCACAGCATGGAGACTGTCTGCTCAGGGGAAACCAGGAAGTGAGCAAAGATGTCCAAATACTGAGCCCACTGCAGTAAAATCCAGCACTGGGCAGGTCTCCATGGCCCCAGAGTCCAGGTTGGAACCCAAAGACTGAGCCTCCAGAGCTGCTGCAGTGCCAGGCTGGCCCACATAGCCTCAGGCTTCTGGCTTGCATGGCAAACTTGATGTCTGGCCCACACGACTCCTCGGTCAATGTCAGCAGCCCTGGCCTCCCTACAGTCCTCATCAGCAGGCAGGATGCAGTGGCTCCTAGCTTCAGGTAGGCCCCAGCAGAGTACCAGTGGGCCCCAGGCTTCTGGCTTGCCCCAGCACTGCTCCAGCCAGAGTAAGCACTGAGCTTCTGGCTCACCCAAGCAATGCACCAGCTGCAGCAACTCCAGACTTCTGGCATGCCCCAGTGCCATGCACATTGGTAGCAGCCCCAGGCTTCAGATCTATAGCAGAAAGCCTGCTCAGAATCTCTGGACAGGCTGACTATATGACTATACACACACACACACACACACACACACACACACACACACATACATATATACAGGGTCTTGCTTTGTCATCCAGGCTGGAATGCAGTGTTATGATCACGGCTCACTGTGGCCTCCACCTCCAAGGCTGAAGCAATCCTCCCATCTCAGCCTCCCAAGTAACTGGGAATACAGGCACATGACAAGACACCCAGTTAATTTTGTTTATTTTTTGCAGAGACAGAGTCTCACTATGTTGCCCAGATTGGTCTCAAACTCCTGGGCTCAAACGATCCTCCCACCTCAGCTTCCCAGAGTGCATGAGCCACTGTGCCTGGCCCAGGCTGACTACTGAAGGGCTTTCCCAGACAAAGCAAGCCTGAGAAGACTGGAACAGGTATCTATCATCTGCAAATATGCCAATATCAATGCATGGCTACAAGGGTTAAGAACAATCAGGGAAACATGACATCACCAATGCAACAGACTAAAGTGTTATTGACCATCCTTTAAAAAATGGAGATATTTGGGAGGCTGAGATGGGTGGATCACGAGGTCAGGAGATTGAGATCATCCTGGCTAACACGGTGAAACCCCATCTCTACTAAAAAATACAAAAAACTAGCCGAGAGAGGTGGTGGGCACCTGTAGTCCCAGCTACTTGGGAGGCTGAGGCAGGAGAATGGCGTAAACCTGGGAGGGAGAGTTTGCAGTGAGCTGAGATCCGGCCACTGCACTCCAGCCTGGGTGACAGAATGAGACTCTGTCTCAAAAAAAAAAAAAAAAAAAAAAAGAAATGGAGATAAATGAACTTCCTGAAAAAGAATTTAAAGTAACTTTTAAAGAAGCTTAGTGAACTTCAAAAAAAAAACAACAACAAACAACAGAGAAACAATTCAATGAATTAAGGAAAACAATAACTGGCCAGATGAGAAATTTAATACAGAGATTGAAATAATTAAATAAATAAAACAGAAATCTTGGAGCTGAAAAATTCAAATATAATGAACAAAATGAAAAATTTAATAGAGAGTTCCAATAGTAAAATTGATCAAGCAGAAGAAAGAATCTGTGAACTCAAACATAAGCCATTTAAAAATATACAGTCAGAGAGAAAAAAGAAGAAAAGAAATGAACAAAGCTTATGGGATTTATGAAACAGCATAAAAAGAGCAAATATTTGAATTGTAGGAGTTAAAGAAGAAGAGGAAGATAAAGTAGTAAAAAGTGTATTTAAAGAAAGAGTTAGAAAAAAAAGAAAGAGCAGCAGAAACTTTTAAAACCTGAAAATACACGTAAGTATCCAGGTGCAGGAAAGTCAAAGGCCACCAATCCAAATAAGATTCAATCCAAATAAAACTACCCCAGACATATAATCACACTGTCAAAAATCAAAGCCATAGAGAGGATTCTGGAGGCAGCAAGAGGAAAAAAAGCAAATAGCATATAAAGGAGTTCCCAAACAGCTAGCAGCAGACCTTTCAGAAGAAATTTTACAGGAGACAGTGTGATGATATATTCCAAGTGTTTAAGAAACAACAACAAAAAATGCCAACCGAGAATCTTGTACCCAGTAGAGCTGTTCTTCATTACTTAAAGACAGATATTTTCTTAGACAAAAGGTGACAGAGTTCTTAACCACGAGAGCTGTCTTACAAGAAATGCTACAGGGCATTCTTCCAGTATAAATTTATTGGTAAAAGTAAGTACACAGTCAAATTTAGAATATTCTACCCCTATAGTGGCGGTGTGCAAATTACTTATATCTTTACTATGAAGGTTAAAAGACAAAGTTATTAAAAATAACTATAGCTGCAAAAAATTGTTAAGGGATATGCAATGTACGAAAACATCAACAATTCAAAATGTTGGCAAAAGAAATAGAGTAAAAGCAAAATTTTGGGGGTGCGGTGGAGTATGATCAAAGCTAAGTTGTTACTGGTTTAAAATAACCTGTTATAAGAGTAAGCCTTATGATAACCAAGAAACAAAAACCTATAGTAGATACAGAAAAAAATGTAAAACAAGGAATCAAAACATGCCTCTAATGAAAATTACTTAATCATAAAAGAAGATACAGTAAGACAGGAAGAATGAAACGAAACATCACCAAAACAACTATTAATAGAAAATATAGGTTGGTGCAAAAGGAATCATGATGACTTTTGCAGCAACCTAATAATTAATAAAACAGTAATAGATAAGTTCTTACCTATCAATAATCACTTTGAATGTAAGTTGATCATATTCTCCAATCAAAAGACATAGACTGGCCAAATGAATAAATGAATAAAACCCAACTGCATGCTTCCTACAAGAGATTCCCTTCGCCAGTAAAGACACACATAGACTGAAAGTGAAAGAATGGGTAAAGACAGTCTATGCAAATGAAAATCAAAATAGGAATAGCTATACTTATATCAGATAAAATAGACTTTAAAAAACTGTAAAAAAGGACCAAGAGGGTCATTAATAACCATAAAAAAATCCAGCAAGAGGATATAATGATTATTAATATTTAATATAATATTTTATATAATATTTGCTTTATATATTTAGATACTGGAATTGGAGCATACAAATTTATGAAGCAAATATTTAATAGATCTGAAGGGAGATGTAGACTGTAATACAATAATAGTGGGGAACATCAATATGCCACTTTTGACATTGGTCAGATCAGCTATACAGAAAGTAAATATGGAATCATTGAACTTAAACTATACTCTAGACCAAATGGACATAACAGACATATCTAGAACATTCCATCCAGCAGCTTCAGAATACTTATTTTTCTCAACTGCACATGGAACAGTCTCCAGAATAATTTCGTGCTAGGCTACAAAACAAGTCTTAACAAATTTAAGAAGATTAAAAGTAACTTTTCTGACCACAATGGTATAAAACTAGGAATCAATTACATAAGGAACTTTGGAAAATTCACAAATACATGCAAGTTAAACATGCTATTGAACAACCAATGAAGCCATGAATAAATTAAAAGGGAAACACAAAAATTTTGTTCATACAAACAAAAGTGAAAATATGACATACCAAAATCTGTGGGACATAAAAAAAGCAGTTCTAAAGGGAAGCTTATAGCAATAAACACCTATACGAAAAAAAGAAAGACATTAAATAAACAACGTAACATTGCACCTTGAGGAATCAGAAAAACAAGAACAAACTAACCCCAAAGTTAGTAAAAGGAAGAAAATAGCAAAGGTCACAGCAGGAATAAATGAAATAGAGACTAAAAAAAAAAGAAAAGATCAAGAAAAATAAGAGTTGTGCTTTTAAACTGATAAACAAATTCTACTAAACTTTAGTTAAACTAAGAAAAAAAAGAGAATGTGCAAATAAATAAAATCATAGATAAAAAGAGAGGCATTTCAACTGATACAACCGAAATACAAAAAAATCATAAGAGACTGTTATGAGCAATTATATGCCAACAAATTGAATAGCCTAAAAGAAATAAATTCCTTGACACATATATACTTATCAAAATTGAATCATAAAGAAATAGAAAACCTGAACAGACCAATAATAAGAAATGAGATCAAAACAGTAATAAAAAGTCTCTCAGCAAAGAAAAGGCAAGAACTGTATGGCTTCACTGTTTAATTCTATCAAACATTTAAAGAAAAACTAATACCAATTATTGTTAAAAATCTTTCAAAACATTGAAGAGAGTGGAACACTTCTCAAGTCATTTTACAAGGCCAGCATTACACCTATACCAAAGCTGAACAAGGACGGCACACACACACGCACACACACACACACACACACAGACACGCACAAAAAGAAAACAGCAGGCCAATATCCCTGATGTAGATAGATGCAAAACTCCTCAACAAAATACCAGCAAACCAAATTTAACAATACATTAAAAAGATCATTCACCATGATAATGTGGGATTCATCTCAGGAATATAAGGCTGGTTCAGCATATGTAAATCAATAAATATGACACATCACATTAACATATTTCAGGATAAAAACCACATAATCATTTCAATAGATGCAGAAAAAGCATTTGATAAAATTCAAAATCCTTCATGATAAAAACTCTCAATAAAATAGATATAAAAGGAAAGTACCTAAACATAATAAAGGCCATGCATGACACACCCCAGCTTACATCATATTGAACAAGGAAAAGTTGAAAGCTTTTCCTCTAAGATGTAGAACAAGACAAGGATGCTCCCTTACCACTTCTATTCAACTTCTAGTATTGGAAGTCCTAGCCAGAGCAATTAGGCAAAAGAAATAATTAAAAGGCATCCAAATTGGAAAGGAACAAGTTAAATTGTCCCTGTTTGCAGATGGCATGATCTTATATATAGAAAATCCTAAAAACTATTTAAAAACTGTTAGAATAAATAAATTCAGGAAACTTACAAAATACAAAATGAACATGCAAAAATCAGTAGTGTTTCTATATATTAACAGTGAACTATCCAAAAAAGAAATCAAGAAAACAATCCCATTTACAATAGCTTCCAAAAATAAAATAAAATAGAAATCATTGTAACCCAAGAGTGGAAGTTCTCTGCATTGAAAACTATAAAATGCTGATGAAAGTAATTGAAGTAGACACAAATAAACGAAAAGATGTTCTGTTTTCATGGATTGGAAGAATTAGTACTAATAAAATATCCATACTACCCAAAGTGATCTACAGGTTCAATGCCATTTCTGTAAGAATACCAATTCTATTCTTCACAGAAGTAGAAAAAATATCTTAAAATGTACATAGAGCCACAAAACACCTCCAACAGCCAAAGTAATCTTGAGCCACAAGAACAAAGCAAGGAGGCATAATGCTACCTGACTTCAAAATATACTAAAAGCTACAGTAAACAAAACAGCACTATACTGACATAAAAACAGACACATAGACCAATGGAACAGAATAGGGAGCCCAGAAATAAACCCACATGTTCACAACCAACTCATTTTCAACAAGGGTGTGAAGAACATGCAGTGGGGAAAGGACAGTCTTCAATAAATAGCACTGTGAAGGCTGGATATTCACATGCAGAATGCCACTAGACCCCTAACTCACACCATATACAAAAATCAATTCCAAACACATTAAAGACTTCAGTGTAAGACCCGAAACTATAAAACTACCATAAGAAAACATAGGGAAAAACTCAATGACATTGATCTGGGCGATAATTTTTTGAATACATCCTCAAAAGCACAAATAACAGAAGCAAAAATAGACAAATGGGATTACATCAAAATATAAGCTTCTTAATAGCAAGGAAACAATCAACAGAGTGAAGAGACAACCCACAGAATGGGATAAAATATTTGCAAACTGTATAACTGATAAGGGATTAATATCCAAAATACAGTCATGTGATGCTTAACGACAGGAATACGTTCTGAGACGTGTCATTACAAGATTTGATTTTTGTATGAATATCATTAGAGTGTACTTACACACACCTAGATGGTACAGCTCACTATACACTTAGCCTATTGCTCCAAGGCTACAAAACTGTACAGCATGTTACTATACTGAATACTAAAGGCAATTGTAACACAACATTAGGTGTTTGTGTATCTAAACATAGTAAAAGTAGAGTAAAGATATGGTCTTACAATTTTATGGACCACTGTTGTATGTGTGCTCCATGATTGTACAAAATGGTGTTGTGCTGGGCATGAGTGTGTATAAATAACTCAAACAACTCAATAGCAAGGAAACAACACTTTCTACAAATGGACGAAGCATCTGAGTAGACATTTCTCCGAAAAAGACATACAAACGGCCAATAGATTTATGGAAAAACATTCATCACCAATCATCAGGAAAACACAAATTAAAATCACAATGAGATATCGCCTCACACCTGTTAAGATGGCTGTTATCAAAAAGACAAAAGATTTAACAAGTGTTGGCAAGGATGTGGAGAAAAGAGAGCCCTCACACACGGTTGGCAGAAATATAAATTAGTACAACCATTATAGAAAGCAGCATGGAAGATGGGGGAGGAGGGAAAGAGAAGGAGCGGGAGGAGAAAGACAAGGGGAGGGGAGGAGAAAGAGGTGGAGTGGAAGAGGGAGAGGTAGACAGGGGAAACGAGACGAGGCAGGAGAGCAGAGGGTGTTTCCAGCTAGGTTGAAGTTCAGGACAGGGCATGGATGCGCTCATTTCTATCTTGCCCTCTGCACTTGCTCACCTCCCAACCTGATGTCGCCTGAAGTGGCCCTTGCTAGAGCACCATGGAGAAGGTGCTGACATTTTCCAAACCAAAACTTGTAGATGTGGCTGATTCTGGATTAAATACTTGAAATGTGTGACCTGGAACCCTGGTGGGGGTCTAAGCAAGACCCAACGCCATCATCAACAAGTTCTTTGAGTAACTCATTTGCCATTTCCGAGCCTCCATTTCCACAGATTTAAAATAAGGAGGCCCAGGAGAGATGACCTCTATGGTCTCTTTTAGTTTGTCAACATTTTCCTAAGAATCTAGACCTCCTCAAGAGTTAGGTCCTAATTTTCAAGGAATGAGTCGGGTGAGCCCTGCAGTGCCCTAGTGCCCTAGGTGAGCCCTGCAGTGCCCTGTGTCATATTGACACAGATGTGGACACCAGCCTGGGGACAGGATTTAGCAACTCAGAGCCCAGGAGACTCCCGCCTGTCTAGCTTCCAATGGCTCGTGGAGCTAGGACTAGGGAGGGGTGCAGAACTAAAGTGTTCCTTCCTCTGATAATAGAAAGTGCTCCATTGAAATTCCAACAATTATCCATTCTTCCTTTAGCATTTAATCATCTGGACACTTTCAGAGAGAATCATGACAGGCATTGCTCTCTGTGAGTTATTCTCCACAGTGCCCCAGCGGTGTGGCCTGACTGCCAGCCGATCTGTTCAGATGAGTCAGCAGCATGAGAAAAACTACACAATGGATGAGGCCAAATAGTAGTAGAAATCGGAGCTAAATAACATACAGATCCACATTGTGTGGCACTGAAGCTGAACAAGACCCTGGGAGTCTACAATGACACAGGCCTTTCCTGCCTGCCGTGTGGACCTGCCAAGTGAATCGCACCACACCCAGCCACTGAACACCGACCCCCAGGAGACCACACACGCAGACACACACATGCACACACGTGCCCATCTTGTCTGGTCACCTACTGGGAGGCTGCTCTTCTTTGAGGCCAGGCTCAGAAGCCCTGTGGTTCCTGGGCAGGCCACAGCAAGCATACTGGGCAGGCCATGGCAAGCATCCTGGGCACCATCAGGAACCCTACCCGAGGGGTGTGGGGTTATTTTGCCCCGCTCACCTTTCTGAGTGACCGGAGAGGTGCGGACAGCTGTCACTGAGGATCCGCTGTGTGGTGCCGCTGGCCTGTGCAGGCTTCCTCAGGGTCCTCTCTCCTCCATTCAGCCTCCACGTTTGTCACCAATGAGAACTGTGGGATGGGCAGACCCGAGGCCCCACACAGAAGATGCCATGTGAGACCCTGCTCCAGCCTCCTCCTTCAGAGGAGCCCACGCCAACCTCTGGCCAACTTTTCATCCAACGAGGTGCTTCCTACAGTGGAGTCTCACTCCTAAATTCCTGTCCAAGAAACCCACCGGAAGCTGTTTTAGGGCAGGTGGCACCGCAGGGCCATGAGCAGAGGAGATTGTACCCTGAGCTTCCGCTCCCTCTCCCAAAACAGGAGTGCTGCTACCCCTCACCCTACACTCACCCCCAGCCCACACCCCACAACCCCACACCAGTGGCTGCAACTCCACAGGTGAGCCGGCCTGCATGGCACGAGGACATGGTGGTGATGCCACCTGACTCACCTTCAGTAGCCTGCGGACCCAGGTGGGAGGGGACTCCACGAGGTGGTGGCTTATGCTTCCTTTGGGAACTACATGTTCCAACCCAGCAGCCAGTCCTCAGGTCTGGAGCATCGCAGCACAGCTGCAGGAGAGGGAAGTGCCCAGATGGACTGGCAGACAAGGACTCTCTGGGTCCCATGCCCAGCGCAGGTTGTGGGGAGTAAACCACATCCCCCTAAAGGAAGTTTCCTTCACATCTTCACCCCACAGACCCTGCCTTTCCCTCCGAAACAGCCCTGCCCAAATCCGCTGGGAGGAAGCAGAACCTCCCGCGCCCTGGAACGTGTCAGGTCCCCAGGGGCTGAGCAGATGGCGCCCAGGCCCTTAATCCACGAATGGGAGCCTTTAGAGCCAATGTTTTAAATGCCCACTCTCACACAGTCGGTTGGAAGTTTATGGAACTCAATACTGCTCTTTAAATTAAGGAGTCCAGGCAAAAATATAAATGCTCTCCAATGGGTTTGGTCAATTTCTGAACCATAGAGCTATAAAGGATGTCTGCAGGAGACTGAGGCACAGCAACACCAAGGACAGTGTCAGAAAACAAACTACCAACTGGCACATCACATCTCAGGAGACTCTGCAGAGGCACAACAGAAATTCCCAGACTTCTAAGATGTAAACAGTCTCAAAGCCTTGGGTGAGGCACATCACCACCACAACCTTAACCCTCTGGGTTCTTAACCCAGAACACAGACATACAGACACAAATGTGCGCACAGCACCACACCACACCATCACGTCCCTATTTGGAGAATGCACACCATTACCATCACCACCTCCACCACCATTATCACCTCCACCTCCACCACCACCTCCT
>NC_045438.1:18795224-18818818 GCF_002776525.5 Piliocolobus tephrosceles
CACCACCACCTCCTCCCTACACACAAACACAAACATGCTCACAGCACTATGCCACACCATCACCTCACTATGCAGAGAACACACACACACACCATTACCATCACCACCACCATCATTATCACCTCTATCTCCACCACCACCATTATCACCACCACCTCTCTACATACAAAACACAAACATGCACACAGCACCACACCGCATCATACCCTCCTATGCAGAGAACACACACACACCGTTACTATCACCACTGTCACCTCCATCTCCACCACCACCACCATTATCACCATTATCACCACCTTCTCCACCACCACCACTTCCTACGTACAGAATGCAAACACACACAGAACCACACCACACCATCATGACACCACACAAAGGACATGCATGTGCGTGTGCACACACACACACACACACTATCTCTACCACCACCTCCACTACCACTGTCATCACTATCACCACTATCAATATGACTTCCCCCTCCCCATACAGAGAAGACACATACACACATATGGCACCATCACCACCACCACTTCCACCACCCCACATACAGAACAGAAACAGACACACAACACCACACCAGTACCATCACTACCCTATGCATGGAAAACACAAACATATCACCACCACAACCATTGCCTCAACCATCATCACCACCACCATCATTCTCACTACCACCACAACCTCCACAGCCATTACCACTATCACTATACCCTCCTCCACCACCACCACCACAATCACAGTCTCAATCATTAATACCACCATCACCACCATCATCACCTCTACCAACACCAACACCACCACAATGTCATCATTACTATCACCACCATTACCTCCATCACCACTGCCATCACCATTACCTCCACCACCATCCACCATAACCATCATCTTCACTACCACCACCACTACCATCACCTCTACCATCATCACTCCAATCATTACTACCATCATCACCACCACCACCATCACTACCAACACCATCACCTTCACCACCATCACCACCATCATGGCCTCAAATCACTGATACCACTGTCACAACCACCACTATCATTACCTCTACCAATACCACCACTTCCATCACAACTACCACCACCACCACATCATCACCATTACCACAACCATTATTACCTCCACCATCACTACCACCACCATTACTACCACCACCACTACCACCTCTATCACCACCATCAACCCAATCATTACTACCACCATCATCACTATTCTCACCTCCACCATGGCCACCATCATCACCACCTCCATCACCATCATTAACACTATCATCACCATTACCTCTATCACCATCATGACCACCACCATCACCTCTACCACCACCACCATCATTCTAATTATTGCTACCAGCATCATCACCACCATCACCCCCACTGCCACCTCCATCACCATCACCACAAACATCACCACCACTACCATTACCACCATCACCACCACCATTGCCTTCATAAACACCAACATTGCAACCACCTCCCCACATACAGAACCCACACACAGAAACATACACCACCACCGTCATCACCTTCATCACCTTGGTTTGTTTCTCTTTAGATGTTCACTTTATACACTGGCCCTTCCTTACATCTGGAACTTAATTGTGTCATGCACATACATTCTGATAATCCCCTTAGCATCCTGCTCCCACGTCAAGGCTCCTCCCCAGCTGCACACTGTGCCAAGAACATCCTTACCCTCAGTTCACCAAGTTTTCTTTCTTCTCATATTCAAGAAATTTCTGAAATCCTGATTCCTTTAAGAAATTTTCCTTCATTGAAAGAGACAGCAGTTACTTTCATCTTCCTCAACGGTGCCTCTGCACATATTAGTACATATGACATACTTGCCCCATTCATTCATTCAACATTGATTCAGGGCTGCCCTGTATAAACTTGCTTCTTCCATTCATTCATTTGTTTATGTATTCAGTGTTGATTGAGTGCTTCCCTGTACACACTTGCCTCATCTATTCATTCTTTCAGTGTTCATTAAGTGCTTCCATATTTATGATTGCCTCTTCCATCCATTCATTCATTCATTCTGTGTGATTAGGGCTTCCCTTATGTGTTTATCACTTAGGCCCTGGAGAAACAAAGAGTCAATACTCAGACTTGCAGGCTGCTTTTCGATGTTATGGACTTCCATGCTGAGTATGTGTCCGTTGAATACAATTTTTCAAAAAGGGCTGTTTCCTTTCTCAGCGGGTGGCTAATAAGGTTTTGCCTTTCCAGAAGCCAAGGTGTACCCATGCTGGGCCATCCTCCTACAATTAAATGCAGTCGTACAAACCAGGAAGGAAAGAGGAGCATGCATGGCTGACTGCACACGGTTAACACGCTGCAGCACCCCCGGAAACAATCCTCCTCCAGCAGGTACCTCAGAAATGAGCTTCTCTCTCCAGGTGAGTAAACTGAATGTCTCGGACTTTTCCCACATTTAAACTTTCAACACCATATAGGAAAACTGACATAGTTAGATCTCACCTTACGCTTTCGAGTGAGAAAAGCTACTTGTGCAACAGCATGAATTGTCTGAACCCACTTATGTAACCCTGAGAGTGTGTGTGTGTGTGTGTGCATGCACGTGCATGTGTGTGTTTGAACACAGGGAGAAAGGGGAGGGAGTTCAGCAACATTTTGATGGTAGATGTCTTGGGTGATGTGATCGGGTGTGGGGAGGTGGTAGTTTTACTTCATGGTTGCAAAGAATGTAGTCTTTGGGGTTAAAACAACTAGAGCTCAACTCCTCGTTCTGATGCTACCAAATTCATTCTCTTTGACAGGCTCATGCTCTGACACTTGACTTTCTCAACTGTAAGATGGGAATAACAGCAGCGCCTTCCGTGTAGATATATGTTAGGTTTGATGAGATGGCGTCTGGCATAAAATCAATGCACAAGGAATGTTTGGATTTCAAGTTGTTCTCTATTTTTAAATCTATATGTGCATTTATCTTTTAAAAGTTTTTTTCTTTTCCTTTGCTCATCATGATGGAAGACTGGGACCCCCTTGTCCCTTTCTCTTAAAGGCGGTGCCATCTATCACAACATCATTTCTGAGGCTAAGTCAGAGCAGAGTGGCCGCCAATTGTCACAGTCTACAACTGCATGGATTTTTTTTTTTCTTTTCTTTTTTGGTGAGAGTAACGCCAGGAAGCAGGACACAGAGACAGAGACTCCCCCACTTGGGTTTCCATTATACCCTCTGTCCTGTCCACAATTTCCATCACGATGCTACCCAGACCTGCTACTATGAACAGCCAAGTGGGAAGGAAGGGGGCTTAGAACATTGGCCTCAGCTCTGCATAGAGTATCACAAGGAAACTCATGCAAGGGGCCCCTTGAGCTAAGCCGGGTGTGGATTCCACCACCGATAAGGAAGCCAACAATCTGGTGGTAGTTTGTTTGTAGTGCTTGGTGATTGGGGGGATTCTTAGGTATATCCTGTGTCTTTCTGTCAGGAATCTACTTCTGTGCAGTCAGGAGGGATGGGATCCTTCTATGCTCCTCACAAAACCCAAATGCCTCCACGTGGAATGAGGAGGGTGTCAACACACACACGGCACATCTCAGGCCACCTGTGCGACATTTTCCAAAGCATAGAGCTGGTCTTTCACTTCAGCTCACTGGTTTATAATGAATACTACACATCTCAGCACCTTGTGCAGACCAGTCTGCAACCCTGCATAAGCCTCAGCCTTGAAGAAGAGAGGCTCGGGTCCTGGATCAGCTGGCACCTCTCCCTGCCACAGCAGCTCCGAGCCAGAGCCTTTGAAAAGGCACCCCGGACACGTCCTGATGTGGCCAGGAGGCACCGCCCAGCCCACCACTCTTAGGAGACCCTAGCAATGTTTTCACTGGGATCATCTCTTCTTTTACAAAAGTGCCTGAATCAGAAAAAATGACACATTTGAACCTTTCTCCTGTTTTGATAAGCCTGGTGACCCATTTAGGCCACTTCTCAGCAACTTTGGCCAGGAAAACAAGAATTTACTTTGCTAAGTGTCCAGGTCACTCCACGGGTGAGCCCCAGGCTGGCGTTGTGTGTTCTAGATGCACACACACACCCATGCGTGTGTCATACATATGGATTACACTTTGAGTAGACATGTATTAGAGATGTAGATATGCTCCTATTAAAATATCATGTGCATATACTGTTTTTAAATACATAATAAATATGTAATCTATATTACATTCATATACATTTCTATTTTTGTGTATGAAATACACACATTTTGAATTTCACATTGGGATACTAACGGTCCTTGGCCTATTCTAGACCACTCCTGGGCTGGCTCCTGGTCTACTCTGGGAGAAGTTCTGAACTGCTGTCTCTTAGGAAGAATTAGGGCCCCATAGAGCCTGGGCCGAGGCTGCCTGCCTCACACAGAGAGGGACCCCGGGGGCGCTTCTCTCTGTCCCCCAGAACTCAGGCTGTCAGCAGCAGGGAGGAGTCAGGGCCAGGGCCTTTCAGCCACTCCTCCTAGTCACCCAGCCTATGGAAGGAAGAAGAAATGAGGCTGAAAGCGGGGACAGAACTCTCAGAAGATGACCAGGGTCAGCGGTCTCTGCGATTGGCAAGGTAGGAGTCCACACTTCTCTGGCCACATCCGTCCTCATCACCCACACCGGAGAGGCACCACTCACTCCACTCTGCCCAGCACATGCGAGCCACGTAGGCCCGTACGCCCCACTACCCACCCCAGGGGAGCAGCGACCTCGGGTTCTGCCCCGCCCACCCTGCCCATCTGCAGGGGTTCCATCTGGAGCGTGTGCTGGGCGCCACCCCGCACTCTGATTGGACAGCAGAGATGATCAGTTCTAACTTCACACCGCAAGCTATTTATGGGCTTCAGCCACAACCATAAATAACAGGGAAATTATCACACATTACAGTTATTTGAAGCCACGAAAACTTTCTCTCAGCGTTTTTTATTTGCGACTTGGCTATCACTCCTGGAGGCTGCCAATGGCTGCATGACCACTTAGGTCTGAGACTTGGAGGTTCCCCTTTCCCCTCCCCACCCTCCAGCCGGCCTCCTCCTCGGTCCCCCAGACCACCCTTGCTCACTGACACCCTCTCCTTCAGAGCCTCACAGAACCCTGAACAGCATATATCACGCTTTATAAATTTAAATTACTGCATGCCATTATATAATATAGCATGCCATTTAATATAAATTCTGTTTTCCCCCCAAACTATGGGATTATTTTTCTCATTATAAAATCACCCACTTTAACAGTGCCTGAAACAAGAACACTGTTCATGGACTGACAATTTTTTTGTTCGAATTGTTAAGTAATACTTTCACTTGGTTCAAAATGTAAAACTATAGGATACATGTGGCAGACCATGTTCTCCAGAGGCAACAGATGTAACCGGCTCCCTGTGTACTGCATGATTCATGAGCTATTGTAGCATATAAAAATAAATGCACACGCGTTACGTAAAACCCTAAAGAAGAAAATGAACCTTGCCCCTAGCCTCACCCCTGGGGAAGAGCCACATGGACACAGGGTCACCTCCTCAGGCGTTCTCCCAATTCATGGGAGAGTCTCCCAGGTTTGCTGTTTGTTAACAGCACTTCAAAACACAGTACCCCTGACTTTGAACCCTTCTTCATTTTTCATTAAAGACTCTGCAGAAATGGATAATGAGCGGAAGAGTTGAGATTTGACCCAATCCAATGTATCTAAGTTTCCATTTGCTTTGCTCAAATAGGAAAGCCTGTTATTTTTAACGTTTCTATTTGCTTTCCTGTGTCTTCTTATGTATTATCACATTAACAATAGGTTCAAGTTATAGAACCTTCCCTAAATTTAGCAGAAATCTCCACTTTTTTTCTTTCCTATTTCTCCCCAGCTAGACTTCAGGGGTTGGTTCCAAAGTGGGAAGGTCCCCATGTCCCCCAACGACCAGCATCCTTTCTTTCCAGGTGACTAAGAAAGGAGGCAGGGCGCGGTAGCTCATGCCTGTAATCCCAGCACTTTGGGAGGCCAGGCAGATCACGAGGTCAGGAGTTCAAGGCCACCCTGACCAACATGGTGACACCTCATCTCTACTAAAAATACAATAATTAGCCAAGCCTGGTGGTGCGTGCCTGTAGTCCCAGCTACTTGGGAGGCTGAGGCAGAAGAATCACTTTAACCCGGGAGGTGGAGGTTGCAGTGAGCAGAGATCGTACCACTGTACTACAGCCTAGGTGACAGAGCGACACTCGGTCTCAAAAAAAAAAAAAAAAAGGAAAAAAAGAAAAAAGGAACTTCTAGACTCTCCTGAGGATAACATGAAAGAACATGCATTCAATGGGAGAATCGATGGCAATGAAATGAGCCAATGCCACCTGCACGTCGCAGAGCAGGGGAGCCCTCAGCACCAAACCACACAGCTGTCTCCGTCCCCACACCTGGGACCCCGTGGACTGGGGTGCACAGCACAGGCAACACACGTGAGGAAGGGCAGGGAGATGCTTTCTATTGAGCCAAGGATCGTGCCTTCCTCCTGTGGGACAATTTGTGATCACCGTCACCCACAGGACCGTCTATGCACTGACCTCACTGGTAGTAGAGCTGTGGTTCACCTTGAGATTATATTTTCTACATTTTTACAAAGCAAGCAAAAATGAAAGAATAAATGTAAACAGAACATCCGGCGCCAGAGAAAGAAATTCATACAATTCACAAAATTGTGAAGGAGGGGAGACAGACACCTATATGAATTTGTTACGATTGTTACAAACTTTCTTAATATCTCACTGTCTGGACACTTGAGTCATTAATTCATTTTATCACAGAAAAGTTTAATACTGAACTTTAATTTCTTGAAGGCTTTTTGATCAAGAAACCTCAATATTACGTCACAACCTCAGATTTTTATCAATCCAACTTCCCGTAAGCCAACAAAGAATATTAGAGAATTCAGTGGACTTGATAGTAAAAATCATCCAAATGAGATTCTTAACTTTCCCCCAAATTTTAAGTCAAATAATTTCTTTAGTTTCACATTATTGGGGTGCCAAAGAGCCGGCTCATGAAGACATCAACACATCTGGAGTATCCTGCATGTTCACGGGAATCCCATGTCCACCCTTCACTTCCACCTTCAGGGCTCCCACAGTGACTCACAGTCATTGCTAGCCCAGGATCAGAAGTTTGTATTTCCTCAAAAAACCAACACTGATCATTCAAAAAATAATCGCTATAAAAAAATGTAGAGAAACGATGCAAATTTCGACTGAGTTTGTCACTGTCCAGGGGCAGAGGGGAGCATGCTGACCGGTGCACTTGCATATCGCTGTCCAGGTTTAGAGGAGAGCGTGCTGACTGGTGCACACACAGTATCACTGTCCAGGGGCAGAGGAGAGCGTGCTGACCGGTGCACACACATTATCACTGTCCAGGGCAGAGGAGAGTGTGCTGACCGGTGCACACACATTATCACTGCCCAGGGCAGAGGGGATCATGCTGACCAGTGCACACATTATTGCTGTCCAGCGGCAGAGGGGAGCGTGCTGACCGGTGCACACATGTTATCGCTGCAGCTCATTGTAGTTACGGAGAGTTTTTCACTTTGTTTTTCATTTTGTAGCTGAATGCATGTGAGACAAATGTCCCTACCTGAAGGCTCCTTGAGCTCCTGGCCTAGACCCTTCTATGACCACCTCCATGAAGGTCATTAGTCTTCCAGGAAGGGAGCCAGGCCCCCTGGGCCTCTTTCTCCTGGAGTGTGGTTCAGCAGCCCTACTGAAGCTCATATCTGAGCAGCTTCCCCCTAAGCCTGAGGCACCCCTCCCTTCCTTTTCCATCTCTTTCTGCACCCAGTGACTGGCCACCTCCACTTTTTCTTGGGAGTTGGTGGGCGAGAAGGGAGGAGGAGTTAGATCATGACCAATTCAACTCCTTTTGAGACATTTCAACAGATCTGAACAATTTATTTCAATAAGGAACTGTGCCCTCCTCCTTCGCAGCTCAGAAATGCTGAGATTTGAGAGTCGGTCTAGCACCCAGCACCGAGGCCACTCTCTGTTGGGTCTGAGAATCCCTTCAGGGCCTGGGAGACGCCAGAGTGTGTACTTTTCCAGAGTTCTTTGTACCATTTTCCACTCCTCTTCCCCCAGTTGTTCTGGAAACAAGTGCCAAAGTACATGCCACATGGAAGTAGCTGATAACCAGCTCCGTGTTTCCTGCTAAACTGGGACAATCGAAAGTTAAATTTTCACATAAACCATTGCCCCAGATGCCTGAGATTGCCCCAGACCCCAGGCCTGCCTGAGATTTATTTCTGCAACGTCCTGGAAAACCAAGTGAACAGCATCAGCGTCCCCACAGTTGTGCGGTTGTGAGGAGAGCAGAAATCATGAAGCTATCCACCAATGAAGGGACAGTCCAGACACCTCTCTCTGCTTCAGTGTCATGTCTGACTCTGCCCAGTGTGGCTACATCTTTGGAAGTCAGTGCATCATGGAGCTGCCACTGCAACAGGCTGTGTGACAGGTGACTCCAAAACTCCAGCCTATGCCAGGAAACTCGATTCTGTGCTCACAACCTGCAGGTCCACAGTGGTTCATGTGACTAAAACTGACCTGGGATAGGCCAGGCACAGTGGCTCACACCTGCAATCCCAGCACTTTGGGAGGCCGATGTGGGCAGATCACCTGAGGTTAGGAGTTTGAGACCAGCCTGGCCGACATGGTGAAACTCCCTCTCTACTGAAAATACAAAATCAACTGGGAATGGGTGTGGTGGCATGCGTCTGTAATCCCAGCTACTGGGGAGGCTGAGGCGGGTGAATCACTGAACCCAGGAGACGGAGGTTGCAGTGAGTGGAGATCGAGCCATTGCACTCCAGCCTGGGCAAAAAGAGCAAAACTCCATCAAAGAAAAAAACAAAAAAAAAAAAACCTGGCCTGGGGCAGGTGACTGTTTTGTAAGCGAGGTTTGTCTGGTCTTGGGTGCAAGCTGCAGTCTCAGTTTAAGTCTTCTCCTAGTGCCTCTCATCCTCCTTAGACGCGTTTTTCTCAGGAGCCCAAGGTCTGAATCAAGCACGTAATTCATTCAGAGCTTCCGATCACATCATGGCCACCCACATTCCATTGGTCAAGGCCAGTCACATGACCAAACCCAAAGTCTATAGGGCAGGGAAGTTGGGGGAAGGGGTAGTGGGAGGGGGGAATAGGGAGGTGAGGATAAGGGGGAGCGGGGCCAGGGGAAGGGGGAGAGGGGGGCGGAATATCTGCTGATACTAGCTCAACATAGGTCTGGTACAGCAGCTCCTCACTGGCTGGAAGGTTGAACTTTGGAACACAGGGCGAACTAACTACAAAATAAAATACAAATCTTGCAGGAGGCACGATTCCATGAAATAAATAAAAATAACGTGAGACAACTATTCCACTCTCACCCACAGAAACAAGGCTGGGAAGGTCATCTTCAGTTGGCAGTGGAGGAGGAAAGCAACACAGACAATGGCAAACCACAAATTCCCAGAAGATTATCTGAACATCAGAGAAAGGCCTTAGGGAAGGCTGACGCAGACGTTCACAGAAGCTACCTAGGGTGAAAGGCAGGATCATGTCATGTAAAATTCTACGGGGAAAATGACACCAAACCCCCAGTGACCATTTGATTCCTTACTCATTTCTTTTAAGTTATTAGTCAGAAGTGAAAACTTAATTTTGCTACATATGCGAGAAAATACATTTATGTGCCTATCTTCTGATTTTCACCTTTCAAGATAATGTCCCAAACCAAACTGGTAATCACTAATGTTTTTGAATTTCTGTACTCACTTTAAGCAAATTCAACGTAGGTGAGTAGCCAGGACCTTCAGAATATAGGTACAGAGTGCAGGCTCTGCGACCGGGAGACTTTGGTTCTAATCTTTGATCACTGTGTGACGTCTGGTGTTATTGAAGCTCTCTGGCTGTGTTCTCACCTCCTCATTGAAAGGATTAGATGGGGTGATATATTTAAAAGAGAACTCCTAGCATGGAGTAGCACTCAGTAAATGCTTGGTGTTACTGTTAAGATTACTAGACTATTCTACCTTGGCACTTAAACTTTCCTATATTCTCTTTATTATTTTAGGACATCTAATTGTAATAAAGTTTACACAACTGAACTAAGCAAATGTCCTGAACCAAAGCTGCCTACACATTTTGCACAATACCTTCACCCAGCTTTCTGGAACTTTTTTATGGAAAAATATTTTTCTGGAACTTTTTCATGGAACTTTTGCTTTCCATAAGCAAAAGAGGATAAAAACACAGGAGAAATATGTTATTAATGCAAAAACTTAGCATGCACTGACAGAATGTAATTAACTGTCCTCTGAAGTTCCACACAGCTGGGTGTAAAACACACATGTTTTGCGATGCTGTGGAAAGCAGAACGTGCTGTGACAGACAGAAGGGGGTACTGGAACTCAGGCGCGCCCACATGTGGAAGAGGGCGTCCCCCAGCCCTCCCTGCACTCCCTCCATCCCCCATCACCTCCATGTGTGCTCAGGACGGGCGGGAGCAGCTGTGGGCAAACAGATGCTGCTGTGAAAAAAAACAGAGGGAAAGGAAGAAATGGAGGTGGGAGGGGCCCGCTGCTTCTTACACCTTGCTACTGCAAAGACTTCGGGGTCTATTCTGAATTTTTCAGCATTTGAAGTCAAATAAACCAGTCAAAGTGCAAAAGCGAATTATGTGAACAGGTGACTGTAGACACTTCTCAGGGAGAAAAATATGTGTGTGAGTCCTGCCAGCCTTCTCAGCCAGTGGGTCACGAGAAGCTATGTGGGTGAGGCAGAGGAACCCACACAGGCAGTGAGACAGCTCAGCCCTGGGCAGGAGAGGGATCCCAGGCGGAGAGGGCAGCCTGGACAGAGCCTTGGAGACATAGCAGAGCAGGGGTGTGAGTGTGAGAGGGAGTGTGTGGTGTGTGCCTGTGTGTGAATATGTGTATGTGGTGTGTGTGTGTGTGTGAGGGTAGGTGGTGTGTTTGTGAATGTGTGTGTTGTGTGTGTTGTGTGTGCCCTTGTGTATGTGGACTGTGTGTGTATGTGTGTGTTTGGTGTGTGCACCTGTGTGAATGTGTGTGGTGCATGTGTATATGTAAGTGTGTGCAGTGTGGGTGGTGTATGTCTGTATTGTGTGAGTGTATGTGGTGTGTGTATGTGTGCATGTGTATGGAGTATGTATGAGTGCGTGTGTGGTGTGGTATGAGTGTGTGTGAGCGGTGTGTGTGTGTGAGTGTATGTGGTGTGTGTGTATGTTCTGTGTATGGAGTATGTATGAGTGCATGTGTGGTGTGTGTGGTATGAGTGTGTGTGGTGTGTGTGTGAGTGCATGTGGTGCGTGTGTGTGCGCATGTGTATGGAGTATGTATGAGTGTGTGTGATGTGTGTCTGGTATGAGTGTGTGTGATATGAGAGTGTGTGTAGTGTATGTGTGAGTGTATGGAGTATGTATGAGTGCGCGTGTGATGTGTGTGTGGTATGAGTGTGTGTGTGATGTGTGTGTGGTAAGAGTGTGTGTGTGGTGTGTGAGTGTATGTGGTGTGTGTGTGTGCATGTGTATGGAGTATGTATGTGTGTGTGATGTGTGTGTGGTATGAGTGTGTGTGTGGTGTGTGAGTGTGTGGTGTGTTGTGATGTGTATGAGTGTATGTGAGGTATGAGTGTGTGTGTCTCTTGACCTGCAAGTAGCCCAGCGTTGCCTACACGTATGTTGCAAGATGGAAAAGGGCAGAAATGAAGTGGAGAAGGAAAAGGGAAAGTTGCAGGAGCTGGCCTGGAGGTCAGCGCTGACAAGCAGGGCGAGGGATCAACCCTCTCCGAATTAGATGACAACAGGTACTCGCCCTGGAAACGCACACGTATGTGCATATTCACACAGAGGTGCATCCAGCATAACACAAACGGGGGTATTCACATACCACAAGCAAGCAAGCAGCTCCCGCATTTTTGCCAGGCAGAGGGGCTGCGGGGAAGACAGCGCACCAAGCTGTCCCCACGGTGGGATGCAGAAGGGGACTCACAAGGGGAAAATGAGAGGAGGATCCCAGGATGGCCAAGAGTGCCTCACCCCCACGACCACTACCATGAAAACGGAATGCACACACCCCTCTCCTCACCACAGACCCCCCCATGACTTCAGACAATAGAAAGTGAGTTCACGGCAAACGCCCACGACTTAAGTTGAAGTTCAGAGGAAGTAGGCCTAAGCGGAATGAAAGGGGAAGAATCCACACCGTATCAGAACCACCAGGAGGGCTGGACAGGGCTGATAAGAAATCACAGGGCCACAGGGAAAAGGAAGAAGGCGGCACGGGGCTCTAGACCACAGCCCAGCCTGGGAGCAGCTAACCCACGGCCAGGCGGAAACCCCCACCAGCACTTCCCCGGCTAAGAGGCTGTGATTGCCAGGGGAGGCCAGGGGAGGGCAGGTGAGGCGGGGCTTCGGGGGTGTTGCAGGAAGGGTTGGAGAGGCCCCGCAGGGAAACAGAACTCGGTAGAGCCCTCAGAACACAGCTGTCAAGGAAACATTCCTGCCCACAGGGGCGATGGTGTTGGCAACAGCATTGAGACCTGAACGGGCTGTGGTTCCGCAGAGTGGGGAGGCCGTGATGATACTGGCCGGACGGTGGCTCTGAGTATGGTGCATCTGTGAGACGTCGTGGGGATCTATGGCATATGTAGGACAAAGGCTGGCCATTCCTCCTCACCCTGCCACTTTGACTTCAGATACGGCGTGTCGTCTCCCGTCTCCCCCTCGCATCTCTGGACTCCCGTTCTTCACTTTCTCTCCGGCCCGTGTTCCTCTGCCTGGTGTTAAATGTCAGAACTCCTAATGGCCTGATCCCAAGCTTTCCTCTCTCCTCATCCCATGCTGCTCAGAAATCTCACCGTGACTCCAGTTAGCTTTTAGATGAAGGTGACTTCCAAACTCCTAACTCCGGCTCCGGCCTGTTTGGTAAGCTCAGGGTGTGTTCGTCTAACCTTGATGTACAACCCAAAGTCAACATACCCGGTGCTAACCTTCGCGTCCCCCAACAGGTAGTCTTCCCAGGTCCCCGTGCGGGTACCTGGTGCCTGCAACCATGCAGCTCTGCAAGCCAGACTGGGATAGCATTTTGGACAACTCCTGCAGCCTTGCACCCAGCCCAGCTCCAGTGTCTGTGTGTTGCCTCCCAAGTGTCTCTGGAATTCGACCATCTCTCTCCATCTCCACAGTCACCAGGCTTGTCCAAGCTCCCATGCCCATCGGTCTTCCTGGAGGTTCCTGCACCCTCCCAACTGCTCCCTCCACGTCACCCTGCTCCCCATGGAACACCTGGTGTGCTGCAGCCTGAATGAGTTAGGAGAAGCACGCTGCTCCCGCCCCACACCACTGTCCCACTTCCTCTAACACCCGATTGCCCTGCACACTCGGGATGGGTTGGTCCCCATAGACCAATGTGTGGGGCCCAAGGACATTTTTTCAAGGTGGGCAGTCATCCAAAGAGTAACCTGTAAGATTATTTAAACTAAACTCTGAGATTAATGTAACAAAACAAAAACAAACAAAAAAACTCTCAAGAAAGCAGACTCTTTTCCACTGGCCAAGAACAGCAAAGCACACAGCCCAGACAGTGATCTCAGACAGGAGTACCATGGACAGGACTCCAAGAAGCACAGCCCAGAATTAGAGACACAAACCAGGCCACATTGTTCACAGCCTGGGACAGGCCCTCTCCTGAGGTTTGTTTAGCTATGTGATCTGTTAATCCACACACCTTGTTTTCCTAAACCACGTTGACTCAGGTTTTCTGTAAAATAAACCAAAAGAATCATATTACGTTAACATGTTGCTGATCACAGCCTTACCCTCTTGGCAAAATGTGTCAATAGCTTCCCATGACCCATGGTTCTTAGGATAAAAACTAAAACTCCTTAATATGGCCACCAAGGCCCTGATGGATCTGGGCCTATTTACCTTCCCAACCAAATGGCAAAGCTCTCTGTGCCTACTCTTGCCTCCAGTAACATTGAGCTTACCTCTGGGCCTTCATACAGCCCTCCCGCAACACGGTCTTTGCTCTGGATGCTGCTCCTCACTGCTTCATCCCCTACCTCCTCCCAGTCATTCACCTTTTCCTCCAGAGAGGCAATCCACATGAGATTCCTGTCCCTTGCTTTCATAGAATCGTGCTCCTTTCCTTCAAAATAATTTTCATCATTTATAATTAAATAATGGTTAGTGTGATTATCTGATTGTCTGCCTCCTGCACTAGACAGCAAACTAAGCAATGATCATAGATATCTGTTTCTGCTCATAACTGCATCCCCAGCACCTGACATACATGGTGGGTGCTGGAAAATGCCTAGTGGGTAGGTGGGTGGGTGGATGGTTGGATGGATGGATGGATGGATGGATGGATGGATGGATGGATGGATGGATTGATAGATTGATGGATGGACAGATGGACACATGGAAGGATGGATGGATGGCTGGATGGATGGATGGAATAGATAGATAGATTGATGGGTAAACACATGGACAGGTAGATGGATGAATGGACGGATGGATGATAGATAGATTGATGGGTGGACAGATAGATGCGTGGATGGATGGATGAATGGATGGACAGATGGACAGGTAGATGGATGGAGGGATAGATGGATGGATTCATGGGTGGACAGATGGACAGGTAGATGGATGGATGCATGGGTGAATGATGGATAGATTGATGGGTGGACAGATAGACATATGGATGGATGAAGGGATGGATGGATGGACGGATGGATGGATGGATGGATGGATGGATGGATGGATGGAATGGATGAATATATTGATGGGTGGATAGATGGATAAGTAGATGAATGGATGGGTGGATGGATGGATGGATGGGATGGATGGATAGAAGGGGTTGAAGGATAGATTGATGGGTGGACAGGTAAACAGGTAGATGGATGGATGGATGGATGGATGGATGGATGGATGGATGGATGATGGATAGATCGATGGGGGGACAGATCGATGTGTGGATGGATGATTGGATAGATGGATGGGTAGATTGATGAGTGGACAGACGGACACGTGAATGGATGGATGGATGGATAGATGATAGATTGATGGGTAGACAGATAGACAAGTAGATGGAAGGATGGATGGATGGATGATGGGTAGATCGATGGATGGACAGATCGACGTGTGGATGGATGAATGGATGGATGGATGGGTAGAATGATGGGTGGACAGACGGACACGTGAATGGACAGATGGATGGATGATAGATTGATGGGTGGACAGATGGACAGGTGGATGGATGGATGGATGGACTGATGGGTGGATGGATGGATGGATGGATGAAATGGATGAATATATTGATGGGTGGACAGATGGATAGGTAGATGAATGGATGGATGGGATGGATGGATAGATTGATGGGTAGACAGATAGACAGGTAGATGGATGGACGAATGGATGGATGGATGGATGATGGATAGATCGATGGGTAGACAGATTGACGTGTGGATGGATGAAGGGATGGATGGATGGGTAGAATGATGGGTGGACAGACGGACACGTGAATGGATGGACGGATGGATGGATGATTGATGGGTGGACAGATAGACAGGTGGATGGATGGATGGATGGATGGATGGATGGATGGATGGATGGATAGATGGATGGATAAATTGTCAAAGAACTTTGGAAGTTGAGAAGTTCCAACTTCTCAACTTCCAAAACTTTGGAATGAGAAGTTTCCAGCTTGAATTACCAGGTAGAGATGGTATCTGAGCTAGACGGAGGAGAAAGCTGGGTAAAGAGGTGTTATTTGCATGTTACTATTTAAAGGGAGGGGACACCCAGTGAAATGAAAATTTGGAGACACGTTTCCCTCAATCACTGAGAGAAACACTATTCTATCACTCTCATCACGTAACAATATATTCAGATAATTTTACCCAGCCACAGTCTTTGCTCCACAGACTCCACAGACAAACCTGAATCCAGATATTCCCAGGTCCACCTTTGTTGCTGAGCTCTACCTGGCTCCTGTCACTGTGCTCCCTTTCTGCACCCCCCACCCACTTCACAGCCCTTCAAGCTGCCTGCCACTAATAACTCTGCACACAGAGCAATCCCTCTAAAACTTCACTAGACCCAAACAAGAAATGCTTATAATTTTACTTAATAAAGATAAATGTGAAAATCTAGCATGTACACAAATTAATGACTAAAAAGAGTGCTTTTGCTCAAGACTGAAAAGAACACATTGCAGTCTTGATGTTCTTAAAGATGAGGGCAATCATGCAGAACCATGTATGCTGCAAAGTTAAGGTGTAATGTGAACATAGAATACCAAGATCTAAGTAAAGTCAGTGTTATTTTCAATGTAACCTAATTAAGTTAATTTTAATTCCCCTTGGCAATATCTTCATGGTATATTATTTCTGATTATTCAAAAACAGGTGATTACAAACACAGATTATTTTAAATATTCCATACAATGGGAAAAGTTTATTTTATGTTACTTGTTTAATTTTGAATTATGATTGAAGCTTTTTCTCATGACATTTTCATCTTGGTAATGGTTGTTTTTAAATTATGGAAAGATTATGTGACACGCCATTATTTTTAAATATAGTTTATACTGATGTTCGCTAGATGTAGACACAGAATTTATACTGGAAAATAGAGAGAGAAAGCAACGCCTCCAAATAATTCAATTATCTATAATTTCATGTCATCAATATAGTTATACCAGGATCTCTAATACTGTCTCCTCAGTCTGGCTTAGTAGGTTCCCCCTTAGATATCACACATTTAAACTAAAAAAAATAAATAAATAAACAAAAAACTCCTAGTAACTGAAAATATGTACAGAAAGGCATTTGGCAACTCCACTTATGGTTGGAACATAAAAATTGGAAATGTCTAATTAAAATTATTAATTAATTAATTAAAATAAACAAAAAACCATGCTGCTCCATTCATCCACAGAGGGAGAATTGGGACTGCGCTCAGCAGGGAGTGGAGGTGGAATTTTAGACTCACACGATTACAGCTCCCAGGGCCACCTGTGGAGGCTCATTCTTCCTTCTTCCTTCTTCCTTAATACTCAGGTTCCATAGCATAGCTGGACACATGGCATCCTGGAAAAGCAGACAGCTTGCTGACGTGGTTTGGGTCTGCATCCCTGCCCAAATCCCATGTTAAATTGCAATCCCCAGTGCTGGAGGTGAGGCCTGGTGGGAGGTAGTTAGATCACGGGGGTGGATTTCCCCCTTGGTACTACTAAGTGGCGATAGTGAGTGAGTTCCTGTGAGATTTGGTTGTTTAAAAGTGTGTAGCACCTCCACGTTCGTCTCTTCCTCCTGCTTCTGCCATGTGAGGTGCCAGCTCCCACTTCACCTTCTACCATGATTGAAAGCTCCCTGAGGTCTCCCCAGAAGCAGAAGACGCCATGCTTCCTGTACAGTCTGCAGAATGGTGAGCCCATTAAATCTGTTTTCTTTATGAACTGCCCAGGCTCAGGTATTTCTTTATTGCAATGTGAGAATGGCCTGACACACTTACCCACCTTCCCTGCAGCTAAGGGCTGTGGACTGAACTGGGTCCTCCTAAATTCCAAAGCTCAAGCCCTACTCGCAGTGGGATGGTGTTTGGAGGTAGGCCTTTGGCGGGGAGCTAGGTTTAGATGAGGTCATGCAGGTGGGTCCCCATGATGTGATTAGGGTCCTTATCAAAGAGGAAGAGTCCAGAGCTTGTCTCTCTCTCTCTCTCCGCCTCCCTGAGGAAAGGCCATATGAGGACACAGCAGGAAGGCTGCCATTTGCGATCACAGGCAGGAGAAACGGACCACCTGATTCCCACCAAGTGGACCACCTGATTCTCACCAAGTTCTCACCAGACCATGCCGACATCTGGATCTTGGGCTTCCAGGGTCCCGAACTGTGAGAAATAAATTCACCTTGTTGAAGTCAACTGTCTGCAGTACTTCATCGTGGCAGCTTGAATTGACTAAGACACTGAGTATGGTCAGAGGTGTGTGAAGGTGTGGTTAACAATTACAGTAGTCCCCCCACCACGGATTCAATTTCCAGGGTTCCTGTTAACGGAGGCCCCAAAATACTAAATGGAAAATTCCAGAAGTCAGCAATCCACACGTTTTAAATTGCACACTGTTCTGAGTAGTGTGATGAGGACTCTCACTGTCCCTCATCTCCTTCCCCAGAGATGAGTCCTCCCTTTGTCCAGCGGATCCACACTGTGGACATTCCCTGCCCGTGAGTCACTTTGTAGTCACCTTGGTTATCAGACCAACTGTCAAAGTCTCCCAGTTCAAGTCTCCCATTGTTCAGGTCACTCCTGGTTCACTCAGTAATGGCTGCAAGGGACTGGCCATTTGGTTCTGCCAAGAAGAAGCCATAAAGTGAAAAGATGTCAGTTCTCAATAAGCAAAGGAAAGAATCGTATGCTGAGGCTACTAAGATCTACAGTAGGAATGAATCTCCTATCAGTGAAACTATAAAAGAAAAGAAATTTGTGTTGGTTTTGTGTTGCATCTCAAAATGCAAAAGTTACAGCAGCAGTGCATGGTGAGTGCTCAGTTAAGTTAAAAAAGGCATTGACTTTGTGGGTGGAAGACATGCACGGAAGTGTGTTCTGATAGACAGCAGGTGGGTCTGGGAGTATGGCTGTGTCAGGAGGCCATGGGGGAGTCTTGGAACGCACCCCCCGAGGATACAGGGGGACCACTGTGCAGGGGTGTCCTCAAGAGTGGCTTGCAGGGCTTACCTCCCTTCTTCTGGCTACAGTGCCAGAGTGCAGGCCCCAGCTTGGGCTGCCATTTCAGACTGAGAGCTGAAAGCCATTGAGGTTGACCCAGCAGTGAGACAAAGGAGCCCGTACCCTGAAGCTGATATGCAGTCCCAGGCTGCTGCCCTGTGGTTGTGTTTAAGACAGTGGGGTGTGTGTGTGAGTGTGTGTGTGTGCAATGGCCACTTGCAGCCAAACTCAATCCTGACTGACACACGACCTGAGGACGGGGGCCAGGCTCCTTGCTCCTCTCCTTGGCCCTGTGTTCAATCACTGCTCTAGAGCTGGTCTGTGAAGGGGCTCAGTGCCCTGGGAAGACATGTCCTCTTCTTGCTCCTGCATGATGAGGTTGACAGGATGGCAGAGCAGCTTGGCAATCAAGCTGAAGTGTAGATACACACACACACACACTCTCATACACACACACACATATACACAAACATACATATGCACACACACTTATATATTCATTTATACATACACACACATGCACACACATACACATATACACACACATACACACGCACATATATATATTCATTTATATATACACATACATATACACACATGTTCATACATATGGACACACATATATGTTCATTTATATACACAAACATATGCACACATATACATACACATGTACATACATATACAATGGACACACATATATGTTCATTTATATACACAAACATATACACACATATACATACACATGTACATACATATGCACACACATATGTTCATTTATATATACACAAATACACACATATACATACATACACACACATATTAATTTCTGTATATACACATACACACACATATATACACACATATACATACACACATTCATTTATATACACACACATAAACATACACACATTACATACATATGCATACACATATATTCATATATATACACATACATACACATACACACACATATACATACATATGCACACATATATATTCATTTATATACACACACATATGTTCATTTATATATACACAAACATATGTACTCATTTATATATACACACATACACTTATATACATATACACATACCCACATACACACACATACATATATACACACATATATATTCATTTATATATACACACATACACTTACATACATATACACACCCACATACACACACATACATATATACACACACATATATTCATTTATATATACATGCACACATATATACCTTTATGTACACACATGCCCATACACACACATATATTTATATATAAACCTTGTAAAATAATATATAAGTAATATACATAAAATAATGCTTATATTGATATTTCTATTTCTCATTCCATTAATTCATTGGAAACTTTGTTCATCTGTTAACAGAAAGCAAGGTGACAAATACCTATGCATTCCAAATGAACCAGATTTCAAAACCGACTGATTCTATAATAACAAAAAGTCAAAAGGTGAACTGTGGCTACCTGAGACCTGCCCAGTTAGAACTGGTGAAGGTGGGTAATTGTGGGTCCAGACAGAGATTTTACAAAGAAAGAGAAGCCAGCGGCTTAAAATAACTGCATGTGGGCTCCAGGCGTATTCTAAACTTGTGAAACAGCATGCTAGTGAGATGAATTTGGGTTGTGTGGAAAAAGAAATATTTAAATTCCTCTCTCTTCTCCGAGTGCTGTGGAATTCTTTTTAATAGAGAAAGATTAAAGCGAATGCCGAGGGGTTGGTTCCAATATGAATATTTATTAAATGAGCTGAACAATTCATACCGGGTCAAAGGGGCCCCCGATGGGTCCATTCTCTTTCTAAATCGTAAGAAGGCCCTTTCAGTTAAAAATTGTGAAGAGTTAAACTAGAAAGGGAACCATAAGGTCAATCTTTTTCTGATGTCTTAAATCCATCCAACTTCCTGAAATGTGCACTTGACCCAACATGCTCCTCATCTCCTGGACATTGGTGATGTCATCTCCAAGATCAAAGGAGTCCAGAAAATTCCAAAATCAATTTCTAATGGGGCCACCCTAAATAGACCAAGGCCTTCTATAACAGCGCTGGTCCCGGCCTGGCCACCCACCCCAGGATGTGCTGGATCCTGCTTGCACCAGATCCTAAGAGCCAATTAGTAACTTCTGGGGAATTTTTCAAACTGGTTAGTCACAGCCATGGTGAGAAAATGCAGAATTAAGGACTGTTCCCACCCCTGCAACTACACAAGAAGCTAAAGTGGGCCAATCACAGTTGGTAGTGCTGAAACTGACAGCTTTCATTTAATCAATAAAACGTGTATGAGGTGATATGAGGAACCATTTAGGAGATCGTATCAGCTTAACAATGAATGTATGGAGAAAAGCGAACAGGTTGAAAGTAGCCCGGTTACCACACCATGGGAGGATTGCACCCAGAGACTGTCTGCAGATGTGAAAGCTGGGCAAAAACCACCAAAATGTCCTGGGGACAGGTGCTGGCTGCTCGGAGTGTGCAGTGAGTGTCATAGGTGGCTTTCTATTTGGAAGTTGCACAACTTGCCTCCTTTCTATCAAAGATTTATAACACGTATTCTCATAGGTACTTTTTTTTTTTCTGGAGAGCCAGTTGTTAAACATTTACCAGCACTGCTCCAGCGCCCAACCCTCCCTCCCACCTCCTTCCACACACTCTCCTCCTGATCTAAAAATGCATTTTCTAGTGTCAGCCGGGGACTAATCCCATCCAAGTTCCCAGCATCTTGGGGAGAGGGGGCCCTTGTCTTGCTTCGGAAGTCCTTCAGAGCCAGAAACATTTCACTTTTCATGGCGTGCCTGGAGGCTGGGAGGGTCACCAGCTGCCTAGAAACAAGGCTAAAGTTTTGGAAAAGAGCCTTATTCCTGCGATTGTTGATCCAGAGATTTCCAGTGTTTCTTTAATGGGCGTTATCCGGCCTCAGCAGCCTCGCAAGCCCTCGCTCACACCAACCCGGCTCTGGGCTTCAGGCACTTTTGAAACTGCCTTTTGGACTCGTCCTCAGGGCTGGTGTGTGAGCTGCAGAAGTAACCCCGTCACATTTCAGAATTTTCACCAAAAGTGTTATTAACCCAGCATGATTTTTTATTTCATTTACCTGAAAAGCTGCAGACGATGGTGGCCTGTGTGTGCAGGAAAAATACAACTTCAGAGCTGAAAAGCAGAGGCCGTGGAAGGCAGTGGCATGAAGGGTGAGAAGGGACATTTTACAACTTCAGAGCTGAAAAGCAGACGCTGTGGAGGGCAGGGGCCTGGAGGAAGAGGAGACATCTTCATCTGCAGGACGCATCGTTCAGGCCACAGAGCCGACATGCGGCAAATCTGGACCTTCCCCGCAGTCACGATCACTGGAGCAAGTGCGAGGCCTGCAGGTGGTGACAGACGGGCCGCGCAGTCGGGACCCTGGAACTCTTCAACGTGTTTCATGGCGCTGCTTCTCAACCTGAGATTCAAGGCTCCAGAGGCCCCACTGGCCACGCCGCTTCCGGGACCCCTTAGACCTCCCAGCCCGGACCTGGGGAGGCAGCTGCGGGAGGCTGCATTTGCTGTTGTGCTCCCTGGAGCTGGAGAACCCCCGCGCGACTCCTGCACCCACTGTCAGGACCCCGGTGCCTCCGGGCTTGGAGAAAAGGGCCCACTCCTCGCCGCGCTCTCTGCCCGTCGCCGGGGCCTCGCGGGGCTGAGACCCTGATCCCCAGGAGGAGCCACACCCGGCAGAGCCCCTCCTCTGCCGAGCCCATCTCAGATGGCTGGTGAGGAGGCGTGAAGGGGTAAACCGAGGCACCAGGAGGGCCTCCCAGGCACTGGCTGGGCACTTTCCCATTCTTGTTTAGTCCTCAGGCCGCCCGCCAGCGAGGCGCACCCCAGGCCATCCCCTGATGAGCGTCAGAGGTGCCCAGGGAGATGCCCCCGCCCGTGTTACCTGAGCTGTCACTGCTCGCTGCCCCGTGAGCCCGCCTGGGTTCTGGGTGGCACCGGCGGCAGTGGCTCTGCCCTTGGGAACCTGGGGACGGTGCCGGCTGCTGGAGCGCGGGCCTCTGTGGCTGCCACTCCTCCAGCAGCCTTCAACACGCAGCAGCTCACACTGGCCCTGCCTCCCAGGCCCCCCAGGCTCTGGAAACCTGCAGCCTCTCCCAGGGAGGAAGGGACGTGCCTGAGGCTCTGCGGGGCCACCGTGGGGGCCGTGTACTGTGCACAGTGGCCCACAGGAGTCCCCTAAGGAAGGCGTGCGACTCCACAGGACAGACCAGCCCCTGTCCTTTGCCTGAGAGAAGGAGATGCAGGGCGGGCAGAGGATGCAGAGGAGCTGAGCTCAGAGCCACGAGTGTGTTATTGGCAATATTGGCAATGGTGTGTTGTGTGGTGATGGAGATGGGGTGTGTATGTGTTCATGCAGACGGTGTGTGTTGTGTGTGTGCTCATGCATAGCATGTGTTGTGCGTGTCTGTATGTGTGTTGTTGGAGATGGTGTGTGTGTGGGGATGGAGATGGTGGTGTATGTGTGTGTTCATGGAAATGGTGTGTCCAGAGGCTAAGCAAGTGCCAGAGCCGCCCCAGGCCACACCTTCCACTGCAGGCGGCCCCACACCCAGAAGGGTCCTGGCCAGCCATCCCCGGAAAGGTCCTGCAAAGCCCACTCCTGACCCCTCCTCCCACACACACGAGAGCACACAGACGCCACCTCCATCAACACACACACAGACACACACACAACACACACCACCTCCATGAACACACACACACACCGTATCCATGAACTCACACACAACACACCATCTCCATCAACACACACAACACACCATCTCC
>NC_045438.1:18818828-18819109 GCF_002776525.5 Piliocolobus tephrosceles
CCATCTCCATCAACACACACAACACACCATCTCCATCAACACACACACACAACACACCCCACCTCCGTCACCACACACAAACCATCTCCATCAACACACACACACACCATCTCCATCACCACACACACAGACACACACAACACACACCATCTTCAATAACACACACAGACACACACCACCTCCATCACCACACATACCACCATCTCCTTCAACACACACATACACCATCTCCATCACCACACACACACACCATCCCCATCAATACACACACAGACACACAC
>NC_045438.1:18819209-18912711 GCF_002776525.5 Piliocolobus tephrosceles
ATCTCCATCAATACACACAACACACCATCTCCATCAACACACACACACAACACACCCCACCTCCGTCACCACACACAAACCATCTCCATCAACACACACACACACCATCTCCATCACCACACACACAGACACACACAACACACACCATCTTCAATAACACACACAGACACACACCACCTCCATCACCACACACACCACCATCTCCTTCAACACACATATACACCATCTCCATCACCACACAACACACCATCTCCAATAACACACACAGACACACACACATAACACATACCACCTCCATCGACACACACACAATACACACCACCTCCATCACCACACACACCACCATCTCCATCAACACACACACACCATCTCCATCACCACACAACACACTATCTCCAGTAGCACACACACACGTAGACACACACACACAACACCATAACCAGCTAATTTTTGTATTTTTAGTAGAGACAGGGTTTTCCCATGTTGACCAAGCTGGTCTCAAACTCCTGACCTCAGGTGATCCACCTGCCTTGGCCTCCCAAAGTGCTGGAATTACAGGCATAAGCCACCATGCCTAGCCTACTTAGCAAGTCCTTGACACATAGTAGGCACTTCATAAATACTGTGACTTTCAAGTCTCAATTCAATTTCATTAACTGCTTCTAATAGGATTTTCTTTTAAAACCACAGACTTGTTTTTCCTCCTCACCTCAAAGGTTGCCTTTACTGAATTATTATAAATTCTCATTAGAGCATTCAATGGCCAGATGACTGATTTGAAAATATTGCATGCATTTTATAGATATTCAGCTGGCACAGGTGGTGTGTTTCCCTAAAACTTGATTCTGAGTCTGCATTTCATTTGCACCTATTTTGGGGGATAGCACTTTAAAGTCTCCTTTCCCCTTCTGGGCTGGGTTATTCCGAGTCTCCGTTACCTTCAGACTGAGGTGGAGTAGTTTGTCAGCCTTCACGTACTGGAGGTAGTTTTCACCTTGCAACCCTCTCTCTGTCTTGGGATTGTCACAGTGACTCAGCTTCATGCTCCTGCAAATGGAGGTGCACATCTCTAGGAGATGGTGAGGTCCAGACAGCAGGAATCCTGCGGGGCTTCCTCTCTACCTTCTCCCCTTTCTCTTCGGGAGAGGGGCTCTGAATTGATGATTCTCAAGCCCAGTCTGGATGGTAAAAAATGTCCATTCAGGTAAGTGCTGCCTACATGTACACCTGACCTCTGCTGTGGCTTAAATTCTGCTTTCCAAAGCTCACACTGAAATTTAAAGGCCATTCAACAGTATTAAGAGGCTTTACCCTCATGGAAGGGTTAATGCTGTTATCTCTGGAAAGAACTACTAATAAAAGAATACATTCAGCTCCCACTTTTTCTCAGCCTCGTGGGCTCTCTTGCTTTTCTACTTTCCACCGCAGGCTGGTGCAACAAGAAGGCCCTCACAAGATGACTGATCCAAGGCTAGCACCATAGCACCATACCCTTGGACTTCCCAGGCTCCAGAACCATGAGCCAAATACATTCTTATATATCAATGACCCAGTCTGTGCTGTTCGATAACTGCAGCACAAAGTGGACCAAGCCAGACTCTTTAGTACTTTCTTATTGACCTGTGTACTCTAAGACACTGGTTCCTTTAGATGAGTGTGCTTTGAGAGTGTCCCTCACCAGCAGGGTGACCTCACAACGTCAGCGATGCTTTTGCTGCTGCCCGTTTTGGTGCCCTCATCATAGTGGAGCCCGGGGGAGAGGCAGAGGCTCTGGAGCCATTCTGGATTCTGCCTCAGGCTGGTGACTGGTTAATTTCTGTGAACTTTAACCTCCTCATTGGTCAGGTTCCCTAGGAGTAACACGAGGGGAAAAGGATGCCAATTTCCATGGATCGCCATTTTCCAAGGTGCCGTGCTCGAACTTCACCAACTGTTGCTTCTCCCAAGGCCTTGAGGAAAGTAACAGTCATTCCTCCAGGTGAGAAAACCTCAGGGAAGCCTCTTCTGTCCTCCTAACCGGGAACAACTAAAAACTCCTGGCGCAAGAGATTTGTTTTTATGGCACTGATACCGTAAATGGGATACTTCACCATTCCCCTTTTTGTGCAGGTGCTGAGAAATGTTAGCAGAACCAACCCAGCGGCCAGCGCATGCCGTGTGTGAACGTCCCTCCGATGTGCACGTTTCTACTCACAGTGGGCCTCTAGGTTGTCCCTGCTATATTTTTCTGCTTCATCTCACTCCAAGCTTTTTCTTCCTTGTTGCATTTTATAAATAAACTCCTGCTTCTCCTTTCTGTACATCAGACAGATTTAAACAAAGAAAGAAAAGAAACACACAGGTGATGAAGCAAGTCGTGCTCACCCAGGCTGTGTGGCAGGGCTTGGGCCTGGGTTTGACCCACATTCAAGCCAAGAGTATCCGATCCTGCTGCTGCACCATCTCCCTCTGTCGAGTTGAAGACCGTTTACAACACCTGAGGAAGCCAGAGGCTTTTCCTCACTTGGGGCACTCACTTCTCAGGGCCACGACTCAGCAGCCTCCTCAATAGCAGACCCCATGGGATGCACTTATGCCATGGCCTTGTACCCACCATTCTGCCGTCTGAAAGTCCTGGGTGTGGAGTGACTGGTTGGCAGCTGGTGGGTGGGGTTTCCAAGTGGGTGACCGTGCTCTCCGGAAGCCAGGAACACTGTGTCCACACTGACCAGGCCTGTGGAGAGTGCTCAGCCTAACCTTAGAACACATTTGTAACTGAACGCACTGTTTTCACTTTGTATGGAATAGTTAAAATATTCTATTAAAGTTGTGAAATGTGAACAAACAGAAAAAACCTGGTGAGGTTATGAAGGCTCAACTGCACCAAAATCCTGGCCTTGAAACCAAAATCCTGGCACTGACTCTCTTAGCAATGTTATGGGGGCTCTGCAAAGCTGAGAAGCCGAGTCCCAGACGAAGATAAAAGGCTGCGCCTGGATGGCCTGTGTGTGGCAGACGGGGAGGCTCCTCCTAGTCACGCCTGAACCTTCGGTCTTAACTGGAGCTCCACGAAGTGACGCTGCCCTGGAATGCGGCGAACATCCGCCTCCCTCCTGTGGCCGGTGCATCCTCCAGCGTGTCCTCTGCTGGAAACGCACGTTATCTCTAGAGCTGGCAGGCGCAGGACGCTGAGGGCTGAGTGTCTCCGGGAGCACGTCAGACGTGAGAATAAAAAGACAGTCAGAGATTGCCCTAGCCCTGCCTGGGTGGAAAATGTGGAGCGAAATACATCAGTGACTCCTGCCAGGCCCGTGGGAGAGTCATGCCAGGCGTTTGCCATGTTTGGTAACAACCAAGGAAGAGCGGCTGTGACAAAGTCAACACTTCCCCCTCGGGTCCAGGCCCATCCCTTTCCGGAGTTAGTGACTAACACTTCAGGGAGCGCTGAGGTTGCCAGCTGATCTCCCCTTTACATGGGGCCATCCCCTTTTTGAATGAGCTTAAAGCCAGGTACTTCACGCACTGCTATGATGTACAACCTGTTGCCATAGGACCCCTTTCCAGTCTCGGGAGAGGACAGTCCATGTGCCCGGATTCTAGAACCATGCCTACCACAGCATTACAGGGAAGACGTCTCTAGGAATGTAGCCCTGCCTTTCAGACAGGGATAATGTGGCCCCCAGATACCACCAGGCTCTTGTGAATACAATCATGAAGTCATAGTGTGCCCAAACAGACGTGTCTCAGACAAACAGGAACCTGGGAAATGGCCACTGACATGGAGTCAGGAGCAACTTGCTCTCAGGGTGCAGATTGATTCTAGAGTCTATGTTAAGAAGAGAAGCCCAGATAGAAACTGGGGAACAAGCCCAGGGGAAGGTGACCACGCGAGCAGAGCGGAGAATCCAGGACGGTGGTCAGAGGCAGGAGCAGAGCTGGGGAGTAGGCTTCAAGCTCACGCTTCCAGCACGTCTGTGTGTGTGCACGTGTTATGTACATGTGTGCGCATGCATATGTGTGTACTTGTGAGCACGTGTTTGCATATTTGCATACGTGTGTGCACATGCATGTGTGTATTGCATGCTTGTGTGCACAAATGTCTTCCTGTGTTTACATGTATGCACATGTGCATACTTCTGTGTGCGTGTAGACATGTGTGTGTATGTGTGCATGTCTGTGCACATGTGTGTGTGTTTCTGAGAGAAGATCAGGTCAACTCAGACTGCCTGAGTGAGCACTGTAGAGAAAGGCAGGGAAAATAGCCTTTACCAGCCAGCATTCTTGTTTGTCCAAAATAAGGGAAGCGGTTAGATTCTGAAGGGCGTGCTGCTGTAATTCTCACTACCACTGTCTAATGTATGCAAACACTTGCCTGCAGCTGCTTCAGGAAAAGGCCTTTATTATCCCAAGGCCCCTCCTCCCCCGCACCCTCTGACCTGCATGCAGAGCCCCCGGGAGCCCACGTTTCCTGCCTGTGTCTGTGGGAAGCGCCGCCGCGATGGCCTCTGCGTGGGACCCTGGTGATGGGTCCCTCAACCTGGCCCTCCATAGCCTCTTCAATCACTTCTCCTTCAGAGAATGAATAGCCTCCCACACAGACATGAGTGACTGGGAACCTTGGGAACTGTGGAAGTTTCAGCTTAAATTCTTCTCTGAAGTTTGTCCAAAGCCCAGCTGACACCGAGCATGAGGATTTGAGGAGAAAAGGACTTACGTGTTTCACTTGAATCTTGCAAGCTTAGTTTCCTTCAAAATGTACAACACGTAGGTTGGATTCCTCCTCCACTGCTGATCCCCGTCCCCCAAGCCACCATAGTTCAGATCCTGGAATTTAAAGGGGTAGTGCACGCGCGCACACACACACGGATATGCAAACACATGTGTGTGCTCACAATTACACACATACACATGCACACACATACATAACACATGCACACACACAGAGGTGCTGGAAGCGTGAGCTTGAAGCCTGCTCCCCAGCTCTGCTCCTGCCTCTGGCCACCGTCCTGGATTCTCTGCTCTGCTCACCTAGTCACCACCCCCTGGGCCTGTAATTTAAAGAATTTCTCACTGGCTGTGTGACATTGGGCAACTGACTTAACCTCTCTGTGCCTCAGCTGTAAAATGGACATAGTAATAATACTGCCCTCCCTCTTGAGGCTGTGGTGAGAATAAAACAAGTAGATGCATTTGAAGTACAAGTGGCACCCACCGTGTGTCACTTGTGTACATGCATGTCATTTTCCCCGTATGACCACTGGGAATGTTCAGGCCCACCCCAATCTCCAGGAGGAGGACTGGGGCTGAAGCTGAGTTGGTCACCCATGGCCAATGATGTAATCAATCACAGCTCTGTAATGAAGGCTCCATAAAAACCCAAGAAGACTGGGATAGAGGAGCCTCAGGGTAGCTGGCCCTGTGGAGGGTGGCGCCTGCGGAGGGCAGGGAAGCTTCACCCCCTCCCCCAGCCTTCACCTACACATTGCTTCATTGGCCCGTTCATCTGTGCCTTTGCAATAAAGGGGTAAACATAAGTCAAGCATTTCCCCAAGTTCTGTGAGCCCAGCTAGCGAATTAACCAAACCCAAGGAGAGGGTCTTAGGAACCCTGATGTACATAGAGCCAGCCGGTCAGAAATACAGGGGCTGGCAATTGGCACCTGAAGTGGGGGCCTTCTCGTGGAACTGAGCCCTCCACCTGTGGGTCTGGCACTCATTCCAGGTGGACAGTGTCAGGATTGGTTGAACTACAGGACTCGGGGCCCCTCCTGACACTGCCCCTTCTCGGAGGTGGGGATGCGCTTGTCTGGGTGAGTACCCGCTGGGGATCTGACACTGGAAGACCTTCCAGGCAGCAGGAGGCTCAGGACCTCCCCCGGAAGCCCCTTCCCCTCCGACACTGGAAATACAAGGTTTCGTTTCCACGAACCTGTGAGTTTGTGCACAGTCTGCACTAGGACGCAACACGGGGTCAGGAGAGACTGTGGGGAAAATAAGCAAAACATGGCCAGACCCATTTTCTTACCAATTTTCAAGTGGATTTCAGGTATCAAACTATCATCCTGTTCGATTTTTTTGTGCAGCAGGATATTAACCAGCGTTAGAGGGAGGGAGATTCTGGGACAGGCTGCGGTGCGGATGAGCCTTCAGGCTGCTGAGTGACACGAGCTAGTCACTGAGAACAAATCCTGCCCAACTCCACTTAGGTGGGGTCCAAAGAGTTGACAGGTTCACGGAGACAGGAAGGAGAAGGCGGGTGCCAGGGGCTGCGGGAGGGGAGGGAGGGTTTACTGAGGGCAGAGTTTCCGTTTGGGAAGATGAAGAAGCTCTGTGGGTGGAGGGTGGTGACAATGAACGCACATAATGCCTCCCAAGTGTACAATTAAAAACGGTGACAAGGGCCCCAGTGTTACGTGATGCACATTTTACTGCAATGAAAATCACACCTCATTGGGCCAGCCCCATCCACTCAGAGAGGAGGAAGCTGTTCTTCCCCAAAGCGAACATTTTCAGGACGGCCTTTTTAGACGTGCTGCGTTGCATGAGGACTGTGGAGAGTGTGAGAAGGGGAGGCCAGCCAGGCAGGGCCCGCAGAGAGCAGGGGTCAAACCATGGGCATCTTTAGGGCATTTGTCCCTCCTGGTCCTTGGGAACAGCCCCAGTTGACCCCCTGACGTGTGTCTGTGGCATCGGGGGGCCCCTGGAGCACCAGGGTTGGGGTGGGCACTGGGGTGGGCAGAGCGCTGTGAGCCGGGACTCACGGTGGCTCCTCTCCTTCCTGCCAGTGCACAGTGCAGTCCAGCTCGGTCTCTGCGAGCCCAGCCATGGAGGACTCCACACAGGCACAGACCCATGGTTTTCACTCCGGGTCTGCCGTGAGTCGCTCTGTTCACCAGCCAGCACCCCGTCTTTAGACAGCGGGTGTGTAAGTCAGCCAGGTTCTGTGTCACTGAAGGCTTCCTTCCTTGATGTGTCCCAACATAGCCTGTCAAGCTGTGGGGCGAGGCTTCCAGTCCTGCCTCTTGTGTCTGGGGAGCACGTCGGCTTCCAGGGCAGCAAACTCGCGGTGCTTCCTCTAAATGCTTAGACTATGGTGCAAAAGATCCAGGAAATGCCGTTGGCATTCGGTTCCCCTCGCTGTGCCCTCCTGGCCCTTTCCGTGAACCTTTTGTTCTGACAGGGAAGACAGCCGGTGGCCTGGGTCTCACGCGCCACCTCTTGAGTGCCCCGTGGGCCTCTGCAGGCTCCTCTGCGGGCCACATGTGTGTGGTTTGAGCAGAACGGGAGACTACACAGGCTTCTGCTGGGAGCTCACTTGTTTATTTTGGATGAATTGTTTGTCTCTGCTGCTGACAATGCAGCCTGAACCCTGTTTTGTTATTTCACTGTCCACGAGTTCTGTCAAAGACCAGTGGCCTTCTGCCCTCATCCACTGACCGCCTGACTTCACTAAGCAGCATTCGATGACATTTTTCTGTCACTGAATTTTTAGGTCAAGCCCATTCTATCACTGCAGAATAGATAACTGGATGGCAGAGTGACAGCCTTTGGGGGAGGGCAGTCGTCTCTGGATCAGACACATTTTTCTTTTTCCCAGGCATGCAGCCTTTGCCATTTCAGAGCCAGGGTTTTTCCCAAAGACTGCATTTCCATCAGCTGCACCTTGTGCAGGTCCCACCCCCTTATGCCCCTCCCTTACTTTAACAGGTGCAGAAGGGGAAGGAATGTCTGTGCTTTTCCAGGTTGCTTCCTTTCTATAATGTGACTCACCTGTTCTGTAATATTTTTTAAGCATTTACAGGCTATGCAGAATTGTGGAGGATGAAAGTTTGACGGAGACGTGGGGCTGACCTGAGGGAGTCATGGGCAGCAAGGCCAGGGAGGGGCAGATACAAGAATAACTGCAGTGTGGGGGCTGAATAGTACATGCTGCAGCCTCCCGGGGGTGCAGCCAGTGGGGGATGAACAGACCCGTGGTCCTCCACACAGATGTCAGCACACTCCCAGGTGCATTTCCAAACACAAAGGTTGGTGTGTCTGCCCGGAGCCCTGAGCAACTGGAGCCCACAGTGCCCTGCCCTGCCCCCAGCCCACCCCATCCAGGGCCTTCGCCGACTGCCTACAGCCACTGAAGGGTAGAAGGGGCCTGAACTTGGTCGGAGAGGAGGAAGCTGCTGTTCCCCAAAGCACACATTTTCAGGGCAGCATTTTTAGAGGTGCTGCGCTGCATGAGAACTATGGAGAGTATGAGGAGGGGAGGCCAGCCAGGCAGGGGCCACAGAGAGCAGGGGTCAATCCATGGATATCTTTAGGGTCTCTGCCCATTTTGGTCCTCGGGAACAGCCCCAGTTGCTCCCCTTGAAGCGCATCTATGGCATTGGGGCCCCCCGGAGCACCAGGGTTGGGGCAGGCAGTGGGGTCGGCAGAGCGCCCTGAGCTGTAACAGGAGGCATCTCCTCTCCTTCCAGCCAATGCACTGGGCTGGACTCCCAGGTTTATAGAAAAGTGGGGCAGACACTGGAGAACTGCTTTGTCTTGAGATAGAGTACTCACTCCACCAGGCATAGCATCCCTCCTTGCCTCTGGTAGTGCAAGGACCAGGCCGTACCTGTGGCAATGTGGAAGCTGAGTCCATGCAGCATCCAGTGGCGAGTGCTGTGCCCACTGGGAGGCTCGCCGAAAGCCATCCGGGAGGTCTGGGCTCCTCTGAGGCTGACTCGAGGGGGCTGCCCAAACAGAAAATCCCAGTTCTTGCTATTTCAATCTCAGACCAACCCACCTGTGAACACTACCCTTTCATGTGGACGTGGGGAATGAGGAGGAGACAGGGCAAGCTCAGGACCAAAGGAAGAAGACGCTGACCTTGAAGCCTTCTCCAGGGAGGGACACAAAGTCACGGCCTCAGCTGGCAGAAGGTGCTTGACAAACCACAGGCTCCTGCCCCCAGCGCTCTGGCCCTGGGGACACTCAGACATGAGAGAGTCCAGACACATCCCTGAGAGCCACACCACACACCTCGCGCCCCTGTTCTCCCATAAGAAGAGCCCCTCCCGGCAGACAAAAACCTCTCATGTGTGACTCAACCACGCCATAAGAGAGGCTCAGGTGAAGAAGTTTAACTAAGACGCCAGTGGGGTAGAGTCCTGGGGCAACCCAGCAGCATCTGGCTCGGCCTTCTCCTTGCTGTCCCTGCCCCTCTGCCCCCAACTGAGACAGAGGGAGGCTGGGAGCCCCTGCCCTAGCCATTTGGTGCAATCTTATCAGGAATGTATGTGCCCTGTTTTTCCTCAGACACTCCACAGGAATGTGTCAAAAGGCACATCAACATGGCGTCCCCAGGGCTGGTGACACAGCCCCTCTAGAAACCCGGCTCCTGTGGCAGCTGGTGACGCTGTCTGCCCTGGGCCTCCATCCTGAGCAATGTCACAGCGTCAACTCACTGTCCTTCCCTGGAGGGACCTCCCCCACACGAAACCCTGCTCCAAAGCATGGGTGGTCTCAGCCTGCATCCCTCCGGGAGAATGAGGCCTCTCCTTCTCCGTCCTGGGCTCCCTGCAGCCAGAGGGGTGATCAAGCGGCAGGAGAAGCCAGGAATGATGCCAAGGACACATTCGGGTGACCGGTTATCACCCGGGAGACAGGAGGCATCCACAGAGAGATGATTGGATGCAGAGCCAGGCCCCCCAGGATCCTCACGCCATCTCTTCCTCCTGTGGTCAGTGGGGACATGACCCAGGGACAGGCCCTTCCCCAGGAAGGCTAAGCACGAAGTCCTGCCCTTCTTGTGATAGAGGCCAGCAACACTGGTGTTCATGATGTCAGCCAAGGATGGAAGGTCCAAATCGCTCATTGCCCAGACTTGTGAAAACTAAATGGCTGCCTTTTTCCTTTGAACCTCTTTTCTGAAGGCACACATGAATCTTCAGTTTTCCACAGAGACCTGGAAGGAACTGAAAACCCAGGTTTAGTACAAGGAGAGCATTAGACAGAGATCTTACTAAACATTTAAGGAGGCTAAGAGTACAGCAGGCATTCTGTCTAAAAATCACAGGCTGCAAAAGGAATCAGTGACCCTTGGCCCCAGTGACGCAATCAACTCTGAATCTCAGAGTTGTGTTGAGAGAGTTACAGACTGATGGTTTTGCCAGGACAGGCTGCATCAGAACGTAGAACGCCTATGTGACCAACCCAATTCACTCCGATTCTTTTGAATTAAATAATGACAAAATCCAAGTTGCTGTTCAAATCAGTAGGAAACCCAGCTGCTAAGGTTTATGGTGATTGGGCCTGCTTGGAAGTCCCAGTTCATGTCAGCGTAACCCCATGGATACAGGGCAGGCTGGCCAGATTAAATAAAAGCTTTCCATTCCACTTCTATTCCGCAGTCTCATACAGCCAACCCTCTTCCTTGTTTAGTGTGGAAATGTTAGGTGCTCAGGCCTGAGGCACTATAGTCACACTATCATCTACAGTCATGCTACCATCTTCAGTCACACTACCATCTACAGTCACATTACCATCTTCAGTCACACTACCATCTACAGTCACACTACCATCTACAGCTGCACTGCCATCTACAGTCACACTGCCATTTATAGTTGCACTGCTGTCTACAGCCACACTGTCATTTACACCCACACTGCCACCTATAGTCACACTACCATCCGCTCTACAGTTGCACTGCCATCTACAGCCACAGCCATCTACAGTCACACTGCCATTTACAGTTGCACTGCCATCTACAGCCACACTGTCATTTACACCCACACTGCCACCTACAGTCACACTACCATCTACTCTACAGCTGTATTGCCATCTACAATCGCACTGCCATCTACAGCTGCACTGCCATCTTCAGTCAGACTGCCATCTACAGTCGCACTGCCATCTACAGCCACACTACCACCTACAGCCATGCTGCCATCTATAGCCACACTACCACCTACAGTCACACTATCATTTACAGCCACACTACCATCTACAGTGGTGCTAACATCTACGTTCATGCTGCCATCTGCAGTCACGCTACCATCTACAGCCACACTGCCACCTACAGCTGCACTGCCATCACTATCACATGGGGAGGGACTGCAAGGACACCCAGTGTTCTCCCACCACATTTCACATTTTCCTTCCTTGATACGCCTCGTTCTTGCATGAATAAAGTTTTCACACTGCATCTCTACTTCAAGAGAAACAAAGAAAAACAGTCTCACTAAACAGAATCACCAACTTCCCTGGCTAAGAGCACAGAGCACTTAGGATCTAAATAGAAGACTGTTCCACAGTTGCTGTTCAACAGTGACACATACCTGACACTACCCTACTTCAGGCGGTCAGGATCCAAGGTAAATCAGAGAGGAAGCTAATTAAGACTCGTTAATCAGTGAGTAACCAGTTATTGAAAATTAACCATTACATTCATAGGAGAGTCTGGCTAGCAGTTCCCTAGGTGTGATGGCATGCTTCGATGACAGCCTTCAGTACTGAAGACCTTGATCCCTGGTGATGGAGTCCCATTAGAGTGAATGTCCCTCTAGCCCACACTACAGGGTAGGAGAACAAAATGAACAATAAAACTAGATAAATCAGAATTGTTTCAGACTTTTCAGGAGAAAAAAAAAAAATCCAAGAATCCCAGAGACAGATTCCAACTGAGTTGGAACATAGCAGGGCAGTCTCTCTTCTTATCTATCTGTCTCCCATTTACTCATGTGTGCATTCAGGAAACCCCCATGAAACACCTTGCAGGTAACAGGACTGCAGAAACGAAGGTACGTAACACAGAGGACTTGCTCTCCAGAAGGGTACAGTCTGAGGGCTATGGGGAGATGGGCAAAGAAGAAGACATTTGAAAACTAAACAAAAAAGAAGGGCTAATAGTCACTGAACACTACATTTTTCTCCCAGCTCTGTCCTAAGGCCTTTACTCAGAATATTTCCTTTAGGCTGGGCGTGGTGGCTCACACCTATAAACACAGTACTTTGGGAGGCTGAGGCAGGTGGATCACCAGGTCAGAAGATCAGCACCATCCTGGCTCACACAGTGAAACCCTGGCTCTACTAAAAACACAAAAAACTAGCCAGGTGTGCTGGCACATGCCTGTAGTCCCAGCAACTCAGGAGGCTAAGGCAGGAGAATCGCTTGAACCCGGGAGGTGGAGGTTGCAGTGAGCTAAGATTGCACCACTGCAATCCAGCTTGGGCGACAGAGCGAGACTCTGTCTCAAAACAAAACAAAACAAAACAAAACAAAACATTTCACTTAACCCCGATAAGGTGGGTAGTATCATTGGACCCATTGTACAGTAGGAAAAAGGGACAGAAGGTGTGGGAGCTGGACCAAGGCCTCAGATATGGTGGTTGGTGGAGATAAATTCAAGTCTAGGGCAGCCTGGATCCAGTAGCTATGTCCTTGCCCTGCACTATCCTGTCTATAGAAAGGGTGTTTTCCATTTATTTGCTCACTTAAGGGTGGTTTCTTGAGCTCTGGGTAGATAGGGATGCATATGTTACAATTGCCATCGTCCCTGTCCTCATTCTGCTTGCAACTTTGATCAAAAAAAAAAGCTTCCGGAGATGAGGACAAGCTGGAAAAGGACCCAGTCGGCCTCCTTCCCTGGAATTCCCCTAAGACATTCCTGGGTTTCTCAGCAAGTGTTTGCTTGACCGTGTCTGGATTTAGCAGATGTCGTGGTTTTGGAGAGATTTCCTGCCACTCACAGTTAGTTATCTATTTGAAGGCAACTGCAATTGTGGAAAAGCTGCTTTTTGGGTGAAAGTGAAACTTCCCTACAATTTCTTCTCCTTGGTTCTTGCTATCTCTGCCCACGAGGCCACCATGGAAAAGATGTGTTCCTTCTTTTGTGTGTAACTTTGGGAATATTTGGAAACATTTCTGAGGTTTCCTGTACACCCTTTCTCTAACTTCTCCAAGCTAGACATCAGAAATGCCTTCTCCCTGTCATCCAAGAAGTGGTATCAGCATGTTTATCAGCACAGCCAGCCCCTGGGAGTGGACTTGAGGTTAGTGAAGTAAAAGGAGATCTAAGCATGGCCTGTACTGAGCTTTGGGGGGTGGGCCACGCATGGCACACATTCACTTGTGGACGTTTCCTTGGGAACCTTACATATTGGGTCCATGTGACATTCTCAGGGCAGTGGCTCACTACAGAGGGCATTAAAGAAAGTTGAGTGCCACTTTTGTATTCATCAGTGCTTTTTAATGATGGCTGTGGAGTCAGACTGCCTGAATTCAAAGCATACTGTGTAATCTTCAGCAACCTGCTCACTCTCCAAGCTGAGTTTATGCCTTTGGGGAAAATTAAAATAGTTATGTATTAGTCCGTTTTCATGCTGCTGGTAGAGACATACCCAAGACTGGGTAATTTATGAAGAAAAGGAGATTTAATTAACTCCCAGCTCCACATGGCTGGGGAGGCCTCACAATCATGGTGGAAGGCAAAGGAAGAACAAAGGCACGTCTTACATGGTGGCCAGCAAAAAAGAGACATCTTGTGTAGGGGAACTCCTCCTTATAAAACCATCAGATCTCCTGAGGCTTCTTAACTGTCATGAGAACAGCACGGGAAAGACCCACCTCCATGATTCAATTACCTCCCACCAGGTCCCTCCCACAGCACAAGGGAATTATGGAAGCTACAATTCAAGATAAGATTTGGGTGGGGACACAGCCAAACCATATCAAGTTCCATATATTCATGGATGTGCATGTGTGTTTATATATACAGTACATAAGTGTATATATGTGTAAAATATATACATATACAGCACTTATTAAGTGCTTGGTTCACGGTATGCACTCTGAAAACGTTAGGTATCATCATTATAGCACAAAATCATTCTGACTCAGTCGGCCAGGACTCCAGACCTTGCTGCCTATGCACTGTGCTCTGTGGCTTTGCTGCTTGGCCTCTACCACTGTCTGACCATTTGATTCCACTGGGTTGGGTCAGCTCAGCTTTTCAGGTCATGCTGAAGTTTGATTTGTTATTCAAGTATTAACTCTGCCTCTAAGACATTTGAAAAGCATGTATTATTAATCTTTATTCAAATATCGCATTTTCTTGATCTTGGATGTACTGTTTTATATTTTCATGTTTGTGGGGAGAAGGGTGCATCTCACATACAACATGGGCAGATTTTTTTTTTCCTGGAAAGTGGTGATTAAGTCCTGGCTCTGTCTTACACCTGATGATACCTTACAAAAGAGAAAATGCAGTGAGTTACAGCACTCACCCGGGCAGGTAAAGGTTCTAAACGACAACACTTCTCTACAGTAATGGTTCTCAAACTTGGTTCCACAGCAATGGTTCTCACATTGGAATGATCTGGTGACCAGCAGTAAAAAAAAAACACTGGTGCCCAGGGCTCACCCCCAAGAGATTCCATGACTAGCAGCTGGGATGTTAAAAAGCTTCCCAGGTGATTTGAAGGTGCACTTTGCACTAGACCCAAGCCAGCTCCTCTGCCATGGTCCCCCTTGGCTTCCTTCATAGCATTTATAAGGACCGTCAGTAATTGCTGGCATGATTAGCCGTGTCTGTGCCCCATCCTTTGAGGATAGGAGCATGCTGCGGCCAGTGTTTGGTGCAGAGAAAGCACTCAGCATGCACTACCTGCATGATTGTGTGGACTTCGGCCACTCACCAACACTGTTTGCTGCTTTTTGCCTGTGTGAATGTGTGTGTTTACTGTTTCTGCTGTGGCAGCAACTGCAGGACTGTGAACTTTGCCCTCATTTTTCACCGGCTTTATCTCAGCGAGAAACAAGCAAAGGAAGCAGCTGGGAAAGGCTGGACGGGAAACCGGAGGCCGCAGTCTCCTCCCAACACCACTGCCGAGTGAAGATGTTTAGGATGGCATCAAACCTGGGGACCCCATCTGCATAAGTGGGGTTCTATCAACCAGAAGATATATAAGCACCCTTCCAATTTGAAATCCTTTCAGCACATAGACCCAATGGCATGGAGTTAGCACCCTATCACAGCTTTATGACAGACCCAGTTTTTTACTACTTTGTGGCCATATCTACACAAAGTGAGATACATACAACACAGCTGTAGGCTAGGTGTGGCAGCTCACGCCTGTAATCCCAGCACCTTGGGAAGCCAAGGCAGGAGAATCTCTTGAGGCCAGGAGTTTAAGACCAGCCTGAGCAACATGGTGAGACCCTGTCTCTACAAAAAAGTGTGAAAAAATTGGTGGGGCATGGTGGAGGGCACCTGTAGTACCAGTTACTTGGGAGATCGAGGCAAGAGAATGGCTTGAGCCCAGGAGTTCAAGGTTACCGTGAACTATGATTGTGCCACTGCATTCCAGCCTGGGCAACACAACAAGTCCCTGTGTCTAGAAAAAAAAAAAAAAATTTAAATAAAAAGTTAAACCAGAGTTATAGGTAACATGATCTTAGGCAAAGGCCACTACCTCATCTCCAAAAGTCAGGCCGTGGCCCCAGGAAAGTGCCCTGGTCAAGTCCTCCCCTTCACAAGCAAGCCAGGCTGGTTTGGAACAAAAGGCAGGAGCTTTTCCTCATTGGGACCTATTTCGCCTGGTCTTGACCCTGACCCTGCCCAGGAATCCGAGCTGCCAAGTAGACGCCCTCTGTCCCTCCCATTTATTCTGTCATCCACCCACACCCTGGATTTCTTGCAGCCAGAGAGCTTCTTCCTGCAAGCACCAGCTGTTGAGCAGGACTGTGACAAAGAGCAACAAAGAGCGACAAAGAACCACAAAGAGCAGGCTGCGGGAGGGACCATCAAAGAGGCATCAGCCCTGCCCCGGAGTGGCTGCAGATGCATCCCTGTGGGACAGGGCAGGGGTGCAGGTGCTGCCTCCGGAACAGGGGGTTTGTTACCTTCATCTGCAAGGCCCTAAAGCCAAACTCTTTTCAAATCGTCATCATGTGTGTACCATACACTCCCTTCTGATTCTGGGGGCCTGGGCACCTGCTTAGTGCAGCCTTAAATTTTTTTAGGTACCAGTAAAAATACTGCATGTAAGAGTCTGTTGCTAGGAGGATAAAAGGATGGCCAGGGCTGGCTAAGCAGAATCACGACGGACTAAAGGTATGTGAAAATGAAGACATGGACCTACCACGTTCTCCTCTACCTGGAACTTAGGGTTTGTAAATTGCATTTAGATGTTATTTGTCACATTAGTAGGCAGTGGCTTAGTACACTCACAAAGAGGATTTTTCCAAGAATTTAAACTGTGTAGATGCTGCAAAAAAAAAAAAAAAAAAACAGACTGAGGCAAAGCCCTGCAGCCAACCCCGGGAGGGAGAGGTGAGGACCCCCGTCTGTCCTGGGCCCCACTCAGGCACTATCCTCATCTCTTAGAATAGTTTGTTACCTTTTCTTTCCTGAAACCTCATCAAATGCAACTTTTTCTATGGCATTCAGCGGACTTTTCCTTAAGGCAAAGATTACAGAGAAATTCTTATGCAAGTCAGAAAATCTGCTTATCATGGGTTCGATAAACCAAATTACGTTACCTGTTTATGGACATAGATTTCTATCAGCCAGACGTGTGCAGAGCACAGCACAAACCATAGCTACTCCTGTCGAAGTCTCTTTCTGTGCATTTCCCAGCCAGGCCCCCAGCTGGGGCCCCTGGGGTCACCTCCCACTCTGGCTAGAAAGAGAGAAAGAGACAGTGAATTCCTTGGAAGCCGCTCGCCCTGCACCCAAGCGGGGCTTGCGCCACAAGCAGTCCCAGGAAAAGACCCTCCATTTCTTTCTCGTGGAGGCTCCGGAAGAAAAGCTGCACATTTACCCGGCACATTCTAACCGCCTTTGAGGCTCCCTCCTGCAGCAAAGGGAGCCGAGGTGGGGCAAAGCTAGGGCTGGGGAGAGGCTGCAAGGCTCTGGGGAGCAGTGAGGCGCCGTGACAGCTCCTCCGTTCCCGTCATAGCCCCACACGGGCTTCGCTGGACACGTCCAGGACGCGGCTCAGGTAGACACCAGGCGTTGAGAGCCTGCCCCGGATCTGTGCTAAGATCTCCCCATGCATTATTGCATTTATTCCAACAATGGGGTGAGGTAGGTATTTCCATTGCACAGAGTGAAACACTGAGACTCATCCAGGGGCCGGTTTGGAAATCAGGGCTCAGCCCTGGGTCCCGGCTGTTTGGAGCTGTTGCGGTGGCCACGGTGACCTCACGCTTTCCCTGCCAATCGCTCCCCGCCGCATCCGGCCGCCCGCCCCGCCCTCGGCCTCTTTCCAGGGACTGAAGCCCGAGTTGGTGCTGCGAGTCCCCGCGGGGATTATTTTCAAACAGCTCCTCCTGCTCAGGCTCCCACAGCGCGGCCCCAGGCAGCTGCACCACTTTCTCCTCTCACCAATTAAAGCCGAATCCAGGGCTCCTTAGCATATGAATGCAGGCGCATCGGAGCCCCCACTGCTGGGCCAGCCCCTCCCAGACCCCTCCCGTTCCGGGAGGTCCATAGCCCTGCAGCAGCTGCTTCTGCGCGTTGTCCCCTCCGTCCAGCATCCTGGGGCCGAGGAGACAGTGCCCCTGGCAGGGGACTGCGCTGGCATCAACTTCCCATGGGCAAAACCGGGTCCTGGGTCAGTGTTCCCAGAGGGTCTCAAACCCTGCAGGGCCCTGAAATGGCCTGGGATCCACACCAGTTGGAAGAAAAAAAAAGAACAGAAAATGCAGGGATTCACCTCCTCTGCGGGCACCCTCGGGCCGAACACTAAAGAGGATGGTGTTGAAAAGGATTTGGAGATTTATGCAGGTCACGAGCTTGAGGAATTTTTCCACTGAATGCACCATGCCTTGGGTTTCTCATTTCCCACTGAAAATCCCATGGCTGACCCTTTTTTATATCATTACCTTGGAAGATGAAGAAAAACTCATCTGTTAGGGCTGCTCTGTGAATGCAGATGCTTTGAGTTGTTTTGAATGAATGATTGGATGTTCTGAAATGAAGCAGGAAGGTGCCTGAGGGATAATGACTGGTTTCACAACCCTTGGCCGGCACCCTAGACCCCTCTGATAATCAACAGAAGTGGATGTATATTAAATTTAGCAACAGAAAAAGTATAGATAGTTGAGTGTGCTACGACATTATTTTCCTATAAATTAACCGGTTACCACAGTCTTTAATTATCTTCCCCTTGAGAGCCATAAAGAAGAGACTGCTCTCGAGGACGGAGGGTTTTTGTGGTCTGAGGTCTGCAGACTGGCCAAGTATGCCAACATTAATTACCACCCATCCTGGCTGTAGGCTCATCCCACTGACCTGAGCAGACCTGGTGAAGCAAGCCACAACTGCTGGAAATCATTCCATTCTTCAGTTAAGTGAGGATTAGAAAGCCCTTTGTGAGAATTTTGCCCAGAGTCTAAGTTGAGCACTTTGTCACTTGCACGCTTCATTTTCCAGCATACCGTTCACTCAGCTCAGTATCTATCAAGGCACTGAAGGTTCGGATGTAAGCGCCCCCCAGCATGGGGGCAGACCAAGTAAAATGCACACTGAGCAACCATGCAGCTCCAGGTCCAGGCGGCTCTTCACAACCAGACTTTATCCCTGGCGGCCCTAAGCACCTCTTCCTCTGTTGGGGGAGCACAAAATACCCTGTAAGGGCTGCTTTGCTGCCTCTGGCACTTTCTTCATCAGGGGAGTTACATCCAGATGTAGCAGACAGGCCAGGCCCCCTTCTCCTCCACTGTGTCACAGGGTTATCTTTTCCAAATGGAGGAAGTCAAGGGTATGCGGGCGGTCCAGTTTCCCTGCCTTATCCTGCATATCCACAACAGACTTCAACACGAGAACCAGCGTTTCGGATGTGTCTAGCAGAGTGCCAAAGTCAGGCCACAGTGTGCCCCGAAAGTAAGGGCCTTCTGAGGGACACAGACACCGTTTGTCTCCAACGGGGCTGTGTGTAAGGCAAATACTGAGGCCTACAACCATGTGTTTTGAGACGGTGGCTATAACAGAAACAGGCAGTCCCCAGACAGAAGCACAAAGGGGAACCTCAAGGAATCAGGATTCGTAGGCAGGGACCACACTGAACAATTTGGACAAAGCTAATGAAGAATGAAAAGTACCACCGTTATCCAACGACAGTTGGGCTGATGTTCTAGGAGAACCACATGTTTCACACAGCAAGGGAGAAATGAGGACGTATTTTAATCCCTTCCAGCTTCGTCCGGGAGGTGTTGTGACTTAAGTCATTCTCTTCCTCTAACTCCTAGCCCATCTGCAGCAGTAAATAACTTTGTAGTGAATGGATGGTTTTCTTAGAGCGGGGGGAGTAAACTAGTTTGATAAAGCAGCTTAGGAGAGTGAAAGCTGATGGGCCCACCCATTAGCTGCCAAGCTTGGTAGCCAGCTCAGGCCCCATTGGAAGGGAAGGGGCAGTTGCCCAGTGGGCCTGAGGAGCAACCTGGCCGCTGCTGTCAGGTGGGAGAAGGAGCCCCTGGCACTGACCAGCCCTGGAACTCAGCCTGCTTGCTGAACATCACAGCACATGAGCGGGTGCTGTGGATGGAATGTTTGAGTCCCCCAACATTTGCATATTGAAGCCCTATTTTCCAAGGTGCTGGTGTTAGGAAGCAGGACCTTTGGGAGGTGATTAGGTCATGGGGGGCCTTGTGAATGGGATTAGTGCCCTGATAAGAACAGAGATGACCCATCTCTCAGCCATGTAAGGACACAGCAGAAGGGGCCATCCACACACCAAGCTGGAGCCCTCCCAACCATGGAATTGCCTGGCACTTGGATCTGGGGCTTCCAGTATCCCAGCCTCACAAGAACTGTGAGAAATCCATTTCTGTTGTTAAAACCACCCAGTCCATTGTATTTTTGCTACAGCAGCCTGAACTGACTAAAACAGCTTGAATAACAAAAATGGCAGGTTAAAAAAAAAAATCACTGTTCCTGGGCTTGTTCTAGACTAAATAGTTGGGGGAACCTCGGGATTAGGGAAGGGTCTAGAGAAAAGCCGCAGTTCAACACCTGCCCGTCTCCTTGCTTCTACTGAAGGGGCTCAAGGAATATGACGCACTTATTTGGGAAGGAATTCTGGGTCATGGAAAAAAATGGGCAGGTCAGCCCAGGAAGCGTGGAGAGAAGACAGTGAAGCTACTCTGTCGAGGACTCAGGAAGTCCCCCAAGAGGGGACAGGGGAGGTGGGAGGTGTGGGGGAGGTGGGAGGTGTGGAGTAGGTGGAGTGAGCCCCAGGGAGGAAGACCACAGTGATCCTTGTGGCAGAAATCCAAAATGTGGGGTTAAAGGAAATGAAGGCAACAAGTTTCCATTATGTCCTGCCCAATGCTGTAGTTGCTTCACAGTAGCCTCTGGTGTTCACACCAGCCTCTTCACACCGGCCTCTCATCTTCACACCAGCCTCTTCACACCAGCCTCTGATCTTCACACCAGCCTCTCATCTTCACACCAGCCTCTTCACACCGGCCTCTTCACACCAGCCTCTCATCTTCACACCAGCCTCCTCACACCAGCCTCTCATCTTCACAACAGCCTCTCATCTTCATACCTTCTCTGAGGGTCTTGCTCATGGTGGCTTTGTCAGGAGATGCTTTTGGGGGAGGAGGAAGCAGAGCAAAGCCCACCAGTGACACAAAGTGAACCGTAAAGGTGAAGACAGCAGTGCCCCGAGAACTAGGGATGCAGAAGTTCATGGAATCTGGAGTTTGAGGCAGGAAGACTCTGGAAAAACATGAGTCTCCTCTTACCCCTCCCTCACCATCATCCCCAATGAAGGGGTGGCCTGCCCCTCCACACCTGTGGGTGTTTCTCGTTAGGTGGGACGAGAGACTTGAGAAAAGGAAATAATACACAGAGACAAAGTATAGAGAAAGAAAAGCGGGGCCCAGGGGACCAGTGCTGTGTTTTCAGAGGACCCGCACTGGCACCGGCCTCTGAGTTCCCTTAGTATTTATTGATAATTATCTTTACCATCTAAAAGATAGGGGAGTAGCTAGAAAATAGGATCATTGTAGGGAGGAAATCAGCAGTAAGACATATGAACAAAAATCCTTGTAACATGAATAAGTTTAAAGGAAAATGCTGTGCCTTGAGATGCATATGCAAACATCTCCATAAACCTTTTAGCAGTATTGCTCCAGCAAGCCCCACCTTATTCCTAAAGGCAGTCTTCTCCTTATTCAGTAAACAAAGCACACAATGGGTTTTACCCAGAGATGTTCCAATCCCAGGGAGGGGCAGGATTTTTAACCATCAAGCTTCTTTCAGGTACTTAACAAAGACACATCCTGCACAGCCCAATATCCTTTTAACCTTAAATCACCTTCGCACATGTCTCTTGCAAGGACAAAGTTGGGGGTAGGGTCACAGATTAACAGCATTTCAAATACTAAATGGAGTCTCTTATGTCTACTTCCTTCTACATAGACACAGTAACAGGCTGATCTCTTTCTTTTCCCCCACACCCAAAACATGGACATCCTCAGAAATATCTGGGAGGATACTGGATTTCCCACATGCAAAGATAGGGTCTCAGGTCCAATTATTCAGTTACCAAAGGAAAGAGTCAACCGAAAGTTTAGAAGGTACATCTGTGCTCAGGGTGCCTGTGTTTTGTGAACTAACTCAACAACAGACAGCACAAGATACACAGAGCCACGCTGTGGCTGGGAGCCCAGCCACCGTCTTCCTGACCCCTGGTGCTGATGGCCAGGAGGACTTTCTTACCAGGTGCTTCCCAGGAGCCTGGGAGGAGGTGACGCTGAGCACAGACACTGGGTCTTGCAGCCGGCTGTCCTTGGTCCAGTCTCACTAGGCATTCCCAACAGAGACCCCACCAAGAGCTGCTGGGAAGGCATGGAGATGTGGGTCGTCATCATCAGCTAAATGGAGGGCGGCATTCTGCTTCTACCATCTGTTTGGACGAACGGAGGCAAGATGGTGCACTTCCGGGTTCTTCATTCCCCCCCCCCACCCCCAACTCTTCCCGCGCCCGCGAAAATGTAGCCTGGCGACCCGGGAAGGTGCAGATCAACTGGGCATGCGCCAGGTGACGTCAATCCGAAGAGACCAAGATTTACCTGGTCGCACCTGCAGAACGCCCCCCGACAGGCCCGTGCCCCGCCTATTGCCCTCCCACTCCTAGAAAAGCCACTCTTGGCCAGTGAGCCACGCGGCTTTCTCACAGCCCCGGCGGCCCTCTCACAGCCCCAGTCCTGTCGGGATGTCGGGACTGTGGGAAGTCCGTCCGAGAGCCCCACGGGGGGACTCTGCCGGCCTCCTTCCCCTGAGGCCAACAGACTTCTCCCGCACACCTTAGGTTACCAAAATAAACGTGCAGTTTTGCTGTTACACTTGCCTACCCGCTGGTTCTTTTGTGCCCGCTCGGCTGGTCTTAGAAAAAACAAATCACCATCCAATCAGTGCCACAGATCAAAGAGAAATAAGCTTAGCAATTTTCCTGACATCACTTTGTTTTGAGATAAGGAAATTATCCACAATCAAATTATGAGGTGTCATGTCACATTCTGATTTTTTTTGTTTTTGTTTTGTTTTGTTTTGTTTTTGAGACAGGGTCTCACTCTCTTGCCCAGGCTGGAGTGCAGTGGCACAATCTCAGCTCACTGCCGCCTTGACCTCCTGGGCTCAAGCAATCCTCCCACCTCAGCCTCCAAAGTAGCTGGGACTAAGCAATCCATCCACCTTGGCCTCCCAAAATGCTGCAATCACAGGCATGAGTCACTGCACCCAGCCCATAATGTTGCATTCTAGCGCGATAACAAATTGAGTCAAAGTTTGTCCAGTTCCTCAAAATTTGTTTGGAACAAAGAAAGTCTTTCATAACTTGGTCATATTAGATACTTGGAAAATACGGGTTTGATGAACATAATCCTTAGTGATCCTTCACGGAAGTACTTGTGACTGACAACAAACTCTACATCCCTGGGAATTTTTCTCGAGGAATTGCCACAACACCAGGATGATTTTAGGGGCATGCCACGCTGGCCATGCCTGCTCACCTCTGTCCATTCCACTGATAAAGGGCCAAGTCCAAAGGATTCCTGCATTCTTTAGCTGAAATCTAAAAATGGAAATGATCTGTGTGAGTCAGCATCAGATGTACAATTGGGATGTGTTCGCACAGCCTCTTCATTCCGGCCTGAGAACAAGAGCACTTTGTTTCCTGTTTGCTTAAGAGGTCAAGGTCCCCCAGCCGTCTGCGTGTGGGTTTCCCTGTCTCAGACAACTTTGCGGTGAAAGTTTCTTCTGTGCATGATACTGGCCCCCCTCCTGCCTCTGGACAGAATTCTGTCATTATTGTCACCAGGGAGGAGACATTTGTCCCTCATCACAAATGAGGGACAGAGAAGAGAACTCCCAGCATTCCATGGGGGATGGAGGGATAGGCGTGCAGAGCCACCCGCTGGCCCTCAGCCCTGACTCCCAGCCTCCGCAAAACAACTCTGTGACAAATCCTCCTTCTGAGCCTCAACTCAGTGTGCAAATGAGTGGCTCCTGTCAGTGGGAGCTCCATGGGATGTTTCTAAATATGGAAAAAATAGGAATGGCATGTTACCGTGCAAACGTGGCCCCCCTAGACGCTTGTCCTGAAAGGGAGCGTCCCAGAGTACACATTCTTCATCTCTGCCTTGGAAAGATGTTCGCCCAAGCTGGCTTGCTTGATTTGCAAATAAAAACATTGTCCCCACTCTTGTGTGCAGTTGGAAGAATTCACAGTTGACAACTGAGAGTCCACTAAAGGGAGAAGTTGGACCAGCCCCCAGTCAAACATGGGAGAAAATAAAGACTTAGGAAAACCAGCCCTGATGCCTGGGGGCCTGGAACTCCAAGGGGCAGGTCCCATGAGTACCCCATTCCATGTGGTTTTTACCAGCCTAAGTCCCACCATTGGCACATTCCTTTCTGAAAAAAAAAATCAATTTTCATGGCAGCTAAGGCACGACACATAGTTCAGGACCCTCTGTTGATACAATGCTAGCTGCAGATCCAAGCCCGAGTCCTCTCCCTTCGGTGAACATCCACACTGCTGCTGGAAAGTGGTCAGCAGCGTTCACGCTTGTATCTTTAAATGAATCTTCTTTCTGGCACTCAGGAGTTCATGTTCAGGAGGGCTCTGATGGGAGTCAACTCCATCTAGGAAAGGTAGAAACACCTGAAACATAGTACTTTGCAAATTTTAAAAAGAAAAGACACACCTGTATTAATCCATTCTTGCATCACTATAAAGAAATACCCGAGACTGGGTAATTTATATAGAAAAAAGGTTTGATTAACTCATGGTTCTGCAGGCTGTATGGGATGCATGACTGTGTATGGGATGCATGACTGGGGAGGTCTCAGGAAACTTACAATCATGGTGGAAGGCAAAGGGGAAGCAGGCACATCTTCACGTGGTGAAGCAGGAAGAAGAGAGGGAGTGAAGGGGGAGGTGCTAAACACTTTCAAATAAGCAGATCTCATGAGAACTCTCTCACTATCGCAAGAACAGCAAGGGGGAAATCTGCCCCCATGATCCAATCACCTCCCCGCAAGTCTCTCCTCCAATGCTGGGGATTACAATTCAACATGAGATTTGGGTGGGGACAGAGTCAAACCATATCAACAGTACTTACCCAACCCTGGCCTGATTGCAGCCGAGTCCAGACTCACTGCAGTGTTTGTTCGACCTCAGGCCTTGCCACTGCCTCTGCCTGCTCCACCCTGGGGTGCTTGCCAGATAACGGGCAAAGGCAGTGAGCATGGAGCCTGGAGGAGGGTCTCCAGGGAGTTTCCCTCAGCCACACCTCAAATACACCCCACAGAAACCACCACAGTCTGGTTCGACCTGCCTGGAATGTTTTTCTGCTCTTCTGTTTTTTTTTTTTTTTTTGGTTTTGTTTTGGTTTTTTTTTTTTTGGCCCTGTCGAAACCTAATCTCTGAAGCTCAGTCCAGGTGTGGTTTCCCAGAAGACAGAGGAAGGACACTTACCTGCCAGGTCAGTGATCATCTGAGCACACCTGCTCCCAGCTCCCCCGCATGGCCTCCTCCTCTCTGTGGTGACTTGTCAGTTAGCCATAGACTGCCCGCACACAGCAGTGCTTGCATTGTGGTTCTAAGAAATGGTCTCTTTCACTATTTAACTTTTTTTAATGCTTTGTATCTTGTGTGTAAAATGGTATCTTGTGTTTTAAGCTTCTGGAGGACACAGCCCATGCTTCCTGAATCTTCCTGTCTTCCTCACTTCCTAGGGTGCACCTAGCACATATGGGAAGTTCAAGAATTCTACAGGCTTCATTTTTCTGGCTTTTTCTGTCATTGAAATGTATTCCTGAGGGGCACATTTTCCAGGCACGCTTTTGACCTTAAAGGGAAAATTGCATCTTGAGGTTGCTCTCTGAGTTCTATTTTTTTCCTGGCTTCCTCCTCAATGGGAACTCAGTAAGAAGTGGAGACAGCAGGAGCACCTCCCTTTCCTCCGAAAAGGAAGTTAACATAGTTAACGACAGAGGCTCCATCCTCTGGTGTAGCCTTAAGAGTAAGTGAGGAGCTCTGGCAGTCACCACAGCTACTCGAGCCTCCCGGAGGAATCTTGCCTTTGGGGTGGCAGTGGCCACGTCTTGGATAGCTCTTCCCCAAAGGCCAGGACTGGGGTGAGCCCGTACACATGACCCCCATGGCCACCCCATTCCCCAGGGCTCACGGAGGGCTCCAGGAAGGTTTTGACAGTGTAAGTTGGGGCAGGTGAGGGGAGAAAGGACCCGGGAGTGGGCAGCACCTTTCTCAGCCTCTGCCCTGCACAGGGTGCTGGGAAGGACCAGCCTTCTGGCATCTGTGTGTGATGGTACCCGGCGCATCTGCTTCCTGCCCCCGTGCACCTCACCGTCCTGGGCACAGAACTGCTAAACCTGACTCAGGAAAAGGAACTTTCCCACATCGCTTCACTTCATTGATTTTCAACAGCAGGAAAAATTTTACTCGTTGATCTGACAAATAAATAAGTGGTTATATCTGAGCGTGTCTGTGTGTGTGTGCAGGTGGGTATACACGTGTGTATCTAGGCATGTGTACATGTGACTGTGTGTGTATGTGAGGATGTGTGTAGACTGAGTGTGTGTGTGAGCATGTGAGTACATAAGCATGTGTGCACATGTATGTATACATTTGTGTGTGCATGTGTGTTTATATTTAAGTTCATGTGTATACATTTGTGTGTGCTAATGTTCATATTTATGTGTATTTGTGTGCATGTGTGCATGCATTTGTGTATGTACACATGTGTATATACATTTGTGTGTTCGTGTGTGTATAGTTGTAAGTGCATGTTTATATTTGTGTGTATGTGCATGCATTTGTGTGAATGTTTATATTTATGTGTGTGCATGTGTGTATGCATTTGTGTGTGCATGTTCATATTTGTGTGTGAGTGTGTATGCATTTGGGTGAGCATGTGTGTGCACATATGTTTGTGTGTGCACGTGTGTGGATGCATTTGTGTGTGCATGGGTGTGTTTGTGTGCACATATGTACATACAGTTGTGTGTACATTTGCACATGTGTGTATTTTGTAGGTGTACATAGGTGAATACATTTGTGCATGCACACATGTGTATGCATTTATGTGTACTTGTGTAGACATATGTGTATATGTTTTGTGTGTGCATGTGTATTTGTGTGTGCAAATGTGTGTGCACATGTGTGTATACATTTGTGTGTGCATGTGTGTACATGTTTGTGCACATGTGCGTTAAAATCTGTGGGCACATGTGTGTATGCATTTGTGTGTATTTGGCATAATTCTAAGCATATGTGTGAGCATGTGTGTGTGCATGTGTGTATACGCTTGTGTTTGCATTTGTGTATTTGTGTATGCATGTGAGTATACACTTGTGTGTGCATGTGTGTATTTTGTGAGTGTGTGTATACATTTGTGTACATGTATTTGTGTGATTGCATGAGCATACGTGTGAGAGTGTGTATGAGGGTGTGTGTGCTTGTGTGTATGTGTGTGCATATATATATTTGTGTGTTTGTGCACTTTTGTGTGTCTTTGTGTGTATATTCGTGTGCATGTGTGTATACATGTGTGTATACATTTTGGGATATATTTGTATGTGATTGCATGAGCACATGTGCGAGCATGTGTATGTGGGTGTGTTTGCATGTGTGTGTACATTTGTGTGTGTTCATGTGTATATGTGAGTGTGTGTGCATGTATATATTTCTGTGTGTATACATTTGTGTGTATTTGTGTTGCATGAGCGTATGTGTGATCATGTGTATGAGGATGCGTGTGCATGTGTGTGAGTGGGTGTTTATACGTTTGTGTGTATATTAATGTGTATATGTGTAAGCATGAGTGTGTGTGCACGTGTGTGTATAGACATTTATGTGTGTGCATGTGTGTATGTTTGTGTGATCGTGTGCGTGCGTGTGTACACCCATCTTGTCCTTTGCCCCCCACTCGAGGACGCAGTGTGACTGTGGCCTCCATTCTGCCCCTGCTACTTGCTGACTGCCCGGGGACGATCAAATGGCAGCAGATGTCCTGCCTCGTTGTTGGCATTTTGCTCCAATTTGCTGGGTTTTGATTGAAATAACTTCTTTTTATAGCGGTGTGAGATCTGGATTTTGTGATTAAGTGTGAAGCAGATTTATCTCCTCAACAGTGAGAGATACCCCGAGGTGCTGTAGAATTAACCTGGATCCAGGCTCTTCTCAGGGCCAAGTTACCCGCACTGGGAGAGCTGCACTTCTTTCTTCAAGGTCCTGCCCTCCCTGACTGCAGAATTTGCTTGGAAGGTGAAAGGCAGACATTTCGGGGGCCACCAACAGACTTCCTGAACTTTCACTGATGAGAAGTCAAACACTTCTGGGAGAGAGGCCATGTGATCCAAAAAGAGGAGCCAGGAAAAAGGAACAGATGGAGGCATGAGGTAAGTGCTTTTTAGCACTCGAAGAATCAGGAAGATTTTCAGAAACAGGAATCAGCAATCTGGAAGGAAAGCTCGGAATAACATGGTTGTTTCCTGCACAGTGGAAGGCCCTGGGCTGCGCCTCCCTCCACCTGTGATCTGTGTCAACGGGCCCCTTGCTGCAGGTGTTGGTTGTGTTCGTTTTCTATACAGAACCTCACGCCGCCGAATGTCTGTCAGTGTGTGTGTGGAGACTCAGGAGTCACCTGTGCAGGGCTTGTGAGTTTCCTGGAGAAAGAGACCGACCATGTTTTCAAAACGGTGCCTCCGGAGTCCACTCCTTCTCCATGGGTGTGCAGGTGCCAAGCCACAACCTCCACCCTGCTCTCCCTCCTGTGTCTCTTCCCCCGGTGTCTGTGCAAATACAGGTGTCTTCGCATCTGAGTGGGAGGGTCTCCGTGGGTTGACAGCACATCTGAGCTGTTGGTCACCTACAGTGTGCGTAATGACTGGCACTGGTCTCCCCTTTCTTGATATGGCAGCAGGTAAGCATCTTCGTTGGAGACACACTGCTGTCAAAAGAGTGTAGAACCTCTGGCTCTAGCAGCCCTACTCGCTGGAATCACCAGCTTTGTGACCAGAATTTGGCTGCAGGAAAACACTCTTCTCTCCCACAGAGAGGGCTGGATGGTGCCCACGGCCAGGGTGCCATGCAGCACGTTCATCTGCCGCAGATCATCTGTGGCTGGAGTGTGGGTGACGACCCTTCAGGTTACACCTGCCCCAGATCATCTGTGGCTGGAGTGTGGGTGACGATTCTTCAGGTTACACCTGCCCCGGGTCATCTGTGGGTGGAGTGTGGGTGATGATTCTTCAGGTTACACCTGCCCCAGATCATCTGTGGATGGAGAGTGGGTGATGATCCTTCAGGTTACACCTGCCCCGGGTCATCTGTGGATGGAGTGTGGGTGATGATTCTTCAGGTTACACCTGCCCCGGGTCATCTGTGGGTGGAGTATGGGTGATGACCTTCAGATTACACCTGCCCCGGGTCATCTGTGGGTGGAGTGTGGGTGATGATGCTTCATGGGGGATCCTCCTGGAGGCACTGCTCACACTGCTCACAGCTGTGGCAAAGCTCATTAACTTAAATGCATTTCACGTGTCGGTACTTGGCTTCTCCAACCATGTGACCCTGTTAATGAAGGCACCCTGCAATCAGAACAGAAGCTCTGGGTCTGGACTTGATGACTGTCATCCAGAGTCAGTGCCATCACTGGAGAGCAATGGGCCTCCTTGCAGGGCACCAGGAAACCGGGACGATGTCAGAACCAGGAGCCGGTCAGCTCCCACTGCACCTTCTCGCTCGCACATTACTGCACCTTTTGCTGGAAGATATTTGTCATTTAGCTACCTAGAAGGGATGAGATGAGGACAAATGGGGCTTATAAAAGAAAAGTTAAGGGCGGGCACTGTGGCTCACGCCTGTAATCTCAGCACTTTGGGAGGCCGAGGCAGGCAGATCACAAGGTTAAGAGATCAAGACCATCCTGGCCAACATGGTGAAACCCCCATCTCTACTAAAAATACAAAAATTAGCTGGGTGTAATAGTGCGCGCCTGTAGTCCCAGCTACTTGGGAGGCTGAGGCAGGAGAATCACTTGAACCTGAGAGGCGGAGGCTGCAGTGAGCCGAAACTGTGCCACTGCACTCCAGCCTGGGTGACAGAACGAGACTCCATCTCACAAAAAAAAAAAAAAGAAAAAAGAAAAAAAAAGAGAGAGAGAGAAAGAAAAAAGAAGAAGAAAAAAGAACAGAAAAGTTAAACTGCTTTTTTCTTTCCTGCTCTGCATGGCTTTCTAGCTGAGTGGTCTCCAGTCAGTTAATGGGCGCTGAGCTGCCACGATAGGTATTTACCACCCATTCAATCATCCTGCCTCTCACTTGTGTTTCTTTGAAAGCTTCCCTTCCCCTTCATCCAGGCTCTGATGGTGAGACTTCCTCTTAACCAGAATCCAGAACGGTGGAGCGAATCTCCCCAAACCGTTCAGCACTAGCCCAGTGGTCCCTCAGAAACCCTCGTTTTGTAGGGACAGACTTAGACTTAAAGACCCCCAACAGCCTCAGAATCAGAGGGGGTGCCTGGTCTTCCTCTGGGGGTGCTGCCATCCTCACCTGGGAGCCAGGGGCAGTCTGCAGCTCCACTCTTAGTGGAGGCAGCATGGAGTCATTGTGACGCAAAGTGAGGACACAGTTCTTGCCTTGTAACTCATGTGTTGAGAGTTTTACAGATAGTAAGGCCACATCTCTACTTCAGAGCTTCCACTCAGTCCCAGGGAGACTCTGCTGCTGGGGCCAGATCCAGCACGAGTGCCCACTCAGCACCCCGCGGCCAGGGCAGGCAGCAAGACTAAGCAGAATCCCATGGGCTCCGGCCAGTTGTTTCTAGGAGCAACCATCCGGGGCTCCCTCAATATCTAAGCACAGGGAATCCCCCACATCACCAAAGGAAGGCGGTGCTGGCTTCTGAGCTTCTGTGCATTGGGCACAGAAAAGAAGGCACGGTTCCCCTGGTCATGCTTTTCAAGGGGGTCACCCAAGACCTGGCACAGTCCCCACTGTCCCTGAGGGAGGAGACAAAGCTTCATGCTGAGCACCTCCCGGCTATGTGCACTAGTGCGTGGCCCACCTCCTGACCCCCCAGGCCAGGAGGGTCAGGAGAACATGGGAAAAGTCAGTATCAGGCAAGAGGTGTTTCCTCCCCAGAAGTGGAATGACGAGCCTGCCATTTGGCTCAAGAGTTTCAGGGTTGCACTTGACTGGGGTTATCTGTGGACTTCATTGCTGCTGTCATCAACTGAGAATGTTTTGCAGCTTGACTTTCATTGATCACTTAATATCAGACTTTCTGGGTCCATAGTGAAATAAGAAGCTTTAAATGAGAAATCACTTTCTGTGTTTTTGAAGATGGTATTTTGTTCTGAGTTTAAATGAACTCTTGTGACATTTGGTTTAGCAGAGAGGAAATAGAGATGTATGACAGGACAACAAATCTTGAGGCCCCCAAATCACTGAGCTAAAGGGAAAAGTCAAGCTGAGAACTGCTTAGGGCAAAACTGCCTCCCATTTTTTTCAAAGTCATCCCTCTGCAGCTGGGCGCAGTGGCTCGCACCTGCAATCCCAGCACTTTGGGAGCCCAATGCAGGCAAATCACCTGAGGTCAGGAGTTTGAGACCAGCCTGGACAACATGGTGAAACCCCATCTCTACTAAAAACGCAAAAAATTAGCCAGGTGTAGTGGTGGGCATCTGTAGTCCCAGCTACTCGGGAGGCTGAGGCAGGAGAATCGCTTGAACCCAGGAGGCGGAGGTTGCAATGAGCCAAGAACGCACCACTGCACTCCAGCCTGGGTGACAGAGTGAGACTCTGTCTCAAACAACAATGATGATGACAAAACAAAGTCATCCCTCTGCTCCCTGAGATAAATGCAGATCTGACTGCCTCCTCTGGAGAGGTTAATCAGAAACTCAAAACAATGCAACCATTCGTCTCTTATCTACCCGTGACCTGGAAGCCCCCTCCCCGCTTCCAGTCTTCCCACCTTTACTTCCAGTTGTCCCACCTTTCTGGACCAAACCAATGCTCATCTTGCATGTATTGATTGATGTCTCGTCTCCCTAAAATGTATAAAACCAAGCTGTGCTAGGACCTCCCTGAGCACATGTGGTCGGGACCTCCTGAGACTGTGTTACGGGTGTACGTCCTTAACTGTGGCAAAATAAACTTCCTAAATTCACTGAGACCCGTCTCAATTATTCAGCATTCATGGATGTGTGATGCCTCCTGGGTTCTCTGCATTCCTACTCACCCCCTCCCCACACCTCTCCACTGGTCTTGTTAGATGATAAATGGTTGACCTGCTCTAAGTCAGAATTTGCTCCCAGCCTCTGAGAGTTCCTCTCTCTCTCATCCACATGCACACTCTGAACTGAATGAGAGTGCCAGGACCTTCCCCCTGTTGTGCGGCAGTCTGTAATAAGTGTGCCATCTGCACCATCCCGGGAATTGATTTAGGGACCCGAAATAACCTGGTGTCGTTTGCACTGTCATGATGTGCTGGTCGAAACTGCTGTGAGTTCTAAGCTTGGCTCCTGGTTTAAATAAAGCACTGGATTGAAGCATCTTCACTTTCTTAGCATTTACTGTCACTATCTCTAAGGGCCGAAGCTCAAATTTAAAATACCACACTTGGTCTGAAATCATCTTGATAGGATTAATTCATGTTTTTATCACTCTAAAGAAAATAATGTTGAAATATTCCGAATGTAAAACTTAGGTACAGAGAGAGGACTTTATTCATATCAAGTTTCTGTTTCTCTGGGTTTGTTTGTTTTCTAAGCAGTGTTATATCCTTGAAATGGCCTTCCAACGTCTGATCACTGAGCTGCCTGCCTTAAGTCTGTAAATCTCTCTTGAGATACTGTTGTCCTGATCCTTCTCAGGCAGTGGGCGCATGGCCTGAGAGTCCATTTGCAGAAGCCGACCACAGTGAACAGAGCAGGAACGCTGAACACTAACTCACCCAACAGAAGTGTGAGCCAGTGGCCCTGCATGACCCAGATGTCCAAACGGCAGACCTAGGAGATCCTCCACCCAACAGCAGTGAGAGCCAGGGGCCCTGCGTGACCCGGATGTCCAAACGGCAGACCTAGGAGTTCCTCTAGCGCACACCTCCTGTGACAAAGGAATCCAGAGGCTTAAGGACTCTGCAGGAACTGTAGCTTCTGCCTGCTACAACAAATTCCAGCAAGAGTTGGCTTAAAAACACAGATTAGAAATTATGAATATGCACCCCACTGGCCTTGATCTAAGAGGACAATTCAAATCTGACCCAGGTAAACAAAAGGCGGTCATCAAGAATCCAGCAGTGAAAACATTCCTAGGAAAAGACAGGCCAGAGTAGAACCTCCCCGTTCAAAGATGGAGCCAACCCAGCAAGGAACGTGTAGAATGTTCCTGATCAGAAACAGGCGGGTGGGGACGGAGAGAGGGAGGGAGCAAGAAGCGGGAAGAGAAAGAGAAGGAAAGGGAGGGAGGGAGGAGAATAGAGAGCATCAGTAGGACATGAGAAACACAGCAATAAAAAGTACTGTGGGAAAGAAGAGATATTTTTAAATAATACAAACGTCAAGGCATAACAGACGAAATACTACAGAAGGGAAAATTAAACTAGTTTCAGACTTATCCTCAGTAATCACAATTGTCTAAGACAAAGAAACGAGCGCAAAGAGGGAACGCAATCTCAAATCACACAGGCCGCCTGTGGGTCATTTACATGAAAATGCAACAAAGTGACCGGATCAAATAGATAAAAACTTGGGTGTTATAGCACTCATGAACCTCAGCTACTCAGGAGGCTGAGGAGAAAGGATAGCTTGAGCCCAGGAGTTTGAGACTGCAGTTAGCTATGATTGTACCACTGCACTCTAGCCTGGTTGACAGAGCAAGACCCTGGAGACCCTGTTCTAAAAAATATTTTAAAATAGGCCGGGCGCCGTGGCTTAAGCATGTAATGCCAGCACTTTGGGAGGCTGAGAAGGGCGGATCATGAGGTCAAGAGTTCAAGACCAGCCTGGCCAGCATAGTGAAACCTCATCTCTACTAAAAATACAAACAATTAACCAAGTGTGGTGGCGGACACCTGTAATCCCTACTGGGGAGGCTGAGGGAGGAAAATTGCTTGAACCTGGGAGGCGGAGATTGCAGTGAACGGAGATCATGCCACTGCACTCCAGCCTGGGAGACAGTGCGAGACTTTGTCTCAAAATAAACCCAGAGTTCCCTTCCCTTCCTTTTCTTTTTCTTCCTTGACACAGTCAGGGTCAGAGGGCTTTACAAAGCCAGAATCTCAGAGGGAGTCAGGACTAAGGAGAAAATTCTAAAACCTATCAGACTTTTCTAAAAGACCAAAGGCTGTAAAAGGAATTTCATTTTAGAAGTGACTGAGATTGCTACCAAACCATTATCTTCTTCTGTCATGGGAACAGAGCTGGGGAGAGGACCTGGCTACAGAACTAGGGTGCATTTCCCAACCCCCTTACTGCTACAGGAGATCATGGGGCCCAGTGCTCACAGGGAAACATGAGGGAGGTGGTACAACCTCTGCTCACTTCCTTAAGAGGAAGACTCTGGCCTTCCCATTGGAAGCCATGTGTTGAAGGTGGTGAAGCCGCCATCATCCAGGTTATTTTAATGACTTCTGGGAGCAAAGCTACCTGAAATTCTAGAACATTACCTTGGACTGTTCATTGAGATGTAGATATATTTGTTGCTGTTGTTCTTTAAGCCCTAATTGTGGTAGATCAATTGGTTACACCAATTTTAACTTTTACCCTACATAGAGGAAAAAATTAACACCATAAACTGCACATGACTTTTCTCTTAATCCAAGGGAATTGCAACCAGGAACTTAAACATGTCACTGGGTTGGAGAAGAGCCCCTAAAGATAATTCTTCAGATTTACATTTTTCCTTGAGAAAACATCCTTCTTCCATCCTCTGCTTTGCAATCATTTTTGGATAGATCCAGCCCCTGCCCAGAAGAATTGGCCATCTCCATGACTCATGCTCCCAGATCTGATTGATGGCATCTAAGAAAAATTCTAGTGCTCTCGTTTAACAAAGAATAACTAGAATGTCTAGAAATACAGAATATAGTCAAGGCACCTAAAGACTCAAGGAAGGTATTAAATAGCAGATTAGACCAGCAGCTCAGTGAACTGGAAGACAGACAGAAAAGATTATTAAGAATGTAGCACAGAGGTAAATGAGAAAATAAAAAAAGACAGACCAAGAGATATGGAAGGTAAGATGAGAGGGTCCGATGTATATAATGCGTCTCATAGGAAGTTGGAAGATGAGAGAGAAGAAATTCATTCAGTATTAATGGCTGAGAATGTCCCCAAATTAAAGAAAGCCATGGATCTCAGACTGAAGGAAGTCATGAAATACCAATCGAGATCCATTAAAATAGAATTATACCTGGACATATCAAGGAAAAACTGAATAGCATCAAAGACAAAGAAAAATCTTAAAAACAACCAGAGGCTGGGCACAGTGGCTCACTCTGTAATTCCAAAACTTTGGGAGGCCGAGGTGGGTGGATCACCTGAGGTCAAGAGTTTAAGACCAGCCTGGCCAACATGGTGAAGCCCTATCTCTACTAAAAATAAAAAATTAGCTGGGCATGGTGCCAGGTGCCTTTAATCCCAGATACTCCAGAGGCTGAGGCAGGAGGATCTCTCGAACCCGGGAGACAGAGGTTGCAGTGAGCCAAGGTCACACCACTGCACTCCAGCCTCGGCAACAACAGCAAAACTCAGTCAAAAAAAAAAAAAAAAAAAAGAGAGAGAGACAGAGAAAGACATATTACTAGCAAACCAAAAGGCAATAATTTTTCTGGCAATTGGACTGACACCAGATTTCCTACAAACTATGTTGAGCTAAACTACTGTTTAATAGGGAGAGAAAGAAAGACATTTTTAGACAAAAACTAGAAGAACTTACCACTTGTGGAGCTCTGCTGAAATGACAACTGTGGATGAGTTTCCTGAGTAAGAAGCAAATGAAAACCAGAAAGAAAAATGGGATTCACTAGGAATGTTGAGTAATGCAATATACAAAAGTATTAGTAAATGTGAACATTGATGATAAAAAAATCAATAATAATAATAATAACAAATACAACAATGGCGGTCATGAAGACTCTAAGGGCTTAATAATACCCTGAAGCTACAATACCAGCCCAGTAACAAAGAAAGTCAGTCAAGGCTGTAGATACTAAAGTGTTCTGAGGTCCACCTGTTCATCAGAGGAGGGTACGGATATTGGTTTTTTAGGTCTTATTATGTGAAATAGGCTAAACTTTTTTGAGTAAGCACTAAAATAATAGATACAACTTCTAGGCCCTGAAGGAAAAGAGGGGATAAAACACAATCATTTCAATCAAAGACAAAAACTAAATACTAATAATAAAAAAAAAAAGCAAGGACAATCATGGCAAATGGAGAGAACAGAATGGCATCATGGTGGGAAGTCCACAGACACAAAGAACACGAGAAATACATGCAGTCGCCACTCGCCGGGTGAGACCGCCGTGGTCTTCCATTGCTGCACACAGAGGCATCATCTGGAAGGAGCTTTCTGGGCCTCAGCGTGGACTCGGCAGTGGCAGATCTGACTGGGAACCCGAGAAATCATAGCCCCGGGGTTTCTCACTCAGATGGTCTAAAGACCATACTTTGAGAAACACTGCCGAAACATGAAAGAAACAGTTTCTATCCTTCTGTTTGCAAGGCCTTCCACTCACAATAAAATCTGTGTTTCACACAATTATGCAGAACGAGGTTCGTTTAATAAGTTAATTCTCCCCCTCCCCTCTCTAGTAGTGTGGCGGGCCTGTTGGGAGTAAAAGCCTTGGTCTCCTAAAAGCTGCAACCATAGACCAAGACTAAGCTTTCTGCCTCCTTATAAAGGCCCACCTCAACTCCCCCCGCCCCTTCCCATCGTCTGATGGGGGAGGGCAGAGCAAGGCAGGCGTGGAACCTGGGGGTGCACACTCGTGCACATCTCTATGACCAAGCTGCTTCGCTCCTGAGGATCCATCCAAAGAAATCGTCACGAAGTCCACAAAGATTTACAAAGATCTCTATTGTAGCATTGTTTGTAATACCAAAACTGGAAAGAACCCAAATATCAATCAACAGGGATTTGGTTAAATAAATCACTGTAGAGCCATGCAAGGCAACCATTAAAAAGAATAAAACAGATCAATAGGCAATGATGTGCAAAGAAGTCTGAGACATATTATTCAGTTAAAAAAAAAAAAAAAGTACCAGAGCCATAGGTAGAGCATGATCCAGTTCTTACACGAATGAACTCATGTGCCCCCTTTGCCTCAGAACAGGTAGAGAGTAACAAAACCTGAAGGGTGTTTACCAGTCACTGGCTTGAGGGGCAGTGGAGATGATGAAAGTGTTTAATTTATTATCTTTTCTCCACTGTTTAGGCTTTTTGTTAGATATTTTTAACTGGGCTGTATTTCTTTTACAGACAGGAAAAAAGCAATAAAGAGTTTTTTAATGTAAAGTTATCTTTATATGAGTTTTTTAAATTGCTATTCTTCTTTAATAAGAAGGGATTTATCTTGACACCTCCGGCTGTATGTGATCTGTTTCTCTACTGAAAATCTTCATCTTCAGCATTATTGCTGTTACACGATCCAACAGGGCCACATTCTCCTTTTCTCTTTCTTTCTTTCTTTCTTTTTTTTTTTTTTTTTTTTTTGGCCTTTTATTTGTAGGGGAAGGAGTATGGTCTGTGAAAGACACATTTGGCAAAGGATTCTTTTTGTTTTGGCAAAGAATTACTTTTTAATATATACTAAAAGGTATTCTTATTCAAACAAAGCCCTCAGAAATGCAAAACCAGTTTCATTTATTATAAGATTTGTGCACACGTGATTTATACCGACAGAAAACACTGAGATAATCTAAATAACTTCTTTACACCCTTCACAATCCTTACACAACATTCACATCCCATAAAAACCTTTGTTTCATGAATGAATCACAGAATACTCCCTTGGTGACGGCGAGTCAGTGCCGTGGGTCCGTGAACGTTGGCAGAGCTGCACCTCTGAGGGCTGTCTCCAGGCGGCCACTCTGGAACTGCTGGCCACTCTCCTCCTTTCAATCACACCATCTGGCTGCATTCGGAGCATCTGTTCTGAGCCGCAGACTCAGGATGGTGGCCTTGCCCCTGCCATCATGGCGCACCATCTCCTTCTGTCCTTTTAATATTTTAAAAAGAGCCATTAGTTTTCAGCAGGAAAAGACTTTTTGCTTTTCTACTTTCCTGAGCGATGAGCTAGATGCAAGGGCAGAAATTTCTTTAAAGTGAGGTTCGAAGGTTGTAAACAGGTCTGTGTCCAAACTACCAGCCACCAGTTCCTCTGCTACCGGAGTCCATCCTACAGGTCAGGGCAATGGGGTCACAGGTGCCTCAGCGCTCACAGACCCTCGTAAGGAGTTCCCCGGCCTGTGCCCACCTCTACCCAGGGAACCACAGGAGGGTAGAAATTGTTACTCTTGTGGAGCTCTTATCACCTCCTAAGCACTTTATGGTCACTATTTAACGTAACACCTACAGCATAAGATCATTACAATTTCCCCCTCCTTTCCAGATAAGGGAGTTGAGAATTAGGGCGATCAGAGGGCTTGCAGGGGTCACATGGTCAGTCCACACCACAGCTGAGGTTTGAACCCAGGCTCTCTGTTTCTGGGTACCAGACGCTTAACCACCAGGCCCCGGGGTATTGGTTGGTGGGCAGCCTGGAAAAGGACTAGTAAAAAAACACCTGCTTTCAGACAGGGATGCTCCAGCCTGGATCAGCCACTAAGTGACCCAAGGCAGAAGCGAGAGACACCTTTAGAAGAAACACACGAGTCCCAGGAGATGTCACAGCACCTGTGGGAAGAGCTGGGCAGCGTCACGGAGACCCTCATGACACTGTGAGGGCAGTGTGGGCAGCCCAGCACGTGGGGGCTGCGTGGTCCCCATCCCATCTCCATCTATGTCACTCAACCACCACAATGGCCTACGTGTGGAGCAAGAACAGGCGGGGAGAGGAGACCCCTCTGTGGTCAGAGGGTCTGACATCAACAGGGCCACACGTCCCCTGCCAGGCAGCAGTATTTCCCACACGGGCAGGAGCAGGCTGTGCGTGCCCACAGCTGAGTACCCTGGGGCGGCGTCCAGAACCTGTCCCCACCAGCCCAGACACCGTGCCTCCAGCCCCTCCCTCTGCAGCAACCAGGTCTAGGGTCAAGGCCACAGTCCACCCTCCAAGCACTGGACGGCCTGCAGGACCATACAACGTGGAGCCTGCTCTGCAGAACCAACTTTCCCTGCAAGCAGCCCCGAAGTCTAGAGCTGGGAGATTATAGACAGCCCCCACCCTGGCTGCTGTCGAGGTTCCCAGATCCAGCAATGAAAGCAAGGCCCCGCAGTGGGGGCTCTACGGCCCTAGACGGAAAGGCCGCACACTGGGGCCTCTGCCAGACTTGCCCTGTGAGTAGAGCCAGGTCCCCAGCCTCCAGCGTCCTTTGCTCTCTTCTTCCCCAACGAGAACACAGACGGAGGGGATATGAGAAATCTCCCCCAGCTCCAGCCACAGGGACCACTTCTTACTGCTGGCAGGATCAAGATTGTGTTCAAATTCCCACTCATCTTCTCACCCTCTCATCTTGTGGGGTTTCCTCCCCCAGCCGCAGGGAGACCAGCTGGATTAGCCTGACTGGCTGGTCCCCAGCCTGGCGTGCATCAGAAACACCTGGGGGCCTGGCTTCACGTGGACTGCAGGGCCCACCCTGAGCTCTGCGGCGCTGGGGCTGTGGTTCTAACACGCTCTGCCCTGGCAGGGCCACAACCATGCAACTCTCAGCGCCTGATGGTGCCTCCTCTGAGGAAAGTGCTGGGTCCCAGGTGAGGACGGGGCTCACATCAGCCCAGTCAGGCTAGAGAGAAGGACTCAGGTTCCCCGTGGCTGGGGCTGAGTCCCGTCTCTGACACCACCCAAAGCTTCTTCTCATTTCTGACTGCAGGAGCCAGCCTGGGGCCAAAGCTGACCCTGGGACAGCAAGGGCGGGGACAGGAGCCCAGCCTGATGCCACAGCTAAGCCCTGGCTCATCCCCCTCCCACAGTGACACCCGCCCTGTGCTTCCTGCTTCCTGGTGTGTGACGTAAGACATTTCCTCTTTTCTTTTAAAACCAACTTGAGTCAGAGTTTCTGTCTCTTGTAGCTGAAAGCACCACCTATTTCCTTTCACGGCTTAAATCCATTTACCCGCAGTCCTAGAACCATATAATCCAGCACACAACCACTGAAGGAAACTGAAGTCAGCTACAGACCTTCCTCCACACCTCACGGTGGAGGGGACTCTGGACAAGGGGCCGCCCCCGGGGAGCTTGCAGGAGCCTGTGTCATCGGGAACAGAATGCCAGTTAGGGTCTGGAACCCTCACGCTTTTGTTTTAAGATGTCCTTCAGAACCATTAGTACACGGAAATATTATCTTCTAGGCCTATTAGCAGATTATGGGGGAAAAAAAGTACTGTATTTTAAAAGAAAGTACTGCAGGCCTGTGATTTGGTAGTTATTTTTACTTAAGAAAAAATGCTATACTGAGTTTTTAAGGTGAAAAATGAATTAACTTGAGAAAAAAGTATCAGGTAAATAACACTGTATGATGTAAGAAAATGTGGCTGAAATTATGGGGATTGAAAAAAAATGACTAAAGTTGGAGAATCGTAGAGCATGAATAACACATCGTAGATGAGCGTGTGTCCCCTGTGGAAATGAGACTAGGAGCTCCCAAAAAAGGAGCTGTGGAGAGCAATGCAAATGCATCTCGCCTCGCCTTTACCTCTCCCAGAGTCAGTGCGAGGGAGCGACTTGGCAAAATACTGTCAGCACTCAGGAGAAGACTCACGCACAAAACATGCAGGTGAAGATGGCCTCAGGTTTCCACTGTGCAGTGCTGGGCACCAGAGCCGGATAAACAGCAGAGTCCAGGGAGGAGGGAAAATGGGGTCCTCAGGGCCCAGCCCAGGCAAATCTTCCTCCCTGTGTAGACAGGCTTGCATGTTTAACATTGCATTCTCGCCAGCTGGTCAATAAAGAGAACTTAATCAAAAGCAGTAGGAATTATGTCAAATATGCAAGAGCGTACAAAGTATACACCTTCCTGGGAAAATGAACTGCAAAATACATTCAGCCAACTGAGATAAGAATCAAAGATTAGCTCAAAAATGCAAAAGCCCCACTATAGAAATGTTGGCCAAGTCCACCGAGATTGGTTAAAATAAGTGCTATAAGAGACTTCTACACATAAAAATTAGCTGGGCGTGGTGGCAGGTGCCTGTAGTCCCAGCTACTCAGGAGGCTGAGACAGGAGAATCACTTGAACCTGGGAGGCGGAGGTTGCAGTGAGCCAAGATGGCACCATTGCATTCCAGCCTGGGTGACAGAACGAGACTCCATCTCAAAAAAAAGCAAGGAAGGAAGGAAGTAAAGGAAGGAAGGAGGGAAGGAGGGAGGGAAGGAAGAAGGAAGGAAGGAAAGGAAGGAAGGAAGGAAGGAGGGAGGGAGGGAAGGAAGGAAGGAAGGAAGGAAGGAAGGAAGGAAGGAAGGAAGGAAGGAAGGAAGGAAGGAAGGAAACTTCTAAATCTATTTATGACACTCAGTTCCTATAAAATCTATAAAATAAAAATTTGACTAAAGAAATGATCAGGAACAGGAACCCCCGATTAAATGAGTGCAAGGCCAGATGGGGAGCATGGGAGTGTGAGGAGAGTAAATGTCCTTCCACAGCCCTTCTCCCAAAACCCACACACATGCCACGTCTCATGGAGTGACATTTTACAAATACGTCAGGTAATTATTTTGAAAAGCTTAAACATATGCAGTCGTGTAACTTTAAATAAGCTGCGTGATCTTGTAAAATGACAAAGATAGTGACGGCAGAGAACATAGTCCGTTCACAAATACCAAAGTAAGATATGCCACATGGTACCCTAAAGAAAAAAGGCCCCAGAAAAGATGCATGATGTGGAAGATAAGCTCTTCGGTTAGAGGGTATGTTTGATTCATGCTCTCCAATTCTCAAACGTTAGTAATTGTTTTCTATCACCACACTTTTAACCATGTTTTCCTACTGTATGTAGTGTTATTTACCTTATACTTTTTTTAAGTTGACTCACTTTTCAACTTAAAAACTCACCGTAGCATTTTTCTTAAGTAAAATTAATTACCAACGCATGGGCCTGCAGTACTTTCTTTTAAAATATAGTACTTTTTTTCCCCCTAATATCCATTAAGATCAAATTATTCTGCATGCATTACCTGAAATGATTTCTCGAAACACCAAGGATCAGTTTTCCACACCTGGGAAACACTTATCAAGCCCTTAATAAATAGTACTTGATAAGTTTAACTTACTTGCTTTCTATTTATCATAGATCACAAAGAACAATGATGGCTGGGCACCGTGGCTCACACCTGTAATCCCAGCACTTTGGGAGGCCGAGGCGGGTGGATCACGTGAGGTCAGGAGGTCAAGACCAGCCTGGCCAAATGGTGAAACCCCATCTCTACTAAAAATACAAAAATTAGCCAGGCAGTAGTGGCGCACACCTGTAATCCCAGCTACTCAAGAGGCTGAGGCAGGAGAATTGCTTGAGCCTGGAAGGTGGAGGTGGCAGTGAGCCGAGATCACGCCACTGCCTGGGCGACAGAGTGAGACCCTGTCTCTACAACAACAACAACAAAAGAACGACTGTTTTAGCAATTGTGTGGCTTTTGAAATTTAAAGCTTTAAAAGCAGAGCCGACAAGCAACCATGAAGAAGAGTAACACGCTAAAAATTCACACACAAACACTTACAGTGAAATATAGTCAGGGGTCACCTAATGAGCCTAATGATGGGGATACTGAGAAATGCGTCATTAGGCAATTTCATCAGAGTGCACCAACACACACCTAGGTGGAGGAGCCTGCTACCCACCGGGGCTGCATGGTGGAGCCTGTTGCTCCAAGGCTGCAGACCTGTGCCCTATGTGACTGTGTGGAATACTGCGCGCAACTGTAATACAATGGTAAGGGTTCATGTATCTAAAAATAAGAAAGGGACAATAAAAATACAGTACCAAAGATTTAAAATGCTGCACCTGTTTAGGGCACTTCCCATGAATGGGGCTTGTAGAAGGGGAAGTTGCTCTGGGTGAGTCAGTGAGTGCGTGGAGCCCAGCTCGTGACCAGAACTACCGCAGGCTTTATAAACACTGCACGCTTAGGATATATTAAATTTATGCAAAATGTTTCCTTTCTGAAATAATAGATTAACCTTAGATGACTGTAACTTTTTTATGTTATAAACTTAATTTTTTTAACTTTTTGACTTTTTGATAACACTTCGCTTAAAACACATTATACAGCTGTACAAAATTATTTCTTTCTTTATATTCTCATTCTATAAGCTTTTCTCTACTTTTTAATTTTTTTTAACTTTTAAAATGATTCTGTTAAAAACAAAAACACAAACACACAGTGGCCTAGGCCCACACGGGGTCAGGGTCCTTGGTGTCGCTGTCTTCCCCGCCACATCCGGTCCCACTGGAAGGTCTGCAGGGCAAAGACACGCATGGAGCCATCAGCTCCTGTCACGACAAGGCCTTCTTCTGGACACCTCCCACAGGACCCGCCTGCAGCTGCTTTACAATTAACTTGTCTTCTAGTTAGTAGCAGGCGTACACTCTAAGATAACAATGAAATGTATAGTAGAGTACGCATCATCATCAGGTACAATGTGCTACGCACAACTGCACAAGCTACACATTTATATGACTGGTAACGCAGTAGGTCTGTCGAGGAACTGGGCTTGGACACACTTGGCCTGTAGAGGGCTGACCCACAGCTCCTGGCCTCACTGTCCCCCATGTCCCACTGTCGGCACCCTTTGAAGACATTTCAGGAGGCCCCATGCCTGCCACTCTCCCAGCCACGCCAGCCTCCTCTGTTTCTGAGCAAGTCAGGTCCCTCCAGCCTCAGGCCCCGAGTGTTCCACGCTATTGGTAGCTGTCCTCACCCATGCGATTCCTCTCTCCTAAGATTGTCTCAAGCAGATGTCTCCATCTCCCACACAGCCCAAATGCCCAGGGAAGGCTGAGCCTCTCTCAGTGGAGGGAGCCGGCCTCTGGAAGGCAGTCCCAGCTCCCAGCCCAGACACAGACTCAGCCCTGGGAGGGGAGGGGGTTCCAGGGAGACTCCTCCCAGTTCTGGAAAGACTCCTCCCAGTTCTGGAAAGACTCCTCCTCATTCCAGAGAGACTCCTCCCAGTTCTGGAGAGACTCCTCCCAGCTCCGAAGAGACTTCTCCTCATTCCAGAGAGACTCCTCTCAGTTCTGGAGAGAATCCTCCCAGCTCCGGAGACTCCTCCCAGCTCCGGAGAGACTCCTCCTCATTCCAGAGAGACTCCTCTCAGTTCTGGAGAGATTCCTTCCAGTTCCGGAGAGACTCCTCCCAGTTCCAGAGAGATTCTTCCTCATTCCAGAGGGACTCCTCCCAGCTCCGGAGAGATTCCCCCCAGCTCCAGGAATGCATCTGAACGTGGTTGGCTAGTTTACCTCTGGCCACTGCCAGGCCCCTGGATGAAGGTTCTACCAGCAGTGGAAGACATAGCACAGCAACCCCAGCAGACCCCAGGGTCAGCACAGAGCCCCTGCCCGGGGTCAGCCTGAGGCCCACCCTCTTCTGGCAGCTGTCGCAGGTCCTATTGCTTCAAACCGCTATACTCCAAGCTCCTGGTTTTACCAACAAATGCACAATACCAAGACAGCTTGAAATACTTTTTCACTGGTCTTGATGAGAGTCTTCAGGAAGCTTCCAGAAGCTTCCTGAAGCGTGAACTCCTACTCTCTCTTCACGTGGTAGGTCCAATGTCTCCTCCTCAGAGTGGCCTTCTCTGAATCCCCTTTACTTCTCTCCCTCACAGGGAAAGCCCTGTTTATTTTGTGTCTCCACCACCCAAACAGAGAAGAAAGGTCTTGAGAGGGGTGTTTGGTAGGCCTCTCTGACCACAGCATGCTCAGAGCCCCTGAACTAGAGCTGGTCAAGGAAGGACCAAACCAGAAATCTACTTTTTCTTCTTTGTTATTTCTTTATTTAATATTAATTGCAAACAAATTTGTAATTACAAGCATATTAAAAAATCTTTTATTAAGAGGCATGTATAATTTGCAGCTTCCAGGTGTCTGAGTTTACTGGTTCCATTTTTCAAAAGGCTGACACACAACACTGGAGAGAAGCCCCCAGCTGCCAAGCAGGAGTAGGAGGAGGGCCAGGCCACAGGACGGCGCATGGGAGGCGCCAGCCACAGAGAACACGCACACGCCTGACAGCTCGAGCTACACCAAGTGCATATCCTTAAAGAACGGAGGTGCAGATCTGGGCAGGGCAAGCTCAGCGTTGGTTAGTTCGGAGGTTCTGCGCATCGCAGGCAGCCAGGCCTCTGGGTCGAGAGAGGCTGCGACGGTCCCACCGTCACATTCAAATCTGCCCATGGCCGGTGGAAGAGGAAGAGATGTGTCTTCTTGGGCTGTTTTCTTAGGAACTAGCAAACTTTGTTCAGGCCTTGTCCACACAGGTCCCCGCAAATATCAATGCCAGAATTGGGCCACACGAGCCCCCCATGCTGGTGCCTGTGGTTGGCAGAGACAGACATGCACCCCAGGAGGTGAACACCACGCAACTGGAGTTAAAATGAAAACACCTTTCTTCTAGAAGCACAGAGGAAACATTTCCAATGAGGAAGCTTTGTGCTGCTGCTGATGCGTGAAACAGAACTCTCCCTCCGTGGGATGTGGGCACAGGACCCGGCCCCCGCTTCCTAGAAAGCAGCTGGATGGGTACAGGACAGGGAGGCTGCCACCTGCCTTCGGCCCAGGACCTCCATCTCTAAGAATACATCTTAAGGAAAGAAGTAAAGTGCATATGAGCAAAAATATTATGTATTGATATGTTCATTGCATTAATATTTTAAAAATTCGGCTGGGCGCGGTGGCTCAAGCCTGTAATCCCAGCACTTTGGGAGGCTGAGGCGGGTGGATCACGAGGTCAGGAGATCGAGACCATCCTGGTTAACATGGTGAAACCCCGTCTCTACTAAAAAATACAAAAAACTAGCCGGGCGAGGTGGCGGGCGCCTGTAGTTCCAGCTACTCGGGAGGCTGAGGCAGGAGAATGGCGTGAACCCGGGAGGCGGAGCTTGCAGTGAGCTGAGATCTGGCCACTGCACTCAGCCTGGGCAACTGAGCGAGACTCCGTCTCAAAAAAAAAATAAATAAATATTTTAAAAATTCAAATATCCAAAATTGGAATGCTTATACAAATTTTGAACTATACAAATAACCCAATATTAACATGTTATTACACTGATATTTAAGAAGAGTGTTCATTAAAATGAACAACAAACTTATACCCTTCAATGGAAACAATTACATACCGTATAATGTCTACACTTGAAAAAGGAGTATATAGAAAAATAAAGGCACCCCTGCCAAGTGTTAGTAATAGTTTTCTCTGCAAGGTAGACTTCAGAGTGATTTTCTGTATTTACACATTTTTATCCCTCTATTGTTTCCGTTATCAGTTATCTATGGCCACAGTGGTAACCACAAGAAACCACCACAAACCTCTGTACATGTAACCACCACCACTGGCGCCTGCTCACCGTGGAGGCGGTGTTGGGGCAGGGCTGCGATCTGAGCTGGGGCGGAGGAGAACGATGTATCTGCTCAGCCGGTCGGCTGGGTGGCTTCACTGAGCTTTGCCAAGCCCCCTCCCACGACAGCTGGGCCCCGCAGCAACTCTCAGGGCCCCAGGCAGATGCTCGTGACAGTACAGGGCTTCGTGGGAACTGCAAGAGCTCACGGCGTCTTGGGCGTCGGCTGGGCCAGGCCCCCATCCTACTGGCCAAAGCAAGAAAGAGGCTGCCCGGCCTCCAAGGGTGGGGAAAGAGCCCCTGTTGATGGAGAGGAGCTGAGGTTCGTTGTAGGGACGGGGCGGCAGGATGAGGACCTGCAGCCGGCTTTACTTCAGTCCACGATTGAGACCCGGGTGCGGTTCTCAACAGCTGTTCCCACCATAGCCTGAAAACCCAGATATTTGCTGCCTCAATTTCCATGGCCAGTAGGGTAGTCACGTGGCCAGCTCTGGCCAATGAGACCAAGGGTAAGTCCAGTGGGGTGAGATTTCTGGGGATCATTCTTCCTCCATGATTTAAAACAACAACAAAAAAAAGAAAAAAGAAGAAGAAAGAAAGAAGAAAGGAAGGAGAGGAAGAAGCGCACAAGACACCCCCAGCCCCCACCGCCCGCAGAAGCCTCCCTGCACCAGGCTTTCCTATGCGGCCCCATGAGGGAGGGCATGAGGCCCAGACACAGGTGTGAACAGGCAGCTGAAGAAGCCAGGAGAACAGCCTAGAAGCGTCTCCTTGAGGGTTTTAGGGGAGAAATCGATGCCCATGGTTGAACCCACGGTGAGCACGCCTCAGTGACTGGATTCCCTGTGCCTCTCAAGACGTAGCACAGCCTGCACATCCATCCAGGAAAGGCATAACTAAAGAAGAAAGCATTTAAGCGAGAAACAGATAAGCCAAAAGTCTTATAAAAATGGGAAGGCTCTAAATGATTACAACGTAACACAGAAGTTGCTTGGCAGTTTAAAATTTCACTCCCAAACAAAACTATAGTCAGCTGAAGGGTATGACCTGGCTGACATGTTGTCCTGATTATTTCATGCTCTAAGTCTGCAGAAAGTGACCGTACATCACGCAGACATCTTACACAGCTCCTCGTCCGCGGAGTTTCCTGTGAAGACGCAGGCGGCCTGGCACCAGGGGCAGACGGTAGAGTCGGCAGCAGGGAAGGGGCTTCGTGTTTTTCTCTCGTAGGAAAAAAGGAGCAAAACAACTCTCTGAAACTGCAACGAACACAGTGCCTTAAGGTCACTTTATTTTCAAGTAGAAAATGGTCTCGAACATTGCAAAGGAAAAGGAAGGTAAGATTTGCTGAGAGGAGTATCACATCAAGAACCAAGAACATCCGGGGAAAGTCGGCACTTCCCAAATTCCCACATAATCAGTCACTGAAGAGACGGCATGATGAGCAAACTCTGGTCTATCCGAGGCCGGGGAAGCTGGCTCAGAAGCAGCAGCTTGAGTACCACACGTATGACAGCTGTGGCATTTTGCTAAATATGCTGTCATGATGCCCGATGGCAAGAAGGAAAGAGCTTAGCGTGTGATGGGGGGGTGGAAGACACCCCACAATGCTCAGGGGGGAGGCTGAGCCTCTGCAGCCAGGTACACCTCTTGACGGGGCAGGGCCAAGCCTCAGCTGTTTACATCCAGACAAAGCAAGATGGGGTGCCTGTGCTGGCCTTGGCCAAATGAGCATGTTTTCTCTGAAACAGAATCCATAGGGTAGAGTTGCTTGACACTAGCCTGCTTCATGAATACCCTCCAGGTAAGAGGCTACATCTGGGCTGGTCCAGGGCCACTAGACACCCTCAGTCAGCCCAGCGAGGCAGCAAGAGCGCCAGTAGGACTCAGCGTCGATCTCCCGGATTCAGAAACGACCAAGAATCGTGAAACACCTACGTATTCACCAAGGACACAAACAGGGCTGCAGCCATCTCTAGAAAGCTCCTGGAAATCTTCCTGCAGCCTAGAAAAATGTTACCTGAACCACCGCAGGAAGATCCCGGGGCCAAGACAGGATTTCCGCTCCACTGAGACCCCAGCCCCGCAGGCTCCCATCCCATCCACACCCGCCCTAGCTGCCCTGGACCCATGATGGGCCCAGGCACACCCCACAGCTGCAGGCACCCCAAAGCACGGTGCTGCACCCAGGGAGTGCCTTCCCAGGCCAACATCCTTGGGTGACACCTGTTGAATTTTGTTTTGATGATTCTTTCCTTTCAGGGTAATAACTTCTATACCTTTTTCTTGGCATGTTTCTGTAGCCCAGGTCCAGGAATAGATTAAGCAAGAGAGCGTTTGGCATCTGCCCAGCAGCCTGTGAATAGCTTATACCTTTTCTGCTGTCCCACAGGAACTGTGTGTACCTCTGCAGGATGCAGACCCACAGGGATGGGGACAGCAGGAAGAGCAAGGGAGGCACAGAAGGGAAGGTCAGTGGAGGGCTTCTAAGCCATCCCAAGGCAGTCTCCTTTGTCACATTCAGGGTGGGAAGGGAGGGAGAGTGAACAAGGAAGGGGTCCCGAGAGGAGCAGCTGCAGGGGAGGAAGGAAAGGATGTAAAAGCTTCCAGCAGAATTGCTCAGTAGGAGAAAGACGTCCTTCCTCATCCACTCTTGGTTCACGGCTGAAGCTTCTATCACAAAAGACAGATGGACAAGAGGAAAATGCACGTTTTACTTAATCTAAGTTTTATGTGACACGGGAGTCTTCATAAGGAAATGCCAACCCAAAGAAACAGGTGAGCCTGAACGTATTTCATAGGAGGTTTGGGGAAAATGGGACGGTGGAGGGAAAGAACAGAATGAAACGGCGTGATCTACTGGCAGCAAAGCGGGGGGGCCTGGCAGGCCTGTGTGGCCCTTCAGCTCCTGAGCTAAGGAAACTCCACTCCACCCCACGGGGTGGCCACCTCTCACGGGCGGGGCTCCTAGACCAGCTTCCCAGGAGGGCCAGAGAGTCCTGCCTGGCTTTTATGATCTAAGTCAGGAGAGGACGGGGGAAGGTGAGTGTGGCTTCCTGCTTCTGCACTTTTCTCAAATTCCTGCAGCTGAGAATGTCGGGGGGTGAACCTCATCACCCATCACACCCCACAGCCTGTGAACCAGCCTGGCAGTGGCCAGACAGCACGGCTCAGAGGCCAGGGTGGCTGGTCCCCATTGGTGTGGAGAGATGGCTCTCATGGGAATGGGTGGGCAGGTGCTCCTGGGGGCAGCTCAGGCTCCTGACAAATGTCCACCTGGGAGGCGGCTCTCAGGTCCAGGGTGCCACTGGGTGCCCGACACAGAGCTAAGTCGTCGATATTCATCATCCTGATCCAAAGCTCTCCCTCCTCCAAATAACCTCCCAGATGCACTAGTGAAGGCCCTGGGGAGACGAGAGGAGTTATTTTTTAAAAGAAAAGGAAAAAGAAAACCGGGAACATTGAGGGCCATGTCATCATCAAAGAAGTTCTCTGGGGCTCCAGCAAGCCACGCTGGCCTCATTGTACAGGCATCACATGGTAACTTCAGGCTCTTAAATATTCGTGTCTTCTCTCATGAAAGCTTATCACAGAGAGAGCGCAGGCGAGCAATTACCTCCTCCTAATTTCCATCACATCTTGGCACCTTCCATGCAGCTGGAGTTATCTTTGTGATGCACGCTTTTTATGAATAATGAATCGGAGTCCTCGGGAAGCAAGTGCTCACCAGGGGACAGATGCGAACAAGTTTCCATCCCTTCTCCCTTTCACACATGGATGGCAACCCCAGTGCCTTTGCTGGGTCTTTCCTGGTGGGTTTTGCAGTCACGCAGCCTGTGCTGTAGCGTGTGTGCATGCAGACCCTGCATCTGCCGGAGAGAGCCCAGCAGAGCCATCTTAGTGACACTGAGAGCCAGCTCCTTCTCCGTGTTTCCAGGAAAAGCTACCAAAGAGGCCATGCCAAGGAAATAAAGAGTCCTCACCACCTGGAATTTGCATAAAACAAAGGAAGAAAAGTAGAATTCTAGAAAGTCGGTTGGAAATTTAAGTATAATGACAGGTTTCAGGGGAGTTAGGAATCGTTCTGAACTTTTATAATTCTCAATATGATGGCATTATTATATACTAGGTGAAAAAAATCATGTGACAAAACCAGAATTTAACAGACATGTCAGGTTTTGATGTGCAAATTGAATAATGCGCACAAAGAAGTCATGTAATTAGAATTTCTCAATAAAAGGTAGAAAGCTGAGTCCAATAAATATTTTTAATAATTATTTTAAATTCTAGTAAGTGGTGGCCTGTGCCTCTGAGTCCGCTAAGTATGGTCTATTAATAGAAGTTCACAAAAAAAGCGAGGAAGTGAAGAGCAATGATATCAGAAGGAATGGTCTGAATATTTCATTTGTATGTTTTGCAGTTGAGGGTTACTGCAGCGTAGGAGAGCAGGCCGGGCATTTGAGGGGAAAAGAAAATTTTGGCTCCAGACTGGCTTCTCAAACAAGCCGTGTAATTACCCCGAGTCCGTGTGTTCCTGTGCATATAGAGACGAAGCTGGCTCGCAGAGCTGCTGGGAAAGAAGCTGAATGACATGTGGGGGGTGGGGGGGCCCCTCTTTCCCTCCTTGGGGGTTGACCGTGCTGAGGTTACTGAGCAAAGTTCTTTATTTTTCCTGTAACCCACTATTTATAAAGCTTTCCACTTCTGGCTATCTTCCCAGACCAGGTAGCTACTTAATTTATGCAACAGACCTAATCTGGAAGTGGATTTTCATTTCGGGTAACCATGGCAGGCACATTGCCACCATCATTCAAGCTGGTAGCATCCCCACTTGAGGGGTAAGAGACCGAATCACGGAGCGTTTGCATGAGTGGTGGACTCAGAATGGGACCCCAAACCTTTTGCTTCTAATTCCACAGCTTGTTTCCATAAGAATTCACTTTCTGAACTTGCACTGATGTGTCTGTTCACTGTCTGTGTGTTGTCTACTAGGTGCTGGGCACAGTTGTGAACTGAAGAGAATCGAAACCCTTCCTTTGTGGAATTTGCATTCTAGCAAGAGAAACAGATAAGGAGCAGGAAATAGGAACACAGTGTAGGGCGTGAACAGTGACAATAAAACCAGTGGAGGTGCCAGGGAGAGTTGCAATTTGAAATGAAGTGGCCAGGGTGGGCCACACCAGAAGCCGCAGCTGAGCAGGGGAGCTGAGCAAAGATGTGCTTCCAGAAGGACCCTTCTAGGAAGAGGGAGGTGAGCATGGAGAGATGGGGCCTGGGGAGCCGCCTGTTATTCTGAAAGAGAGAGCAAGCCATTGTGGGAATCCCCTTCCTGAGAATAAGCAGAGGTTAAACAAGGAGACTGAGAAATAATGCATTGCATAATGGAGGGTGAGTGAGGGTGGCTGGGACTGGCGGGGAAGCTGGAGCAGCGGGCTCTGGGTCTGAGCTGTGAAAGTGGAGACAGAATTTCCTGACAGGCTGGATGTGGGCGTGGAGAAGGAAAAGGGCCAGTGTGGCTCCCCGGTTGGAAGTTCCTCCCCTGGACAGGCCGGGATAGGGAGGCTGCTGGTGGCACGGGCTGGGTGAGGGTCCTCGGTGGGTGCCAGCAGAGCCGTCCCTATTCCATGGACCCACTGCCTGCTGGCTTCTGCCCACCCCACGACCCCCCCCACCCCCAGCACTCAGGGTTCTCCTTGCCTCAGAGCTGGCCTGATTCTGCCAAGCCAGGTGCACTGCCAGGGCTGGGACGTGGAGGGCAGGTGGCACGGGCCGGCATGGACAGGGAACACCTGTGAGCCCTCCCATCAGGGACGCTGAGATGGGGTTCGGAAGAAAAGTCCGGAAAAGAGAGGCATCAAGGTCATCAATGCATGAAGGGGTTTAAACCCACAAGCCCGGACAAGACCACCAAGAAGGGAAAGGCAAGGCCCCAAGGACTGAGGCCTGGACCATGGCCACTGCGAGAGGTCGAAGGACCCAAAGGGGCAGCAGAGGAGGCGGAGGTGGGTGCGCAGGTCAGGAGGCGGCAAGAGCCCTGGAGGGTGGGGTACAGGAAGCCACACAGGCGGGGGTCGGAAGCAGGTTCGCCAGGCACTGGCCTCCACTTCAGCCCACGGCGTCCTGGGCTGCGCTCCTACTACTTACCCAAGTCCAGGGAGCCAGGACCCCTCCCACAAGAGCTATGTGAAGAGGGTGACTACTTACAGATAGGCATCGAGGAACCGCAGGAGCCCAGGGCTCATAGCCAGGCAGTCTCCCAGGCTCAGGGAAGTGGCCAGGGCAGAGAGGTCTCAGCTGAAAGTGCCCCACTTGCACTGTGGCTGAGGACCCCAGAAAGCATCCCGCCCTGGGTTTTATACCTGGGCGTTCCAGGACTCACTGGGATAAAGCGGGCAAGGCCATCCTGGTTTTGCAAGGGCTGGAACAGAGTGAGGCGATTGCAGCCAGCCCCTCCCATCTCAGGACCATGAATTCCCAGCATATTCTGCCGTGAATCAGGGGAACACAATGAGAGGTAGAGAGGGCTGGGTCTGTCTGAGACCATGCGGGGTCTCCAGGGGCAGAGACCTGTGTGTCACAGGCGGGTGGAAGTCCCCTAGGAGGAAGCCTAGGAATTGAGCATTGTGGAGATGAGCAGTGTGGAAATGACATTTGCATTTTACATTATATTTAAAACACACTAAGGGTCCTTCTCCAAATAAAGCCAGACCACAGAAACATCCTGTAAAACCTAATAAAACTGAACAATAAGCCATCAGTGAAAACCAGTTTTAAAACACAATAGTAACATCCAAAAAAGACTAGCTTCATGTCATCATCTTTTAAAAGTGAAGTCCAGGAGGAAAAAGTATGGGAATCAACAACAGGTTCCTCTCCCTGAGAAATAGAACCTTGGGGAAGAGGGTAAGCGGACAGCATTCTGAGCTTTTTCATGAATAAACCTAAATTCAAAAAGAACTGGTCAGCAGTTGAAGGAGAGTCTCTGGGGTTAAAGCCCTCACCTACCTCTTACCTCCAAGGAGCCCCAGAGATGAGCGGGAGGAAGAGCTGGAGAGGAAAATGGGACGACCAACTGACCACAGTTGTCCAGGGCAGAATGTTCTATAGCAGTAAACACATTAGGATGAAGGGAAGAAATTGGAAAGAGAACAAGACCCCCGCAGGTGCAGGGATCCTGCAGGACATCCAGGGGCAGCTCCCCACCTCCCCATCCCCCTCTTTCTCTGCTTCCACTGGGTTGGGAGGAGCCCACACAGGGGTCCTTGTCTCTGGCAGAGAACAAATCGGGGCAATAAATGGATACCCAATGGCATCGCCTGCAGAACTGGCTGTGCCCTGAACTTGCAAGAATTCCTCCATCATCCCAGACTACTAACAAAAATTGCACAAAGACGAGAGTTTCCAGCTGTACCTTCAAGCCCCACCAGAGCAGGGAGGACACAGAACCCATCAGTCCCAGGGAAGTTTCACATTCTATTTAGGCAGAGAGAAGACTCACAGGGCTTCCCACGTTGATTGAGCTCAAAAAGAAGGAAAGCAGGAAGCGAGGGAGGGCAGCTAGAAAAGAGAAAGGCAGGCAGACAGGCACAGGAGTATCTAGACATAGTACAGCTGAGAAGAAAAAAAAAGAGAGAGAGGAAAATTGCATGCAAAATACAAAGGTTAAACCTACTGTTGCAACATACTGCAAGAAGTAAAAAAAAAGCTTCCAATAATAAATAATGAGAAAGTTAGCTAAAAATAAAGAGAGTAAGAATTCACTGAGAAAAGAATTCAAAAATAAAATGAGACAACCAGAATAAAATGCAAAGAAAAATTGAAGAGATACAGAAACAAATTGAGGCTACTAATTCTTCATTAGATAAATAATACCTATATCAGAAACCACAAGAAGCCAGATAAACACAGCTAAATCTTGATTAGGTACATGCAGGTAGGGCTTATTGATATTCACAGATAATACAATGAAAAAAAAGGACAAGGGAAAAGAAAGGGATTTTAATTGGAACCACAAGAATATTTGAGCGGCTCTCTCTGAATTTTTATAGGTTTTAACAAGTGGTCAAAAATAACAATTTCCTATGATTCAACCTAATTAAATATGAAGACGAGCCCAATACAGGGACAACTGGTATATCTGAAACAGAAATAAATAGAACAGAAAAGAATATATGGATAAAATTGGAAAGATTTCCCTGAACAAACCAAGTCTGCATCTGCGGATTAAAGGGACATGTTTTTCCTGTTCCAGGAACAACTGGCTCACAGCCGTTCCTCATCGAGACACACCCGAGTGGAGTCACTGAGTCTCCAGGGTGAGAAAATGCCATGTGAGTGTCCAGGCCGGGGAAAAGCCACCTGCGAGGCAGAGGCGTCCCCTGCCCAGCTTCGCCCACGCCAGGCATTCTGGGTCAGGTACCAGCTCCTCCTGAGGGAAGAGACACCAAGAGTGATGGCAGACCCTTGAACAGCTCGTGGGCTGGCAGTGTCAACCCCCCATGCAATTAAAACAAATCTGCTTAACTTTTGACTCCTCAAAAATGTAACTCCTCATAGCCTACTGTTGACCAAAAGCCTTGTTGATAACACACACAGTTGATTAACACCTATTTTGTATGTTATTGATATCATATACTATGTTCTTATAATAAAGTGAGCTAGAGGAAAGAAAACGTTATTAAGAAAATAGTGAGGAAGAGAAAAGACATTTGCTATTCCTGAAGTGAGGATGGATCGTCATAAGGTCTTCATCCTCATCGTCTTCACGCTGGGGAGGCCGTGGAGGAGGAGGAAGAGGAGGGTGGCAGAGGCGGAAGAAAATCCATGTACGGGTGGATCCACGCAGCTCAAACCCCTGTTGTTTAAGGCTCAACCGTACATAGAACCTGCTAAGGTGGATTCTCAACCACAGAAGTATTTCACCACTATAGCACCCAGGAGCCCTTCTCGAGAAAAAAAGTACTTGATGACAAAAATTTAGCCATACAGCAGTTGAATCATTAAAATGTTAAAATTCAGGCATGAAGAAGCTGGAATGAAAATGCTGAATGCATCTGAATGTGGAAGGGTCTCAAATGAAATACACGGTAATTGTGGCACAGAACAAAACGTAGATGATATAAAATGCCAGTCTGTAAAAATAGTCCAGCCAACGAAAGTCATGGGGGAGGAAGAAAAGAGGGTAGGAGATGTGAGCTGTGCAAATTCAAGGGGAAGAAATCAACAGATCTTGTTAAAGTTATAACATTAGATTTAAAAAAAAAAAAAAAAGAGGTTGACCCTAACCCCAACTTTGTAGATTAACTTTTTGAATTTTAGATATTTAGGAAAAATCACTAATATCACTTATGAAGAAAACACACATCTTCACTTATCCATTTCCTTCACATTCAGCTTTAGATTCAATGTCTTCAGTTAAATACAAGTAATATAAAATCTAATGCATGATGTATTTCATTTGTGTAAGATTATTTCTATCTACTCTTCTGGTAAAAGGTACGCATTGCAAAAACTCTAAAATGATGTTTATGAAACATTAACCATAGTGATTCCCAAGAAGTGTGGTGATTCATCAAGAGCTGAAAACAGAACTCCCATTCGACCCAGCAATTCCGTTACTGGATATATCCCCAAAGGAATATAAATCATTCTGCCATAAAGACACATGTGCACCTATGTTCAGAGCAGTACCATTCACACTAGCAAAGATATGGAGTCAACCTAAATGCCCATCAGTGACAGATTGGACTTTAAAGATGTGGTACATGTACACCATGGAATACTACGCAGAGTAAAGAACAAGATCATGTCTTTTGCAGGAACATGGATGGAGCCAGAGGCCATTATCCTTAGCAAACTAATGCTGGAGCAGAAAACCAATTGCCACATGTTCTCACTTATAAGTGGGAGCTAAAGGATGAGAACTCATGGACACAACAAGGGGAACAACAGACACTGGGGCCTGTCAGAGAGTGGAGGGTGGGAGGAGGGAGAGGAGCAGAGAAAATAACTATTGGGTATTAGGCTCAGTACCTGGGTGATGAAATAATCTATACCACAAACCCCCATGACGGGTTCACCTATATAATAGACCGGCACATGTACCCCTGAACCTAAAATAAGAGTTTAAAAAGAAAGTAGTGATTTCCAGATGATGAGACTCGAAATAAACTTTTGACTTTTTGTACATTCTGTTTTCTTGATCCACCCCGTCCCCTGCCTGCAAACAAATGTTAGGAGATAACATTGTCCTAAGCAATAAAGCAATAGTTATTTCCTAATGAGAAGAGAAGGAAGTCCCCCAGCAGCAGCCCCGATCCGCTGCTCCTCGTGCTCACCTGGGCTCATCTCCCCCAGGATCAATGCACTCATCACTGTGGTTAGCGGTTGGGCTGCTTCTCCCTCTCCACCTTCTTTTTTTAACACAGACCTTGTCCTCTCCAGCCAATTGACATAGTCTGGGAAGATACCTCTTAGTCAAAAATGTCCTTTTGTTAAGCAAAAGACAATAATTACACCAATGGAATACTCATCAGTGAAGAGGTGGCCTGGCTAAATTACAGTGTTTAAAACAAAACTAAACACAGCAACCAAAGGACTTCGGTAAAGCCATTATGATCATCCACAGAGGTCTGACCTGGAAACTGGTCAACTCTTCCTTCTGCCTCCCCCTCACCTGGGTGCTTGCACCCGAGGGCACCTGCATAGAACAGGCAATGCATGCAGCACTGAACCTTCATCCCCCAGAGTCCTGTGGAAACCTTGCTATGTGCCAGGCCCTGCACTCAGCTCTGGATACACCAGGGCAAATGAAGCAACCTAGCTAGGCAGACAACCAGACTGTCCAGGTGAACGGGCTGCCGTGTGGAAGCATATAACACACACGGAGTCGAGGCGTCTTGTGCTGGGCCAGTCTAAGATGAGTCCGGGGCTGTGGAAAGACGGTAGAGTGGAGAGAAAGAGGAGACAGGGCAGATGGAACACGGGGAGAAGCTCTGTACCTCACAGTCAGGTACTCTCTACCGTGTATCCAATAGTTACTCTTCTCTGTTCGTCACAAAACTCCTATATGTTAGAAACAGTAAGGTGCCCTTCTTAAGAAACTAAATTTCCTGGCTCCCTGGCAATAGAAAGTTGTTGGGTGGGGATCCCAGGAAAGCCACTTGAAGGGGACAGATTCAGCTAGAAGGAATGCAGACGTGATGGCTACAGCTGCGGCAGCCATTTTGCAACCATGAGGAAATTTGAAGGCTAGAAGCTACACATTAAGGACTATGGAGCAGAAAGACAGAAAAAGTCTGGATCCCTGAAAACAGGCAATGGGAGTGAGATGAAGGGCAACAATCCAACCCCAGACTTCCTACCTCCGGGTTTATTCTAGGTAAAAGAAACATCAACGTTTATCCAGCTAAAGACTCTCTGACTTGGCTCTGACTCTAGAACATGTTTTTTTAATTAGTATCATTATTAGTGGTCATATTAATTTCCAGAATGGTCAATTTTCTGCCAAGCTTAAAATTTAATAATAGCCTTTGGAGCACAGGTTCAAATTCTTTCTCCGAGTCCTCTGGGACCCCTGACATGGATGCCACATGGCCGTGGAGTTCCATCTCCCACTCTCTTTCCTCCTGGGACCGCACCAGGTTTTCTTAGATGGGATTTCTGCTACCTGTAGCTGAACCTAATCCTGAGTGATCCAGCTTAAAAGCCCTATAAAAAGTTAGCTATTTTTAGCATGTTCACTGTTACCCTAAATCCTCATCTATTTCCCTTTCCCTAGGCTCCTATAGAATTTATACTTTGCACTAAATACTTTACACTGGAATTATTTGTATATTTATTATTTATTAACTAACTGCATGACGGAGTATTGCCACCCTATAACAGGCTCATAAACTCCATGCATGGAAATAAACATAATTTATCCAAGCCTAGCTCAGGGTCGAGCACATGATGGTGACATGGTTTGGCTGTGTCCCCACCCAAATCGCCTCTTGAATTGTACCCTCATGATTCTCTCATGTTGTGGGAGGGGCCTGGTGGGAAACAGTTGAATCATGGCGGCAGTTTCCCCCATACTGTTCTCGTGGTAGTGAATAAGTCTCTCAAGATCTGATGGTTTTATCGGGAGTTTCCGTTTCTGCGTCTTCCTCATTCTCTCTTTGCCTGCTGCCATCCATGTAAGACAGGACTTGCTCCTCCTTGCCTTCCACCATGATTGTGAGGCTTCCTCAGCCATGTGGAACTGTAAGTCCATTAAACCTCTTTATGTCTTTATCAGCAGAGTGAAAATGAACTAATATAATGAGCTGCTCCCTAAGTGCTGGCAGAACTGACACCACCATTCCCCTTCCTTTATCTGTCCTGTTGGCGACAGCTGTTGTGCTAAGAGGAGAGGAAAGCATGTCTTGTGATCTGCTCACCAGCCCTGTGATGAGGGCCTTATATCCACGTGTTAGAGATGAAGAAGCTGAGGCTCAGAGATATCAAGTCACAGACCCAGGGTCATTCAGGAAGAAAACAGCAGAGCTGAGTTTCACAGCCCTGAGCATGCTGGCCTGTCCTCGCCACCACAGGGGCCTCATGGAATTCGTGGTGTCCATGCCCCTAGGGAACTAGTTTTACTCTGAGGAAGAGGTTTGTTGGGTGCACATTTCATTAGAAGGTAGGAACATGAAGATTATTTTTGTTTTGCTATTTTACGTTCAGTCTAAAACAGATGGAAAGTCTAATTAATTCCCACATCTTGCCTTGCCAGCCCAGGCAGTGGTCGCCTCACGGAGGAACAAGAACCTAAGACCACATGGAATACTATGTAGCCATAAAAAAGAATGAGTTCATGTCCTTTGCAGGAAGGACATGAAGCTGGAAGCCATCATTCTCAGCAAACTAACACAGGAACAGAAAACCAAACACCACATGTTCTCACTTATAAGTGGGAGTTGAACAATGAGAACACATGGACACAGGGAGGGGAATATCACACACCGGGGCCTGTCCATGGGTTGGGGGCAAGGAGAGGGAGAGACTTAGGACAAATACTTAATGCATATGGGGCTTAAAACCTAGAAAAGTTGGTAAGTGCAGCAAACCACCATGGCACACGTATACCTAGGTAACAAACCTGCACGTTCTGCACTTGTATCCCAGAACTTAAAGTCAAATTTTAAAAAAAGAACCGGGGACTTGCACCTCCGTCCCTCCTGCCCATCGCCTGGCAGACCCCATCGCTGAAGGCAGCAGTTGGATTTGTCTTGTTTAGCCGCTCCCTTTCTCCTCCCTCTGACAGATGAGCTGAGAGGTTCAAGTTCCACTGAGGCCTGACTGCCGTCTGGCCGCCTTCCTGGGAACGCAGGCCGCATGGAATGAGCTGGGTTTCTCTCACCCTTCTCCAGCACTGCCAGGACCAGAGGCTCATGGAGAGGAGGGGAGAGCAGGGGTCAGTGGTTCCGGAATCACTCCTCACGCTGCCCCTGCTCTCCAGCCTCTGCCTCTGCGGGAGCCCGCGGGAGCTGCCCCGGCCCTCTGTCCCCACCTGTGGCTCCCATCCTGGTCCACCTCCTGGGGCCGCGCCTGCTCCCCACACAGCGCTGCCAGTGCAGGAGGGTAAGACTCTATCGGCCGTCTCTGCAGGTCTCCCGATTCGCCTATAGCAATGGTTTAACAAATTATCTGTTCTTTTTAATTAAACTTAGACACATCCTAAAGAATGCACCGAGACACAGCTATCTACAGTTTCGGGCTCTGCACTTCCCCGCATGGTTTGTTCTGACTCTAGAACATGTTTTTTTTTTTTTTTAATTAGTATCATTATTAGTGGTCATATTAATTCCCAGAATGGTCAATGTTCTGCCAAGCTTAAAATTTAGTAACAGCCTTTAGAGCAGAGGTTCGAATTCTTTCTCCGCATCCTCTGGGACCCCTGACAGGGACGCCCCATGCCCGTGGAGTTCCGTCTCCCACTCTCTGTCCTCCTGGGACCGCACCCGGGGCCTGTGGGCAGATTTACAAAGTGGGGGAAAGGAATGTTACTGCTGACCCAGAAGAATTCTGTTCTAACACAGGAAAATAACTAAAATGGCAGAAACTCTTTCAACAGTAAGAGGCCCGGCCCAGGGACCCTGGCCTCCAGCACAGAGCGGCTCTGTGGGTTTTAGATGGATGGGATTTTGTCCTCCAGTTGTCAGGCAAGGGTGACGCGCCATGGCCCAGGAGTCTGCGCAGTTTTGTGCAGCCAGCCACGTATCCCTTGCGCTGTGCCCTGGCAGGAGAACCCTCTTCCTGCAAGGAGCACATTGCCAGTCATTTGAGTGGAGCCAACTCACTTCTCCCATCACAACATTCTACTGCGAACCACACGCTCCATACCCCAGTCCCCGTTGTGAGTTCGGGGGTGGGCGCAGGCCGTGCCCCCTGAAATTCAGCACACAACCCCGAGAACAGAAGAGCCCTCTCTTTCTCTGGAAAGGTACACAGCACGACCACAACTGCAGACGTGAACAGAACAAAACCCATCCGGCAGGGAGAAGCCTGCAAGAGAGGAGTGAGGGGCAGAGTTAACGATTATCTGAACCCTCGGATTCAGGTTGCCAGATGAGATCCTGGGTACCCACTTAAAGTGGAATTTTAGATAGAGAATGAAAGGGGGCATATTTGAACTAGAAAAAAAATCTTTATGTGAAATTCAAATTTAATTGGGTGCCCTGTTGCTTTGTTTTGTTTTTTGTTAAGTCTGGCCATCTTAACCTGGACTCATCCGTGCCTGAAGCCAAACGCACCCTGGGCGTTCCAGGAAGGAGCAGGTTTCCTGCACTCCCAGCTGAAAGACTGTTACTCCTGGGTCTTCTCTCCACAAACAAGAAAGGGAAGAGAAAATGGCCCCAGGGCTCCGTGAGCGCCAGCCCGAAGCAGCAGCAATGGCAGGGCATTGCTGCGTTGGTTTTCTCATACATGAAGAAGCATTAACTTCTCCAGAAGCCTTTTGCAGAGAAGTCAAAGTATTTTTTTAAAAAGAAGAGGAGACAGGAAGACGGTCTTTAAAGTGAAACTCCTAATCATCCTATGATAACAATGAAACCTGATTTTCCTGTCAACTGCTACATGCTGCATTTTAACTCCTTGTAATCCTCAGAAGGCAAAGGATTTTTAAATCAATGTTTTAAAATTGTATTTGTAAATCACTTTCTTCTCTCAAGTGTTTTGTCATCTCTGTGGTCCCTGAGCAAACACACAGACAGCCCACATGGTGTTTGCAAGTCTGCACGTTGAGGGTCTGGCATTTAAGTCAAATATTGATTCTGCCGTGATTAACATGAATGCCACTTTGAGTACCTCATTGCCCTCTGCCAGCCTCGGTTTCCTCATCTATACAATGGAGACAATAACATTACCATTGTCATTTTGTGTAGCTCTGGGATTTTGTGCGTGGCCTGTCACAAGTCAGTACATAGTATTTATTGTTAAATGGCAGCTGCTCACACCTGCTACCACTTAGGAAGTTCTTGTCATGCTCAATATGACCTGAAGACTAGGGGTGGAGATGGGTGGCTGGGAGAGAACCAGGCCCAGTTGCTTCCTGAGGAGCTGACGCCTCTGCTGACGGAGCACACCAGCCTGCAAGCCGCCCCTCGCTCAGCCTCACAGCAGCGCAGGACGTCTGCGTCATCTGCAAATTTGATTTTGTCTGTGACACAATTTTTATGAGTTGGAAATTTCAAACGTTGTCATTCTTTTGTATTCTTTATCAGTATCCTGTTTAAAAACGAAAGCATTGACCCACCCATCTCACAGAGAATGGAGACAGAGTGAGTGAGTGTCTAGTGCACAGACAAACCACTTCTTGCAGTATAAGTAGGGCTGGACCCCAGCTCTGCCACATTCTCATTCAGGCATTTGAGATAAAAACTCAGCCTTCCACTGCCTAAGTTCGGAGGAGAAAGTGTGGCCCCACACACCTGGGGAACTGACTAGGGCCACAGGCTTCAGGTCACCTGGAACACGCGGCTCCACAGAAGCTGCCAGGGTCCCACCTCTGCACCCCCCTCTGCTCTGTGCACCTCCTTTGGTTTGGTTCTTGAGACAGGCACCTACAAGCACAGGCACAGGCTCCCCAGACTTCATCTCCCCAGGGCAGAGGGGCCGCCTTTCCCTGAGCCTTCCAGAGGACTGACCCGGGGAGGGTTCCGATTGCTCCTCCTGGATCACACACTCAGCTGCGGTCGGCTCTGGGACCCAGAAGAGGTGGCAGGAGTGACCCACCAGGGCCTGGGTCGGCCTTGCTCTTGGCCTTGCTCTCGGAAAGTGGAGGAAGCCCCACCCTAACTGCTTAAGGAAGCTTCCTCTGGAGAAGGAAGCCGGGGTCCCTGGTCTTGGAGGACAGGAGGTGGAGGTGGGGCCTGGATAAAGGATGGCCACTACCCAAGCAGACCAGTGCAGGTATCTAGGGACCGCTGTTCCTGGGCACCTGCAAGAAAGTTTTTATTATGCAAGTTACACATGGAATCATTTCCTTGTCAAAAGAAAACCTCACTTCACAGACGACTGACAATCCTGATTCGCCCTGCACCCCGCCTCCACGGCTCCTCCAACACTGCGGCTGGTCTGGTTTGCTGTGTCTTCACTACCCCTCTCCACACTGACACACAGAAACCAACAGGATTAGAAAATAAACAGCACCATGCTGGGGCTCGGTGCTACGTGTTTTCAGTAGATTCGGACTAAACACATTGCTCTGAAAATTACTTTATTTAATAAAACATATGCTGGGGTTGTTCCTTGTCATAAAAACTTAGGTTGTTTCCAATTTTTCACTGTTCAAAAAAATACACAGCAATTAATATCCCTGCATATAATTCACAGTGCACATAGGGTAATCTTTTTGCCTATGACAGATACCGACAATAATTTCTGGCTTATATAGTATATTGTTAAATAAACTGACTTTATAATTTCAAAACTCAGAACAGAGAAAGCTCCAGGCCTTGACGTCTTTTTTAATGAATTCTACCAAACATTTAAAAAAGAAACAACACTAAACTTACAATAAAACTCTTCCAGGAACAGAAAAAGAGAGAAAACTTCTTTTCTTTTTTTTTCAGATGGAATTTTGCTCTTGTTGCCCAGGCTGGAGTGCAATGGCATGATCTCGGCTCACTGAAACCTCTACCTCCCGAGTTCAAGCGATTCTCCTGCCTCAGCCACCCAAGTAGCTGAAATTACAGGTGCCCGCCACACCCAGCTATTTTTTTTTTTTTTTGTATTTTTAATAGAGACAGGGTTTCACCATGTTGGCCAGGCTGGTCTCGAACTCCTGACCTCAGGTGATCCACCCACCTCTCAAAGTGCTGGGATTACAGGCATAAGCCACCGCGCCCAGCCAAGAAAATTTCTTAATGTGTGCTTATAAGGCCAGCACAGCCACTACACTAAACATCAGGTAAGAATATTACGAAAAGAAAAATTATGGGTCAATCTCTCTTTAAAACATAGACACCAGAAAGAACCTGAGTGTAACAACATAGAAAAAGAAAATACATGGCAACCCAATTAGATGTACACCAGGAAGGCAAGGCTGGTTTAACATTTGAAAATCAATGAATATAATTCAACCTATTACTAGAATAAGGAGAAAGCCATAGCATCATCTCAAATGTGCAATAAAAAGAATGTAATAAAATTTAGCAAACATTTATAATTTAAAAATTCTTGGCCAATTAGAAATAAAAGGTAATGTCCATAATCTGATAAAAGGTATCTACAAAGGAAAAGAGCAATCTTCACCCAATGCCATAGATAAAATGGAATACTGAAAACTTGCCCTCTGAGTCTGGCAGTAAGGGAGATGCCTCTTTTGACGCTTCTATTCAACACTGTCCTGGAGGTCCTTGCCAGTTCTGTTAAAAACAAAACAAAACAAAAAAAGGCAACCATAAGGATTAGAAAGTAAGAAGGAAAAAAAAAAAAAACCTCTAGTTTTGGCAGGTGACATAATGGCATATTCAGGAAATATAAAAGGAATAAATCAAATAAAATGTGCAAGAACTCTACACAGAGAACTTCAACATGTTACTGAGGTAAAGAGATCCAAGTGAATTCTGTGGTATTGGTGGATTGGAGCAATGGAACAGGAGAGCCCCAAACAAGACTCTCCTTGCAATGCTTGGTTTATGATAAAAGTGATTCTGCACAGCTGTGAAGAAAGAAGTATTTCTGTTATCTGTTACTGCATAACAAAGCATCCTAAAACTTAGTGGCTTAAAACAATAAGGTTTCACCTTTATTTTCTGCAAGTTGGCTCCACTGCACTAGGCTGCAATCCTAGGGACTGATCATGCTGGAAAGTTCAAGATGGTGTGCTCACATACAGGAAGCTGAATACTGGCTGGGAACTCAGTGCCTCAGTTATCCTCACGAGACTTGAGTTTCTCGCAGTTTGCTTTTAAGAGGGAGGATCCCAAGCCTTGGGTAGCAGAAACTGCAGCTATCCCAAGCCCTAGCTGTGAAATCACCTAGCATCACTTATGCACTATTCTGCCAGTCAAAGGAAGTCACAGATTTGTGTTCTTTTCTGCTTGTATATGACACGCCAATAAAAGTTATTTTAAAAATTTTAAACATCAAAAATTTTAGGAGGTCAAATTTATCAATCTTTTATTTCTTTGTCTTTTTGGATCTTAAGAAGACCTGTTCCCACCTCTGAAAACTGAAACATATTTTCATGTGTAAGTTTTTGAATTTTTGATATAACATTCAGTTATCTGAAAATTATTTTTGTCAATTCCGTGAATTGGGATCTCTTCTTCCCAAACACATAAATGATTGTCCTGATAGCATTTATTAAATGACCCATAATTCCCCTTACTAATTTGAATGAGTCTGGACTCTTCACTTTAAACAATGAAAATGATTTTTTGCACCTGTATCACACTGATTCCAATCACTTCTCACTGTGTTTTGATATCTGATAGGGCCAATTTTTCACCTCAGTTCTTTTTCTTGACTATTCTGACAACTTAAGTGTGCCTTGTCTTTGGTTTTACCAATCTTCAGCAGCAGCACAATAGAAAAATATTTCATCATACAGTTTTACCTTTAATGTACACATACTTTGCATAGAGAGTATGACTCCTGCAAAGTGTTTTCACGTTCGTGATCTTGTTTGATTTTCGGCAAACAGGGCATCATCACAGTCCTCAGGTTCACAGGTGGGAAAACAGAGAGAGCAGCTGCATGAATTGCCTGTGGTCCCACAAAGGAGACTCGGGACTTTGGGCCATTTGGTGGGTTCATGTCATGGCAGAGCTGCCCTTTCCAGCCCTCTGCCACATGCTGGTCAATGCAGCCCAGCTCTGCTTCAGATTGAAATGCTCACCGGCATCAAATTTTCTCTCTCTTGGTAAATTGTACTTTGCTCTGTGTTCAACTGGTCTCCAGGTAGGAGTGCCCTGATGGAGAATTAGGGCCCTAAGACCACATTTTTATTCCATGCCACTGCTCAGGAACTGTACAAGTCTGCGAGATAAGTTGGAAATCCAGCCCCTGGGTCGCGATGCCAAGAGCCCTCTGATGTGAGGTGCTGTTTGATGTTGCTCTTCCAACCCATTTGAAAGGACCTGGCCCAAGCCAACACTGTATGTTTCTGAGCCAGCGCAGAAGGTTGCTCAGCCATTTAAAATCTGTCGGTCTTGATAGGAAATACAAAGAGAAAATGGAGGGTGATTGGCAGAGCAAATTGGATCTTCACTTGCCAATTCTCTTCTCATTTGCAAATATATTAGTGAAAAGCCCAAAGCAGCCCTGGGCCGGTTGCATGAATCTAGCACTCCTGGCTGACAATGAGAAGCCCTCATCTGAAAATACTAACAAAGGAATCCAGGTTTCTCAGCTGTTCACTCAGCTAGAATTTACCTTGGGATCAAGAGAAGAAAATAAATCCTGCTTTGGAAATGACAATTTGAGAGAACGACACCTTTCCAATTGTAACAAGACAGTGTTATTCACCCAGTTTTTGATATTATTATCAAACATAATTTAAGGCTGACACAAGAGTTCAGCTGAGGACAGGTCCTTGCTAGGGTGGCTAAGTTTTTGTGTTTAGATAATCTTTTAAAGTAATTTCTAGAACATATTCTTTAAATAGGATTGACTATAAATCAACACTGAAAATGTTGAAATAGAGTTGGGATGTGATGCTGAGACATCCGAGTCTAGCATTTCGGAATGCTAGACATTCCGAAATCTCTGCATCATTCCCAGCTGTGGCACCAGCAAGCCAGACCCCAAGAGCCACCGGATTACTGGGGAAGGGACAGTGGCAGGAGGCGGAGGAGGCTGTGGGAGGGAGATAAGGAGACAGAAACAGGTCCTCTTCCCTTTTTGTCTCTTTCTTGCTGTCTTTTTAAAGAAGAAAAGAAATGGAAAACACTCACAAAGTGTTTCTCATAAATCAGGTGGCAAAGTTCATTCACTTATCCATAGCTCTGAGGCTCCAGAGACACGGCAGGACCTAACAGAGCTGATGTCTCTCAGGACAGAATTAAACCAGATGCAGAAGGCCAACACAGGAGCGTTATCCCCACTCCCAAGCTGTCCCTGCCATGAGGGTTCCCCAATTTAGTCGTCCTTCCTCTGACACCCACCCCCACTGCATTGGTACCTAAAGATGAAGCTCTTCAAAGAAGGTCTGGAAAGACAGGCCTCTTGGTGTTTTCCACCCCACACTCCGGGGCGGCTCTGGGGCCTCTCTCTGGTTTTGTTCTTCATCTGAAACTGAAGGGTCATAACCATGGGCTCTGGACTGTGCAATGCACAGAAACCTCACAGAGGTGGTGCCTTAACCAGCTTTGAACATGAACTCGATGTAATACCTTTTATTCAGTTATGAAAAATGATAACTGAGATAGATGAGAACTTCCCCCAACTTGATAAAGAATATCTACACAAACCCTACAGCTAACATCACACTTGCTGGTGAGAAACTCAAACCTTTTCCCACTAAGACCAGGAATGAGACACGGGAGTCGCCTCTCCAGACTCCTTTGCAATGTTATACTAAAAGTCCCAGCTAAAGGAATAAACAAGGAAATAAAATATAAAGTATTTAGATGGGAAGAAATAAATAAAGTTGTCTTTGTTTCCAGATGATGTAATTGTCTATGTAGAAAATCTGAGAGAACTGACCAGAGAAAAAACATCTGAAACTAATAAGCGATTACATTAATAGCAAGGTGGCAGACTACAAGATTAATATGCAAAAGTCAATCATTTTCCTACATAAGAGCAATGAACAAGTGGGATCTGAAATTTAAAACACAATGCCATTGATATTAGAGCACTTGAAAAAAAAGAAACACCTTAAGAATAAATCTAACAAAATATGCAAAAGATCTTTATGAGGAAAACTGCAAAACTTTGATGAAAGGAATCAAAGAAAAATATATATATATATGTATATATATGTATGTATGTATTATAGAGAGAGACAAATAGATCAATGGAACAGAATAGAGTCTGAAAATACATCCACATAAATATAGCCAACTGGTCTTTGACAAAAGAACAAAGGCAATAAAATGAAGCAAAGCTAATCTTTTCAATAAACAATGCTGGAACAACTGAACATCCTATAAATGAATGAATCAGACAAAGATCTCACACCATTCACAAACATGAACTCAAAGTGGATCATAGACATAACTGTAAAATGCAAAAACTACAAAACTCCTAGAAGGTAACAGAAGAAAACCTAGATGACTTTGGGTCTGGCAATGACTTTTAGATACGTCAAATCCATGATTTATGAAAGAAATAATTGATAAACTGGACATGATTTAAAAACTTCTGGTCTGCAAAAGACACTGTGAAGAAAATGAAACGATAAGCCACAAGCTGAGAAAAAATATTTGCAGAGACATATTTAATAAAGGACTGTTATTCAAAATATACAGAAACTTTTAAAACTCAGCAATAAGAAAATAAACACCTCGATTAGAAAATGGGCCAAAGACCTTAATAAGTGCCTCACTAGAGGAGATATATGGATGGCTAATAAGCAAATGAAAAGATGTTCAACATCACATGTCGTCAGGAAAATGCAAATCTCAACAGTGACACACTTTACACACGTACTAAAGCAGCCCAAGCCCCAAACGCTGACAACACATGGATGTAGAGTGAAAGGAACTCCTTCATTGCAGTCTAGCAAGCTTCCTACAGAAGGAAACATACTGTTCCCATGCACTTCAGCAGTCCCACTCCTTCGTATTTACCCAAAGAAGTTGAAAATTGATGTCCACACAAAAACCTGCGCAGGGATGTTCATACTGCTTTCTACATAATTGCCTAAAATTAGAAGCAACCAAGACATGCTTCAATGGGTGAATAAACAAACTGGAATACATCCAGATGGTAAAATATTTTTCAGCACTAAAAAGAAATGAGCTATCAGTTCATAAAGAGACATGAAGGAAAATTACATGCATATTCCTACAGGAAATAAGCCAATCCCAAAAGACTACAAACTGCATGATTCCAACTGTATGACATTCTGGAAAAGGCAAAACTATGAAGACAGTCAAAAGTGGTTGCCAGGGCTTTCAGGGGAAGGAATGAATCGGCAAGCACAGACAATTTTTAGGGCGGTGAAAATACACTGTATAAAACTAAAAAGAGGCCGGGCGCGGTGGCTCAAGCCTGTAATCCCAGCACTTTGGGAGGCCGAGACGGGCGGATCACGAGGTCGGGAGATCGAGACTATCCTAGCTAAGAAGGTGAAACCCCGTCTCTACTAAAAAATACAAAAAACTAGCCGGGCGTGGTGGCGGCGCCCGTAGTCCCAGCTACCCAGGAGGCTGAGGCAGGAGAATGGCGTGAACCCGGGAGGCGGAGCTTGCAGTGAGCTGAGATCCGGCCACTACACTCCAGCCCGGGCGACAGACCGAGACTCCATCTCAAAAAAAAAAAAAAAAAAGATAGATACCTGCCATTATCTGCTCATCCAAACCCATATAATGTACAACACCAAGAATGAGCCCTAATGTAAACTAGGGACTTTGGGTGAAAATGACACGTCAATGTAGACTCATTGACTGGAACAAATGCACCCCTCTGGTCGGGGATGTCGATAGCTCGGGAGGCTGTGCCTGTGTGAGGGCAGGAGGTAGACAGGAATTATTTGTACCTTCTGTTCAATTTTGCTGCGAACCTAAAACCATTCCTTTAAAAAAAAAAAAAAAAAGTCTTGGCCAGGCACAGTGGCTCACGCCTGTAATCCCAGCACTTTGGGAGGCTGAGACGGGTAGATGACCTGAGGTCAGGAGTTCGAGACCAGCCTGGCCAACATGCTGAAACCTAGTCTCTACTAAAAATACAAAAAATAGCCATGTGTGGTGGCACATGCCTGTAATCCCAGCTATCCAGGAGGCTGACGCAGGAGAATTGCTTGAACCTGGGAAGTAGAGGTTGCAGTGAGCCGAGATCTTGCCACTGCACTCCAGCCTGGGTGACAGAGCAAGACTCCATGTCAAAAAAAAAAATCTGTTATTTGTTGAAGGCCTATTTTGTGCAGGTCACCAGGAGAGAACTGTGCATGCAGCATCTCAGTTAATACACACTCAGTCTGATAATATTAGATACCCTGTGTGTTTTGCAGACTGGGGAATTGAGATTGAGGGACATTAGATTCGGTGTCTAAAGTGTGCGCGTTCGTCATTCCTTTTGCGGAGGCCCTACAATGCTATGCGGAGCTGTCACCACATAGGTTTGTGGCTCCACTTCCTCCACTGTGGATATCGCAAGCAAGATCCAAATTAGACTCATTCGGAGAGAGTTTTCTCTTCCTTCTGGTGTGAGGAGCTCGGGGTCCTGAAAGGCTGTGCCCTGGGTGGTGGTCTCTCCCCAGCCACGGAGCAAGACTGCTGAGAGCAAAGTCAGATGAGAGGCAAGAAGAGGGCGAGAGACAGACCCTGTGATCTTGCCTGAGCCCACCTGTTACAGGGATCAGACATGAGCAGGGCAGGAAGGGATCTCCCCCACCTGCCAGGAATGTCCGGCCACCACAGGGTGATGGTTGATCGTTACCCGCCGGGCGCAGTGGCTCATGTCTATAATCCCAGCACTCTGGGAGGCCCAGGCGAGCGAATCACGAGGTTAGGAGATCGAGACCATCCTGGCTAACACGGTGAAACCTCATCTCTACTAAAAATACAAAAACTTAGCCGGGCGAGGTGGCGGGCGCCTGTAGTCCCAGCTACTCGGGAGGCTGAGGCAGGAGAATGGCGTGAACCCGGGAGGCAGAGCTTGCAGTGAGCCGAGATTACATCACTGCACTCCAGCCTGGGCGACAGAGCGAGACTCCATCTCAAAAATCAGCTCCGTCTCAAAAATCAGTAAATAAATAAATAAAAGGCAGCTGAAGCTAGGGAGAGACAATCTCCTGATGGTCCGCAGCTGTCACACTAAAGTGTCAATTGAATGCAGGCACCAGGAAGAAGCAACTTCCCAAACAGATAAAAAGGGCTTCCAATAAAATCACAGATAGTGGGCAAGTGAGCCTGGGTGTGCGCAAAGAGACAGCACGGTGGAGTCTGACCTTCCCAGGACACTCACCGGAAAAGAGCAGAAGGCCTGGGATGGGCATGCCTCCCACTTCCTAGCCCACTGTGCACGCTCACTTCCCTAGTGTGAGGAGGGCTCTGCTCAGGCAGGCAGCTCACCCTCAGGGAAGACTCATGGGAAAGGGGACACAGAACGCCAGAGGTGGACCAGCCGATAAAGTCCTAGGGATCAAGGTCAAACACTACCCTTGACCTTCACAGTACCCGCTTGGATCTCTTCCAAGTCTACTTTCCTTTCTTTCCTGCTCTAAGGCTTTGTACTAAACTTCCACTCCTGCTCTGAAACTTGCCTTGGTCTTTTTCTGCCTTATGTCCCTCCTTCGAATTATTTCTTCTAGGAGGCAAGAATTGAGGTTGCCGCATACCCGTGCGGATTCACTGCCAGTAACTTGGACACCTTCCACCCCTAACACACGGACACAATGTGCCTGCAACCACAGTCCTCTTCCTGGCATTCAGTTGCATGAGCCACTAAAGTCTTCCCTTCTTGAGCTAGTTGGAGTTGGCTGCTGTGCCTTGTGCCCATGCTGACTAACACTGCTCCTTGCCCAGCAGCCAGAAGCAGAGCTGGCACCTGCACCAAGCCCGGCCCTCTGTGCCCAAGATTGCCACCTCTCCCAGGGGGCACTTGGTTATTTGACCCCTCTTCACCCCACGGGCTCTGTTACCCAATGAACTATATTTAATCAATGGTAATTTGCATTCACAGCTTTTCTTCATCAGACTTTCTAAACTAATTCAATGAGTCCTCTAGCGGCACAGGCTCAGATCACGGAACACACCAGCGGACTTGCTGGAGCCAGATGAAGCCGGTCATGGCGGCCTGGATGTCACAGCTCTGCGGGCAGCTCTGGGGCTGCCGTGTCAGCAAGGAGACTCCTCTCACCTCCCACTCTGTGGCTTGCTGTCCCCCTGACCTCACTGGCCCACTGTCCCCACTGTATCCCAACCTCCTCCAAGAGCACCCGCCTCTTCCTGTGCCTCTCTCTGCGAGTTGCTCCAGGGCTAACTTCTATCCCTGCCTCCTGCTTCCTCCCTGCGTGGTCTGCTCTTGCCCCTCTTGAACTTCTTTCTAAGTGCTGCTGAGTCTCAAGTCAGTAACACTCAGCCCCATCCCTGCAAGGAGCTTCAGCCTCACACACACACACTTGCCACCCAACCATCCTCTCAAGCAGCCCATGATACTGCAAATCCCACCAGGTCAAAACTGAACCCATCATCGACCATGACCCCAAGGTAAGCTCCCGCCTATGCCAGGTTTCTTGTCCTAAACCGTTTGGTTGTTAGAAGCAGAGGACACCCCTAACTCACCTTCTCCTTCACCATCCAACCCGATCAGTGGTCAAGTTTTATCATTTCCGCATCTTAACAATTTACATGCATTAACTTGTCTTTATTCCCTTAGCCACTGTAGGGAACAATCTCCAACACCTGTCACCTGAGCTCCTGTCTCTCCAGCTCTCACGTGAGTTCCTGTCTCTCCACACCCTCACCTGAGTTTCCTGTGTCACCTGTTGTACCAGCCCTCTATTAAGAGGTCAGCTGGTTAGCGAGTTCCAGTGTGAAAATCGTCCATAGGCATTGGTGGTTTACGGGACATTTTCCTTGGCAGAAACTTCAGTTTTACCGAGAACTGAGCTGGAAATGTATGTGTAAGCACAAGAGACCTCCCAGAGCCTTTGACCCAAATCCAGCACCAGTGTTGGATCCTCTTGCTGTAAAATGGGACATTTTTTCAAAAGGAGTATGAAGTAAGTATTGATTCACAAAGTGCCCTGAAGTCCTTGGACACTCCTGTCCCTGAATTCCCTCAGTGGATTCCCCACCCCGTCTTTCAGTGTTTGGACAAGTGTGGGTTTTCTGACCAAACATTTTATTCTAAAAAATGGCCTAAATTCATCCCCGAGAGGCTGGCATTCAGCCTTCTGTTTTCAATCTTTTTGAACTCAACTGTGTACTTGGACTGAGATTTTACATTGTGCAACTTCCTGACAGTAACGTGCCATTACCCCGGGGGGTAAAGGGCTATTTAAGTCCAGACTCAGCCATTCCCATCAGCCACAACAGAACCAGACCTCTCCGTGCCCCGGGAGGGTGCCCTGAACTCAAAATGCCCCTTGGTGATTGGGTTTAATGACAGCGTTTTCAAAGGCACTCCCCAGTCCACCATAGAATGTGAAGGCTGCCTCCTCTCTTGCCTCCGCCCTGCGGCACAGCTGCAGCTCTGGGTCCCACATGACTGCACAGAGTCAATGCCAAGGGCGTGACCAGGGTGGCTGAGACCCCGCTGTGGTCTGGGTGGAGCCCCAGCACTCAGATTGCAGGCGCCTCTCCTGGGGCCTCAGCTTGTAAGTGTCCTTTAGATGTTAGGATGGGACACCTGACTCCTCAGCAGGACACAAGGGACCACTGCAGGAATAAAACTCAGAAAATCCCCCTGCTCAGACTCAGCTACAGCCAAGCCTCCTTCAGTGTGATGCTGTGGGTACTGACCTACAAATCCTCACCTGGATACCTGCCACCCCTGGACCCCACAGAACAGGCAGGACCAATATCCTCCCGGTTTGGGGTGAGGAAGTGACACCCTGGTCCCAGGACATCTCCAGGGTCCTTTGTCAGATACACACCCTCACCAAACTGGCAAATAGTATGTGTCCCCATTTCACAGATGAGGAAAGTGGACCCCAGACAGCTTCCATGACTTTCCCAGGGCTGCAACAGAACGAGGAGGGTCAAAAGAGGGATGGAACGGGCACGGCCCCCAGCCCATCCTTGGCCACCACTTCCTTCCTCTGTCTCCAGTTCCAAAGTGGTCATTGCAAAGCACTTTGAAAACCCCAGGGCTTCCCCCACTGACCTTCCCCGCTGACCTCCGCCACTGACCTCCCCTGCTGACCTCTGCCGCTGACCTCCCCCTCTGATCTCTGCCATTGACCTCTGCTGCTGACCTCCACTGTTGACCTTCCCTGCTGACCTTCCCCACTGACCTCTGCCACTGACCTTCCCCACTGACCTCTGCCGTTGACCTCCCCCTCTGACCTCCACTACTGACCTATGTCACTGACCTCCACTGCTGACCTCCTCTGCTGACCTTCCCCACTGACCTCTGCCGCTGACCTCCCCTGCTGACCTCTGCTGCTGACCTCTACCACTGACCTCTGCTGCTGACCTCCCCCACTGACCTCTGCCACTGACATCCCCCACTGACCTCTGCCGCTGACCTGTGCTCCCTCTGTTTGTCCAGCTCCAGCCGCTCAAGAGCCCCTGTGACCCTGAGACCACCCCCTCTCTGCCAAGCCCCATGGACAAAGCGAGCTCGTTCCCCAGCTAGAGAGGCCTGCACCCCCACCTGGCTTCGTGTCTGCTTTGTTACATGTTTTTGTTTGCTTTTCTCTCTTCAGTCTTTCTCGTGGATATTACTCATATTCCTTAACTCCATTTCTAGTCCCTAAGACACTCTGGAAACACATTATCCTTGCCTGAAAGATTCCACTCATAATAAAGTGCCTTGCACTGAATGTGCTGTTAGAATCACAGGAAAACAGGTATCACTGGGAGCTGCCCTGCTGGCTGGAGCCCTGGAATAGGGCAACACCCGGAATGGGCCTTTGTTGGCTCCAGAGAATAGAAGCCAGTGGCGGTCATGTGTGCCGGTCATCACTTACATTCGGGCATCGACGTCTCACAGCAGTGGAAGACTCTTGCTTGAAAGTGAACGAACAGTCTTTCTTTCAGCCTTCTACTCCTTACCCCCTTCAGTAAGGTCTGTGATTTGAAGATCTGTGTCATATTTCACACGGCTGCTTGGTGGGTTTTGTAGAATGACCTGAATCTTAACCTTTTCCAGCCAAAGAACAGGCATTTCTAGAAGAGCGTATTGATGACAAAAAGGAAGAAAAAGAACCTTCACCAGGATATTCCTCTTGAGGAAATGACCTTTTAAAGCTTTTGCAATGCCTAAAAAATACAAATGTGTGGAGATCACTTACATTTCCAACAAAAGATGACAGCAATGTGGACTCGTCAAGTGGACGCCATGGTCTCCAGGTGAAGCCACTTTCTGTTCAGCAAAAGAGAGGAAATGGAGGGTGATAACTGTCAGCACCCACAGTGCTCCAGACACGGCCTGGGGCAGGTGTGCGCTCCCTTGCAGCTTCACACTGAGTGATGCAAACACTGCTATGCAGCTCTTTTAAGATTAAACCACTAAGAATCTGAGAATCCAGATGGCTGCCAAGGCAAACTCAGCTCCTCCTCGCATGAGATCAGGGTGGAACCCAGACTGACTCCACAGCCCGTGCCTTCCTTCCCTCTCACAGCATCTTCTAGAGTTCTCTGGAATAACTCTACTGAAGCTGAGCAGGAAACCTCCCTTGAGTGGAAGTGGAGCTGGTCCCAGGTGTGCCAAGCAGGAAGCGAGGTGGCTAGAAATAAGAATTAGGCCACAGTCTCCCAGGAAGCAGGTGGCTGGAAATAAGAATTAGGCCACGGTCTCCCTGGAAGCAGGTGCGGAGGCTGCCCACTCCTGACTGCCACGTGCACCCCGACTCCAGGGAATGGATAGCACTGACCGTGTTTCAAGTGTCCCCTGCTCCTGGTCTGGTGCCAGCACCTGCCTGGGCCTTGCCCTCTGCCTGCTGGGCTGGGATCTGACGCTGCGGCCCAGCCCAGCCCAGCGCACCCAGTTCTGCTGCCAGCATGGCCAGAGGACTAGCAGCCTTTGTGTGATGTGGCTGCTTCCTGACCCCCATTCAGAGAGGCTGACAGAGTGTGAGGGGGGCCGACTGTGGGGTTGCAGGGCCAGGGCGCCGCCTGGCCTCGGCTGAGTGAGCTGCTAGGGCAGTGGGGGCTGCAGCAGAGACCCAGGGTGGGTCTGAGCATGGCCGCTGCACCCTCTCCCAAGCCGGGCCACTGGAGGGGACGGGGGCGGAGACCCTTCCATCCTGCAGCATTCCCGACACTGCACCTGCTGCCACCGGCACACGCTGCAAGCCAGGCGATGGGGACAGAGCCCGCTCAGACTGAGCTTCCTTCCCAAGCTTCAGCCTGGGACTCATAACGCTACAGTTGAGCTTTCACCGTCAGCCCCAGTGCGGAGCTCCGGCGGGCTGCAGAGTCTGCCCAGCACCCCTAGTCAAGCAGGTGCCCGGTGCCTGGTCCAGGACGAAAGCCACCCTGTCTCCATGCAGCCACGACCCCGAGTGTCAGGGCCTTATGTGGGCTGCGTCCTCCCTCTCCCAGTGCACCCCGCCAGGCTCCCCGAGTAGTCCGTCCTCCACGGGTTGTGCTGTGAGCTGGCCCCAAAACAAACCCAGAGGTGGAAGGAGCTGAAAGTCCCCCGGGCTCCGTCTGGCCTCCTCCTCTCTCACCCTCCACTCCATGCTCCTGGAGCTCTGGGCCCTCCCTGCCCTCCCTGCCCCCACTCCTCATTTGCCCGACTGGCTTGTTTTCATTCTTCATCTGTCCATTTATCTGTCATTTTCTCCGGGGGCTACATGAACTGCCCCTTCTTCTGGGCTCTACATCATTTCTCGTCAGTGCAGGCTTGTGTGCTCATCTTCCCTATGGGACTAGAAATTCCTCCAGAATAAGGACCAGGCAGTGTTCATCTGTGTATCCAGAACCCAGACCTACGCTGAGAAGGAGATAGACATCCGATAAATATTTGCCAAGCGAGAGAATGAGAACGCCGCCTCTGATTGGCTAGCAGATATACCTTTACTTCTTCCAATGGGTGAGGATAATGAGCAGGAGAGGTTTTCCTGGAACAGGTCCCCGGCCATGCTGCTCATCATCACCCTCTTCCTCCTCATGATGGCAGCCCTTTTGGTCCAGTGGGCCGTCCTCTTCTCTTACCTCACCGGCATGGAAGATCTGTTGAGATGTATGCACTCTAGTTTCCATTTTTAAAACAAGAGTTGCTTAAGTTTCTAGATAGAAAAGTATAATTGTTGGATAGATTTTTCAAAATGCATTTTCCTGCCCAAGGGAATCACGGACCCGGTGCTGCCTGATGAGGGCCCACGTGTGCCCAGCCCTGGGCTGCCTCTCGCATTTGGCAGCCGGGTCCTGCTGGCGCCTCTGCCCAGGGCTCTCCCACCCAATGCCTGTCCTGTGAAGGCTCTCAGAGCCCACCTGGCCCATTCCTCCCAGGGCACCCTGAAAACCAGCCCTGCCCAGCATGTGCTAGCACCGTGGGGTGGCACACAAAGGGAAGAAATCAGTGTCTTGTTCCTTAAGAGGCACTTTAAAGTGTGTGAAAAGCATGCACTTGTGAGAGGAATCACAAACAAAGCAACACAATGGGGCCTCTGCCTCCTCTTGCCAGAGAAACGTGTGCACGCACACACAAACACAATTTTACAGATGCTGCAAACGAGTTTTCGTCAGCACAGATTTAGCTTAATAAATTGTAGTGTCTTCCTATGGCAGAACATAATGCATTGAATGGTGTGGGAAAGTGTTTTCAGTATATACTGAGTGGAAAAGCATGGACATAGTATATACATGGCAGTCACAATTTGGGCGGAGTGAAACAGCCAGGAGTACCTGCGATGACGGTGGGAGCTGTCTCCAGGGTCATGGGCACCTGTAGTTTTCTTCTTGTGCTTTTGTGCATTTAAATTTTTTTTCTACAATGAATTTGCACTGTACAAAAATTAGGACCGGTCGGGCGTGGTGGCTCGAGCCTGTAATCCCAGCACTTTGGGAGGCCAAGGCGGGCAGATCACAAGGTCAGGAGATTGAGACCATCCTGGCTAACATGGTAAAACCCCGTCTCTACTAAAAATACAAAAAAAAAAAAATTAGCTGGGCGTGATGGTGGGCGCCTATAGTCCCAGCTACTTGGGAGGCTGAGGCAGGAGAATGGCACGAACCCAGAAGGCGAAGCTTGCAGTGAGCCTAGATTGCACCACTGCATTCCAGTGTGGGCAGCAGAGCAAGACTCCATCTCAAAAAAAAAAAAAAAATTAGGACAATGACCATATGACGTGAGAGACAGAGTGAGCCAACTTACCTGTCAGGCCCAGCACTGCACAACTCCTTTGGGGTACAAGACATGTCTTCACATCTTGGTATCCACAGGGCTCAGCCCAATATGTATTTTTGAATAAATATATGTTATCCATGGTCATCCTCTAAATACACCAACAAAATATGCGAAGCAAGTCTTACCCCAATTAACATTTGGAGAAACTTTGATTCAAACGCACTAGCTCAGGGCCAGAGGGAGCAAAACTGAGAGTTTACGAGGGCCTGGCCCAGAGAGGCCTTTTCTTGACTGGGAGATTGTGGTTTCCAGGACACAGAAAGAAAAGTCGTCTGGAGTCAAACCCAAAGATGACAAAAAGAGCAAAACACTCATGTTTTCCCTTTTCTTTTTTCTTTTTTTTATCAATATATAATTGATGTAAAATAAAACATGGAGATCATATATGTTCAGCTCAATGTGTTCTCACATGTGCACAGGCCCATGTCACACCACACAAGGCAAGGCATTAAACACTCTTTCCACCAAGCCGGAAAGTTCCCTTGGGCCTTTCTGATCAAATGCCCCTGATTTCTATCCTTATGGCTTCATTTTCCTGTTCTCGGACGTCCCACTAATGGAGTCACACAGCGTACCATCTTTTGCCTCTGACCTCTTTTGTTTACCGTCATGTTCTGAGGTGCATCCACCCCGTTGCCTGGATTGGCATCCATCCCCTTGCCACTGGGTAGCCCACCATGGTGTGGCTGCTGCACAGTTTGTTGTCCATGTCCCGTGATTTGACATGTAGACGGCTCCCGGTCTGGACTGCTTTGCACGTTCCTAAACGAGTTTTTCCAGGGATGTATATGTTCATTCCTCCTGAAGAAGTGAGTACCCAGAAGGGGATTGCCAGGTCACAGGAAAGATGTGTTTGAGTAGAAACCGCAAAGAGTTCCCCAAAGTGGCTGTCTCACTGTATGCTCCTCATAATACTTCAGTCCTACTAAGGGGTGTGAAATGAGATTTCCTTATGGTTCTGATTTGCATGTCTACGGTAGCTCCATGCTGAGCGTGTTTTCATGCTTGCTACTCATGCACCATGCTCAGGTCTTCTGCTCATTCTCCGCCGGCTGTTCGTATTGTTCTAATGAGTTGCAGGGTGCTTCACACTGGACACAGGTCCCTTGCCAGCTGCGTCTGCTGCAGGTATTTCCTCCCAGTCTGTGGTTTGCCTGTTCCTTTTCTTAATGCTATCTTTCCATGAACAGAAAATTTTAATTTTCATGAAGTTCAATGTATCATGTTTTCCTTTTGTATTTAGTATGTTTATGCCTTGTCTAAGAAATCTTAGCTTATCTTGGGGTCACTCATACATATTTGTCTTCTATATTTTCTTCTTGAAGCATTAGGGTTCCAAAATTTATGTTTAGGTCTATGCTCCATGTCAATTAATTTATACGTGGAGAGAAAGGGTTCAAAATTCTTTTCTGTTCCCATACAGATACCTAGTTTTCCAAACAACACGTGTTTTAAAAGACTTTGCTTTCTTTATTTAATTGACTTGACACCTTAGTTGAAAATAAATTGATCTTACATGCATGGGTCTATTTCTGGACTATTTTGTTGCAGTGATGTATATGTCCATCTTTTTCCCAATACCCAGTTGTCTTAATAATTGTAACTTTATAGTAAATTGTAAACTCAGGTAAGCTAATGCTCCAACTTTGTTCTTTTTCAAAAATGTTTTGACTATTTTAGGTCCTTTGAGTCTCCAAATAACATTTAGAATCATATTGCCAATTTCTACAGAAAAAACCTTCCAGAATTTTGAAAAGGATTTCATTGAGTCTATATCAATTTGGAGAAATTGGCATCTTAACAATATGGAGTCTTCTGGTTCCTTAATGTAATCTACATTCCATTTATTTAGGTCTTTTTCAATTTTTATCGGCAATGCTTTCTATTTTCCAGTGTAGAGATGTTACGTGTATTTCAATAGATTTATTTTCAGTTATTTAATGTTTTTGATGCTATTTTAAATGGCAAAGTGGTTTTTAAATTTTATTTTGTAACTGTTTATTCTTAGCGTATGTAAAATACAATTAATTTTTATTGTTTATTTTGTACACCATGACGTTGTTGAATTCATTTATTCTAGAGAAGGTTTTTTGTGTATTCAATAGGGATTTTTACATGTGCCATAATGTGACTTGTGAATAGTGACAGTTTTACTTTGTTTCTAACCTTTACCCCTTTTCACCTAACTGTCTAGATTCTCTAACATAATATTAAATAGAAGTGATGACAACAGCCTTGTTCCCAGTCTCTGGAGAAAACGATTGTTATTTTACAATTAAGTAGAACGTTTATTGTAGAGTTGTAAATTTTTATGATCATTACTAAAGATGGAGTCTCTCTACGTTGCCCAAGCTGGTCTTGAACTCCTGGATTCAAGCAATCCTCCAGCCTCAGCCTCCCAAGTGGCTGAGATTATAGGCGGGCACCACTGGGCCTGGCTCATGGTAGATCTTTTACAGATTCTGTTTACCCCCTTGAGGAAATTTTCTTCTAAGTTTGCCAAACATTTTTATTAGGAAGTTTGCCAAATGCTTTTTCTTCCTCTGTGATAAGATCATATGGTTTCTCTCTTTTATTCTGTTAATTTATTTCCTTTACTTCAAGTAAAAGCATATTGTTCTGGTTCTCAAGGAGCTGAGATAAGTTTTGGTAAGCTTGTATATCAGATCTAAAGTTCCTGTCAGAAACGTTCTTTAAGGAGAGAGGCTAACATACAGCTCCAAAAAGATGGTATCGCCACTATGCTGGAGTTTGCCCTTTCTTGCTGACCGTATTTTCTTTCAAGTAAAAGCGCAGGTGAGAATGAAGGCCTCTCTTCCTTTCCCTGTAGATCACGGGGTCGGAAACCTGGGGCTACTTGGCCCACCGTGTTCTCTAAAGTGGACCCAATTATGAGCTCTGTGAGAGCAGAGCTATGTCTATGCCTCGCTCAGAGGATGTCTCCTGTACCTGAAAGAGTGCAGGGCGTGTTGTTTGGTTTAATTAATATTTGTTAAATAAATGAATGTGTAAATGAATGAGTTAACGATCATGTGAATGAAAGATTATGATTAAGTGGGTAAAATGCAAATTATCCACTTGGGACACAAGCATGTAACTGAGTAGATCCAAGCACCATATGCACGTGTGGCTGGGAGACCCAGGAGAGCCACCTCGCAGTTAGATGCAGGGAAGAGCAGGCACCCAAAGGGCTCCTGTTGCCTTCTTGGGTTTAAGGATACCCATATAGCCATTATTTTTAGTTAACCCTAACTCTTTCTGCCTTAAGAAAAAAAAAAAAAGGTCAAATGTGCTTATCTTCATCCACAGCAAGAGAAAGGGGAGTCGGGGGGACTTTCCTACTTCACACCAAGAAAGTGGAGTAGGAGTGACTCCACTCACTATCACCCCTAGTGACTCACAAGCAAAACGTTTGCTTCTCAGCTCTGACCTTAGGCTCTGCCAGACCAGAAGTTCTCAATCCAGAGGGAGGAGGACTCCCACCAGGAGACACAACAATGATTCCATTGAACTGGAAGTTAAGACTGCCTGGCTACTCTCAGCTCCTGATGCTTCTCAATCAACAAGCTAAGAAGGGGCTCTAGTAGTTGGGTGATAGTCCTGAATACCAGGGGAAATTGAGCTGCTACTCCACAATGGAGGGAAAGAAGAGTGTGTCTGAAACACAGAAAATTCCTTAGGGCATCTCATGGTACTACCATGTCCTAAGCTTAAGTTAATGGAAAACTACAGCAACCCAATTCAGATAGGACTACTTGATGGCCCAGACCCTTTGGGGATGAACTAGGTAACTGAGGTGCTTGGTAAGGGCACAGGAAATACCTCATCCTAGGTAAAGGATGAGGGCTGTTACAAATACCAGCTATGACCTTGGGACCAGTTACAGCTGAAGGATAACAGGAGTCTGCGTATTTCTTCCTTATTTTGTTATGCATATGTTTGCATGTATGTTAACCCAATATTTTTGTTTTCTTCCTTTCCTTCTTTTTTTTATAATGTCACATAAGATGATTTAATAATAATTAACTTTACTTGACAGTATTTAAGTTACAAGATGTCAAAAAAAGAGTAAACATCAACCAAGAACTTAGTGTCCTCTTCTGGGGAAAGAGCTAGTGTATTGTTGGTTGCATGAAATTGTACCACTGGGTGCAGAGGTATGACTTCTTGTTGTCTTTATTTGAAAATTAAGTGTGGTTTAAAGAGGTGTGCATGAGTGCCAGGTTGACAATGGGAGGACTGCGATGGTCAGTTTTCTATGTCAACCTGGCAAGGCTACCATCCCCATTAATTCACTCTATCAAACAACAAGTGTTGCTGTGAAGAAAACCAATGTGATTAAAGTCCATAATCAGTTGACTTGAAGTAAAAAAATTATGACAGACAACCTAGGTGGGCCTGATTCAGTCAAAAGGACTTCTGGGGTGACCCGGGGCCTCTCAGGTGAGGAAAGGCCCCTGTGGACGGCCACTCCAGCCTGCTCAGCCTCTGCCCTAAGATGCTGGACTCACCGCACCCCTTATTGCCCAAGTCAGCTCTCCGTGCCGAGTCAGTGTGTGCTTCCTACTGGCTCTGTTTCTCTCGTCGAACTCTGACTGACACAGATTTTGGCACCAGAAGTGCAGAGGAAAGCAAAAGGACTGAAGGCTGAGAACCCATGACAAAAAAGCAAGGACACTGAGCTCCATTTCACATCAGAGAAATGACCTGGGGACCCCCAAGCAGTAAGGACGGGGAGGTTTCAGCATCATGTGGCAGAACAATTTTGGAACAATGTTTAAACATCCCTGTTATTGAAGCCACAGTGGTCAATAGCGTTGGACGCAGGCAGTCTTGAACCTGGACCCAGGCTCAACTTGGACAGGGTCACCGTCTCCAGCAGGCAGTACTCAGTCGGTGATGGCTGCCCTTGATGATTGGTACCCCCAGGGATACCGTCTGTACTTGCTCTGTTGACAGGGGCTTCTGAAGACCAGGATCTTGACCCTCTAAAGAGACATGGATGGTGGCAGAGAAACCTTCCTGGGATCCCTAAACCACCCTCAGCTAAGCCCACGTCTTCGGGAGAGTCTGCTGGGCAGCATCTCCTTCAAGTGAGTCCCAACCGTGCTCCCCAGGAAGCCGCTGCATAGCCAACCATTCCCGAGCCTCCTTTTACTTGAGGAGAAACTTCCAAAGCTATAAGTATTCAGGAATGGGTTTCCTAAAGTCCATGAAATGTGCAGGTTTGAATACAGAATTCAACGTATGTAAGCATATGTGCCTCTTTCTGGGGCAGTTTATATAGTTTTCATCACATCCTCACTTGGAACCATGAAGTTGCCCAAGTCCCAGAAAAAAAAGCGAAGAACTGTTTTTGTTGTGGTTTATTCTCGGAGGGAACATGATTCGCCCAATTCCCCACCCACAAGCTTCAAATCCTTCAGACTCTTCTGTGTTTTCCACTGTACAACATGAACATTTCCAGGCAGGCTCAGCATGTCCTGGTGACTGTGAGTTTTCGAGTCCTGTGCATCCTGACTGCCACGTTAGAGCCCAGGTTGTTATTCCGCCGTCAGTTTTTCTTTGGGGCAAGTGCTGTGCTAGGTGAAGACACACTGTTGGAGGGTGGGAAGCTTATCTTAGGAACGCTCACATTATCTCAAGGAATCCTAACCGGCTTATCATCTCACCGATAAGAAAATTGAAGGACATAGGAGTTAAATAATCTGCCCCAGGTAACATGCAGGCTGGACTTCCAACCAGGGCTCCAAGATTCCAGAGATTATAGGCTTTGGATCCGGGTGAGAACAATCCAGGCTTCTCATTTTAGAAATGCCAAAGGCTAAGGACCCAAAAGCACCCCTGCACAGGACGTCACCCGGTGTGACAGAGACGAGGCTATGACCAGAGCCCCCCAGTCCAGAGCTCTCCCCAGCCTGCCGCTCCCCATGTGGGCAGTTCTGAGGTGGCTCCAGGCTTCAGGAGAGGTGGCACTCGCTGATTCTCTCCTTGGATGTGGACACGCTAAAGCGAATTCCAGGCATTTTTTCGAGATCTCCATGGACAGCCTGGATCAGAGGGCGGGGTAGTTATCTCTGCTTGAAGTATCAGTGGTGGAAGCCTTCCATGGACTCCTCCCTTCGTCTGGAAAGAATCCCAGGGCATCTGGTGGCCGGCCTCCCTCCGATGACGCGGGGAGACTAAAGCCCCTGGGATATGCGTTTTCTTCAGGGGCGGCCAGCTGTAAGAGACATCATCCAATCCAAGGGGTGGCAAGTTCGTTGAGCACAGTAACCCAACTCTGCCACTGAGTGTGTAAGCTAGCACCTGCCTCCACCAGGTCACAACTGTCTCTGAGGACGGTTGTCAAATGGCACTGTGGGAAGATCTGGGGACCGATCACCTGGAGCTCGGAGTTCACGTCCCGGCTTCCCCATGAAGTGCCTGCAGCATCCTGGACAAGCCATTCCACGCACGTCTGTCAGACGTGGGACTGGGCTCAAGCACAAGCCAGGAATTCCAGCCCACGGGTCGACTGCATTGCCAATATTTTAAATTATGACATTTCATGTAAAAATCCAAATTGCTGGTTTCTGCTTTAAAACAAGAAGCAGGAGCAGCTCCAGCAGCCCAGGCACTTCCCTCCTGCCTCTCCCCCTGGGCAGTCCAGCCCCAGAGCCCTCCCAGGCTCCACACTCATGCCTGCTGGGTGCTGGCAGGCCATACCCATCGGAGTCTCGCCCACACATCCTCGGCCCTTGTGGCCAGAGCTGGCCTTTCACGACAGACTGGCGTCGGTCCCACACAGCGTCCATCCCCTGCTGAAGAAAATGTTCCCTTGGCTTTGGGGAAGCAAAGTTGCTCAGACCAGCAAAAAAGAGCAACTCGACTTTCAGGGGAAATATGTACCCTGTCTTTTCCACATTCAACCATAAAAATGTCTGGATGTACTCAAAGTCTGCCGCTAAGCCGTGGAAACGGAGCCAGGCATCTCTTGAATGACACAAACCAGGAGCCATCCCTGACGGCTTTGCGTTTCCCTGCGCTTTTCCGAAGCCAAATACCAACGGCGTCTCCTCGTGGCATGGTGATAAAGGCAAGAGTCTCAAAACAGGACCCACAACTGCAGCCTCTGCTGAACAAACCAGCCCCACCCGGCCTTTCTGTCTCTACCTGGCCTCACCTCCCAGCTCCCCCAGCGGGCGTCTCGGACGCAGACGGACCCTGCCACTGTAGAGTGGCAAAGTGTGTGGCCGCCTTTCTCAAAACTGGCACAGGCCAGGGGAGGCCAGAAAGATGGCAGAGCCATTTTAACCTGACTCTAAGAGACTGCAGGTTGTCTTTATTATTTTAATAATTGGATTTGATAAGACCTGGGCTCTGGGGCTTTTTCAGTGAAAAACAATAATTTTTAAATGAACCTTGAAAACTTCTATAATAGGTGGAAAGAAAAGTCAGCTCTCCAAGTACATTCCTTTTCCTGCTTCATCCCGTACAACCTAATCCTGCTGCTGTGCTTCCTCCTTGAGTCCTTCCAAGAACACATAAGATATTTATTCACAAAGGATCTTAATCCCTTTTCAAGATTGCTTTGCAAACTTCCAGTCTTCAAGAGCTAAGTCTCTTAGGTTTCTTATTGGCCACAAACTGTGCCCACAACGTACATGGAATCCTTGGGGAGCCGTTGCTGCCGGATGGGCTGGATGGGCACAGGGACTGCCGTGTTTGGGCCAACCTGGGCTGGACCTGGCCTCATGTCTTTGGACGGACTCTGGGAACGTACTGATGAGAGAATGGAGGCGGGAGATGCTAAGCCAGGTGCTATTAGCTGCAGTAAATTGACGTCCTCCTGCTGGCTCCATTATTGACGGTCAAGCCATGCATTTTTAAACAAAATAAATAATGTATTTCGAACAGTGTCGATTTGTGCCTATTTACCAATTGGATAGGTGAACTGTTGTACTAAAACAATTTGAAAATACTTTTTTTGAATTAACATAACATTTCAGTAAAGAGACAACAAATTCTTACTTTTAAACACTTCTTATTAGTGTTGTGTGTTATTGTGTTGACTTGTGTCCATGCTGTGGAAGGGAGGGAGGGAAGGGAGGAGGGAGGGGAGGGAGGCAGGCAGTCACACTTAATTCCTACACTCAGACTCGGTGTGTGTGTGTTCATGTGTGTGTATTGCGTGCACATGTGTGTATATGTGTGAGTGCTGGGAACAAAGGGGAATACATGAAAGAGACAGTGACTGACTCCCTCTCCCCAGCAAAACTCTGCCCCCCCGCCAGGTGGAGAACAAGCCTACGCTATGCCTACAGGTGCTTGTCACGACCCCAGTGCCCGGCACTGGGCAGACCCCAAACTCTTTCTCTGCTTGGCTTTCTCGTCTGTACTCCAAGCCTCACCCGTCAATCAAACTGAACTCTCCACACACATCCAGCAAGCGCCTACTCCTGACTTTCAGTCCTGGCTGGGGTGATGCGGTTTTGTTCACTTCACTGAACATGAAAATGTAGCAATGGTGTGCCAGGCCTGGGTGCACAGAAGGAAGGGAACCAGAGCCAATTCCACGCTCCCGGAGTGGAGCCCATCAGCTCCAGGCACTGGGGAGACAACGACCTTGTGCCAGCGCTGCAGGGGACCTCCCCAAACCACCAAGACGCTGAGGTCCCCGATCTGAAGTCCCCAGCCTGAGCCTGGAGCTGGGGCTCCAATGGGAAGGGGATGCCCCGGGATCTTCCCTCTCAGAGCCCTCTGACCTACAGGCCTCTCCCGGGAGGCGAGGAGCCTGGGGTTCCCGCTGGAATGAGAAATGCTGAGTCCCCCGCAGGCAGTGGACTCTGAAAAGCTGAGAAGCATGTGTGCTTTGTTGCACCAGCCGTGTGTTGCATCCTCTGCAACCAACGCTCTTAGCCATGGAGCAGAGGCTGCCGGGTCGGGCCCCACTTAAAAGCACTGGCCGTGTAGATGAGCAGGCACAGGGTCAGCGCTGCCGCAGCCTCAGGCCCCAGGGAGCAGAGCTGGCCTGCCAGGGTCATGCTGCAACCAGCTCCCCAGGCCCCAGGGAGCAGAGCTGGCCTGCCAGGGTCACGCTGCAACCGGCTGCAGCCCTTTGCTCCCAAACACCATTAATCACCCTGAAGAGAGCCTTTCTTCCACTTGGAAAGATGAATCATTTTCAGGGCAGTGGAAAAGAACACTCCCTCAGTTTATTTGATTACTTGAAAACACGAGCGACGCTTGGCTGATGAGAAAATGCTCAGGGAGTAAACCCGGCCTCCGTGGGCACAGAAAGGTACGCCCACACGGAAAGCTATTACACAGGAGGCCAGGGCCTCCTCTGCCAGGGCCACGCACTCGGGGTGGGTGAGCGTGGGGCTCGGACAGGCTCCAGGGGCACCCGAAAAGCTCCTGCAAGTTGATTTACAATGATGCCGTTACGTTTGTGTGCATGTTTCTGGAGACAGGGCTGGTAGCTTTTCAGATTTTCAAAGACTTTTGCCATCCCAAAAGGTTAAGAACCAGTTATAAAACATTTGCTTATGTGTTATGCAACAGAGAACATTTTAAACATATAGAAGACATAGTCTTAATTCTAAAAACATTTCAGAGCAGACTTCTAAACACTTTCCTGTAAGGGGCAAAAGCGAAGCCGCCAGAGAGCATCTGTGTACACAGAGGTTCGTAAAAATCTCTGTCACATTCTGAGAATTTTGAAGGAAGAAAAGCTCACAATTCAATTCTTTAAAAAATGACTACATAAATAGCCATATGATTTCATTTTATACTCACCTTGGGATTCCAAGTTTATATTGAAAGTTTCCTTTTCTTTCCTTTATTTTCTACTGAAAATCCCCATCCCCATTTATCCAACCACACGCAGTGCTCCAGCTTTCAGACTCACACATACTGTTGCAATAGAACCTGTATGTTTACTACATTTAAATGTAATGTCATATTAGTAACTCGTAAAAATATGTATATATTTCTTTCCTGTCTTTTTTTCTTTTTTTCTCTTTTTCTTCTTCTTTGAGACAGAATTTTGCTCTCTCTCCCAGGCTGGAGTGCAATGGTGCAATCTCGGCTCACTGCAACCTCCACATCCTGGGCTCAAGAAATTCTCCTGCCTCAGCCTCCCAAGTAGCTGAGATTACAGGGGTGCACTACCACGCCTGGCTAATTTTTGTATTTTTAGTAGAGATGGGGTTTCGCCATGTTGGCCAGGCTGGTCTCGAACTCCTGACTCAGGTGATCTGCCCGTCTCAGCCTCCCAAAATGCTGGGATCACAAGCATGAGCCACCGTGCCCAGCCCAGTCTTAGTAAATTTTGTATTAACAATGCAAAATGTTTGGCAATATGTAAGCCACTTGACGTCAGGAAAATGACTTGGCCTCGCTGAATGTTGCCTTTCGTGGAAAATGAGGGTGCTCCTGCCTCCTGGGGTTAGTTCTGAGGCTACATCGGGTGTGACTGGTGTGAGAGCCTGACCCTGCGCACAGCAGATAAACAGAAAATGTTTGTTTGCCTTCCTCATGAATCCGGTAATTTTCCACCTTTTCTCTAGGAACGTTAGACTCCAAATTGCTGCAACAACCTAATTTTTCCATCTTTCGTCAAGTTTAAATGCATAAACAAAAAATAAAATGTTAAGCTCCCCCCACCCCCAAACATCTGAATGAACCCAGCCAAGGGCACTCCAGAGTTAATCTGAAAAGCTGGTTCAGGCTGTGATGGGAAGAGGGGGTGCGACAGGCTTCATCACGCCCACCTCCCTTTTGGAATTCAAGAGAAGCTGACCAGCATGAACATCAGTACAGACCTGAAGTTTGGTAAGAAACATTTACCATCTCTTCTCTCTAGAGCCTGCTACTTGCTACCTGCTACCTGCTACCGGGCGGCAGGTTTCATCTGCATGATAAAATCTTAAGTTGTCCGACCTTTCTGGATGAACCAAGGTATTTCTTAAATGTATGTGATTGAAGTCTCACATCTCCCTACAATGTGTATAACCAAGCTGTGCTCCCACCACCTTGGGCACATGTCACAGGCCATGGTCACTCATATTTGGCTCAGAATAAATCTCTTCAAATATTTTACAGAGTTTGACTCTTTTCACCAGCAAATGGGAAATGTGTTGTGCTTGCATGAGTAGCCCCTTATTGAGAGCGAGTTCCCCGCAGGTTCTGCGCTCAGGTTCTTGGTGGTGGGAGACACTGCCCAGGGCGGGCAGCCAGCCTGGTGCTGGCCAGGGCTGTGCTGCTCAGCAAGGCCACAGAAGGGACGGAGCTGCCCTGCCTGCAAAGCCTGGGAAGCTGGCTCAGGTTGTTTACTGCTGGCCTTTCAGGAAGTGCTTTGGGAACAACCTCACACCTCTCAGGTCATCCCGATTCTCGGTCCTGCTGGGAGGGCAGCTTAACCTGTTTGTCCGCTTGTTGCTTGTTAGGCTGTGCAAGCAGTGAGGCTGGATTGTTGCCTCAGGAGTAAGTTACATAAGAGACTCTACATTACATTACATTACAGCTCTACAATGCACCAGACAGACCCATCTGGATTCTTTCAGGGCTCTCAGCCCTGGAAATAGCATCATTTCTTCAAATTGGTGAGTCCTCCTGTCTAAAATCAGGATGCAGAGAGCTGATGCAAGGCATGGCACAGTGACATTGTGGGAGCAGCCCTCTCCATTCATGTCAGAATTCTGGGTGTTTAATTCAAGTCCCTCCAACAAGAGTGTTGACAGCTTTGTTCTCTCCTTTATCCCTTTTCTCTCCTCTTCCTCCTTCTGACTGCAGGATGCTGGGCAAGGCCGGCAGGCCTGGGAGAGCCAGTGGCCAGCCTGGGTCCAGGAAGTGGGCAGTTGCCACAGAGCAGCCTCCAAGACTAGCTGCCTCCTAACTTCCTCACGGCACACCATTCTGCAGTCCTGAGTCTTCTTAAGGTTGGAAGGTGCCCAGATCCAGGGAGATAGTGCTGGCTCTTTGGTGGCTGTGGAGTGTCCAGACAGATGAGCTGGAATCCTTGGGTTTCTCTACCTCTCTTGTCAAGTTGGGGTAGCACTGCTTGGACTCTTGCCCCTGCTGCATTGACCAAGCCTTTATGTTACCTTCTTTGCCAAACCACTGGCCGCTATGTTGCTGCCACAGCAACTCAAAGGCAGCTGCTTGTCCATCTCTGCTTGGCCCAGCCTTCCGGCTGGCTCCATCTCAGCCACTGTAAAGCAAGCCCCTAGTTTTAGTTCTCCTCCCCCACAAATTTTATTGCTAAATAAACAATTAAGCTACCCCTTTAAATAGTAAAAAAAAAAAAAAAAAAAAGAATACAGACAAGATCTAAACCCATCACAAGAGTTTATAAACCAGGTCAGGCACAGTGGCATGCACCTGTAGTGTAGTCCCAGCTATTTAGGAGGCTGAGGCTGAAGGATCAGTTACACCCAGGTTGGAATCCAGCCTGGGCAACACAATTATATTAGTCCATTTTTATGCTGCTGATAAAGACATACACGAGACTGGGAAGAAAAAGAGACTTAATTGGATTCACAGTTCCACATGGCTATGGAGCCCTCAGAATCATGGCAGAAGGCAAAAGGCACTTCATACATGGCGACAGCAAGAAAGAATGGGAAGAAATCAAAGCAGAAGCCCTGAAACACCCATCAGTTCTCATGAGACTTATTCACCATCACAAGAATAGCATGGAAAAGATCGACCCTCACGATTCAGTTACCTCCCCCTGGGTCCCGCCCACAACATGTAAGAATTCTAGGAGATACAACTGAAGTTGAGATTTGAATGGGGACACAGCCAAACCATATTATTCTTTCCCTGGCCCCTCCAAATCTCATGTCCTCACATTTCAAAACCAATCATGCCTTCCCAACTGTCCCCCAAAGTCTTAACTCATTTCAGCATTAACCCAAAAGTCCAGAGTCCAGAGTCTCATCTAAGACAAGGCAAGTTCCTTCCACCTATGAGCCTGTAAAATCAAAAGCAAGCTAGTTCCTTCCTAGATACAATAGGGGTACAGGTATTGCATAAATACAGCTGTTCCGAATGAGAGAAATTGGCCAAAACAAAGGGGCTACAGTGCCCATACAAGTCCGAAACCCAGTGGGGTTGTCAAATTTTAAAGCTCCAAAATGATCTCCTTTGACTCCCCATGTCTCACATCCAGGTCATGCTAATGCAAGAGGTAGGTTCCCATGGCCTTCGGCAGCTCTGCCCCTGTGGCTATGCAGGGTACAGCCTCCCTCCCAGCTGCTTTCATGGGCTGGCGTTGAGTGTCTGTGACTTTTCCAGGTACACAGTGCAAGCTGTTGGTGGATCTACCATTCTGGGGTCTGGTGGACAATGGTCCTCTTCTCACAGCTCCACTAGCCAGTACCCCAGTAAGGACTCTGTGTGAGGGCTCCAACCCCACATTTCTCTTCTGCACTGCCCTGGGAGAGGTTCTCCATGAGGGCCCAACCCCTGCAGCAAACTTTTGCCTGGGCATCCAGGTGTTTCCATACATCTTCTGTAATCTAGGTGGAGGTTCCCAAACCTCAGTTCTTGACTTCTGTGCACCCACAGGCTCAACACCATGTGGAAGCTGCCAAGGCTTGGGGCTTCCACCCTCTGAAGCCACAGCCTGAGCTGTATGTTGACCCCTTTCAGTCATGGCTGGAGCATCTGGGACACAGGGCACCAAGTCCCTAGGCTGCACACAGCACAAGGACCCTGGTCCTGGCCCATGAAACCACTTTTGCCTCCTGGGCCTCCAGGCCTGTGATGGGAGGGGCTGCTGTGAAGGTCTCTGGCATGGCTTAGAGACATTTTCCCCATGGTCTTAGGGATTAACATTAGGCGCCTTGCTACTTATGAAATTTCTGCAGCTGGCTTGAATTTCTCCACAGGAAATGGGTTTTTATTTTCTACTGCATCATCAGGCTACAAATTTTCTGAACTTTTATGCTCTGTTTCCCTTTTAAAATGGAATACTTTTAACAGCACCCAAGTCACAGTTTGAATGCTTTGCTGCTTAGAAATTTCTTCCACCTGATACCCTAAATCATCTCTCTCAAGTTCAAAGTTCCATAAATCTCTAGGGCAGAGGCAGAATGCTGCCAGTCTCTTTGCTAAAATATAACAAGAGTCACCTTTACTCCAGTCCCCAACAAGTTCCTCATGTCCATCCAAGACCACCTCAGCCTGGACCTTATTGTCCATGTCGCTATCAGCATTTTGGTCAAAGCCATTCAACAAGTCTCTAGGAAGTTCCAAACTTTCCCACATTTTCCTTTCTTCCTCAGAGCACTCCAAACTGTTCCAACGTCTGCCTGTTACCCAGTTCCAAAATTACTTACACATTTTGGTATATCTTTTCAGCAGCACCCCACTCTACTGGTACCAATTTACTGCATTAGTCTGTATTCACACTGCTGATAAAGACATACCTGAGACTGGGAAGAAAAAGAGGTTTAACTGGACTTACAGTTCCACATGGCTAGGAGGCCTCTGAATCATGGGGGGAGGCAAAAGGCACTTCTTACATGGTGGCAGCAAAAGAGAATGAGGAAGAAGCAAAAGCGGATACAACTATCAGATCTCGTGAGACTAATTCACTGTCATGAGAATAGCGTGGAAAAGACCAGCCCCCATGATTTAGTGACCTTCCCTGGGTCCCTCCCACAACACATGGGAATTCTGGGAGATACAATTGAAGTTGAGATTTCAGTGGAGACACAGCCAAGCCATGTCAGTAGTGTCCCCTGTCTCTTAAAAAAAGAATTAATCAACCAAAGGAGAATCCTGAGTGGCTGTGGCTAGTGCTCTGGGTTGGGCATCAACAGTAGTCCCAAGGAAGCCTCCCTGTCACGAATTATGGTGGCCAATTAACCATGCCAGCCTCAGTTTCATCACAACCAGAGTTTCAAAGAGAGAATGAATCATAAAACTTTAAGGCTTGGAAAAGATCTCGGAAATTAAGACCTGTATCTTAGAGTGGAGTTTCTCAAATGTCATCATGCACACGATCCCCTGGGCATCTCTTTAGGGAGGGTTCTGAGTTGGGGGACAGGGGCAGGGCAGGGATCAGCATCTCTAACCAGCTCCTGGGGAGGCCACTGCAGGGCCATGCTGGGATGGCGAGGCCTCAGCGGACCCAGGGCTTCCAGTGTAGACTCAGCTTCACACTGCAGAATAAGAGGAAACATGTTAGAACTCATTTTTCTGTATTTTCAGGTATAGAGACCCTTGGGGAGGGTCCAGCCCTGCTGTATTTAGCGTAGCTTGTCACGGAAAGGTTCTAGTGTGTTTACACCTTTGAACCATCACAACGCCAGGCGTGAACTCCTCAAACTTATGTGTTCATAGCTCCAAATGTTGAAATTTTAAAAATGACTTTAGGGCCTTTTATTTATTTTTAACTTTTTCTACAACTTTAAAGCAAAACTCAAGTATGGGCTCAGAAGTATTTTTCTCTTTGAAAATGTTTTAAAAAAAAAATGCTGCAGGTAAATGAAACTGTTTCTTTGGGACCAGCCCATGGAGTGGTGGAGTAACTGTGAGCTGTGCGCCGTGCATGAGCTGTGTGCACCAGGCCAAGGGGCTCTCTGGGAGGTGTGTGCCGTGCGTGAGCTGTGTGCGCCAGGCCAGGGGGCTCTCC
>NC_045438.1:18912721-18982323 GCF_002776525.5 Piliocolobus tephrosceles
GGTGTGTGCCGTGCGTGAGCTGTGTGCGCCAGGCCAGGGGGCTCTCCGTGCAGTGTGCGCCGTGCATGAGCTGTGTGCACCAGGCCAGGGGGCTCTCTGGGAGGTGTGTGCCGTGCGTGAGCTGTGTGTGCCAGGCCAGGGCACTCACCCAGTTTGTGCTTCCATGTTCATGTAAAATGTGGATGGTAGTGGAGCCTACCCCAGAGGGCTGCTGAGAAAATTAAATTAATTACGACATGTAACACTTAAAAAATACAAACATAAAGCACATTTAATACAGAAGGCCCTTATCCAGGCCCTCATCGAACATTCATTGGTAATGTTATTGCTGTTGCTGTTTTCTCACTCCACGTCTCTCACTGGGGCCTGGGAGCAGGGGTGCCTGCAAGTATGTTGGAATCCATCAGTGCAGTGCCAGGGGCACGCAGGCAGAAGCGGGTGGGACTCGTCCTGGTAGTGGGGAGAAGTTCAAGGTAACGCAGCAGACAAGGAGAATTGGATTTTGGTTGACTGGTAAGTTTTAAATGGAAAACGATCATTCAGAAAGAGGCAACTTGAGGACACAGTGAGCCTTTGTCTGCACCCCAGCGCTGCAGGGGCTGCTGCGGCCTGAGGACAGGCTCGCTGCTGCGACCTGGAAAAGCCCTTCCTGTCTCAGATCAAGTCCATGATCTGATTGTCATGAATCATTGAGTAAGAAGGGATGCTTCCAAAGCAGCCTTCAGTTTTATCCAGCAGAGGCCCTTATGTTACCAGGCCACACCCCTGATACCTTAAGGTCAGGGAGACAGAAAGGTGACATGAGGACCCCAGTGCCTGTCCACTCTTCCTGCTTTTGAGCCCTGTTGGGACGCTAAGGGGTGTCATTAGACGGTCATCAGTCTTAGCACCAGCCACCTTCAGATGAGCCCTCAAGGTCCCCCACTGCCCAGCAGACAAGGGCTGTGTCAGCCTGTGGTGATGACACCCGCACACCCTGGCTCAGCCTGCACATAGTAAGTTCCCCCAGTAAGAGCTTCTGCGTGCAAAAGAGATCCGTCAAGTTGATTGAACACGGATCAAGTCAAATGTCTCATTAATTATTCTTGTTAATTTTCATTAGCTGAACATTTTCTTAATTGATGAAATTCTTCATCTATTTAGCATTGTGTAGACACGTTGTGTCAATTAGAAACCTGCAATGCAGTAAACGTCATTGACTTTGTATTGAACAGCAGAATTTTCGTTCCCCTGAGACAGGGATGGGACTTAACCAGTAAAGTGAGTCCCCCTCTCCCCCCCATTCACAGCTCTCCTGGGACCAGCAGAACGTGGGTCTGGAGGAGGCCTGAGGATGTCTATGGCCAGTCCAGAGACTGTGATTTGCTCCCAGAGATCCTCGGGCACCCCAGTTCATCCTAGAGAGAGTCCCAGTCCCTAACAAAGTTCCAGAACCACCTAATGAAGATGTGAACCTTCTTGGGAGTCTCTAAACTACTCATGCATTCAACAAATACCTGTGGAGTCACTCACTCTGTGCAAAGTGCTGTAATGAGCATTATGAGAACCTTCCCTCCACGAAAGGCATAATTTAGGGGAGACAGGCAGGTTAATTACTAACTATCAAGCCAGGCTGAATGCCATGGATGCTATAATAAGTGTACAAACTGTGTGGTGGGGACGCTGGGGCAGGGATTCAATCTGATGGGAAGCTTCAGGATGAACTGGGCTTCAAAAGATGCGGCAGGCAGAGGAGAGAGAGGTAGAACCTGAGTCATGAACTGTTGTTACTTAATCTCTAACTTTCGGTTTAGTCCAATCATACTTTCCATGGCTCAAATACTTAAATGATATTTAAAGATGTGTTCAGCAGGTCTCACTCCCACTCCACCCCCATCCAGCAGGTCCCTCGTCACAACTTCTGCTGTGCCACATGCAATGGGTCTGGCTCACCTGTCTATGTCTACGAAGATGCAAGCAGTGCTAATTTGTATTCTTATTCCCCTCCATGTGCACAGCACAGCACATTGCTTTTCTTGCTGAACGTCATATTCTGATGATTGTTCCTCATCCATACACAGAGCTCTTTCTCATTCTTTTCCTAGAGCTGCATATAATTTAAGCAGCCATGGATGGATTGACGTCTGCTCCTCTCCCAGGCTTGTGCTGTTACATACACAGCACCATGAGTGGTGCACGGATGTCATTTGGCACGTGGGCTGATATGGACAATACCAGATCCCCTTCCCTAGCTGGAATGCCATTTTGCATATCTCCCAACAACACACGAGTGCCTGCTTTCCACAGCACCTCCAACAGAATGCATTCTCACCCCTTTCAGTTGTTTGCTTATCTCATCCCTGAGAAATAGAATCCCAATTTAGTTTCAGTTGCATTTCTCTTACTGGGAATGACAAAGAGCCACTGAAATGTGTATTCTTAAGAGAAGGATCATTAGGTATTGCATCCAACATCCATCTAAACATTCCACATCAATTTTAGAGAGCCAGTAGTGAGGCCAGGCACCAGGCGGAATATGGCTCATTATCTGACTTCAGGTCATTCTCCTTCTGATAAAATTCAACCCGTAAGTATGGGAAGACCCACTGTGAGTGTGCAGGGCTTTGCCCGTCACATGGTGGTGTTTAGCACGGTGGAGGAGGGAAGGCTTTGCTGGTGCTGCTCCTACAGTCAGGCTGTCTGGAAAAGAGCATCTTTTGGGAGACACAAGACGAGCACCCAGAGGCAGCAGTGACGTGCGCGCAGGCGGCCCCAGCTCCTCCCTACCGGGCCTGGATGGTACCTCTCTCCTCTGCAGACCGGGCTCCTGTGGACGTCAAAGCCCCCAGGCAGTCCCGGTGCTCTGAGGAAGAGGCTCCAGGAGGCTCCTTTCCTCACCATCTGTGGAGCCTAAAACTGGTTTCGCCATGGTTTCAGGTGGGCTGTGGATCTGTTGCTCACTGATCCCATGTCACCCTGCAGGGGCTGGGAAGGGTTAAGGCTTCTATTAACCATGACAGTGGCAGAGAGTAGGAAGTAAATACATGAGCTTAGTGCGCTTGAAATAGTGCAAATGGGCTCAGCAGTGAAGATTTGGCTGTGGCACAGCAGGGCCAGAGGATGTCCTCTATGCCACACCAGCCAGCAGCTCCTTCAGACCCCCGGGTCAGTCTGTCACCATCTACTATGGTCTGAGGCAACCTGGCGGAGAGGAGGGCATAACTAACGTTGTGGGCTCCGTCCCTGGGCAGCCGCAGGCTCCGCTGGGCTCCATGTCCAGAGCCTGTCACTGCAGACGGAGCCCTCCGAGTGCAGGCCTGGATTGTTGACTACCAGGAACACCTCAAGATGGCAGAGCCCACAGCGGGGCCCACTGAGGCCTTCGAAATCCCTTTGTCACCCACCCGGCCCATTATCCAAGCCAGGAGAGGGCCTCAGAAGCCTGGCACCTCTTCTCAAGGCTTCACTGGGATGGCCCCTCCTAGCCTGGGACTCCTGCTCAGAATCCCTCCAGGAGAACAAGGCTAAACTGGGCGGCTGGTGTCCAAACAGCTGCCCACTCCTCTCTCAACCATGCAGTCCTAGGAGGGGAGAGACAGGCATGCAGGCAGAGGAGAGAGGGGTTCTGCATCAAGTCCTCTGGGTGCCCCCACCCCACTTGCACAGAGCCTGCTTCTGCGGCCCCAGTTTGGAGCACTCCATCTTGACATTGCCCTCCTCCCTCTGCCCCCACCTGAGCTGGATGAGGAAAGCAGGCATGAGCCGGAAAGGCACAATTCTGCCCCCTTCCAGGGCCCGCTGCCCTGACAGCCCCGGGGCACTGGAGGTCACCAGGACCCTCACCTGTGACAGGAAAATGTCTAAAGAGCTTTGTTAGGATTTGGCACAAAAGGCCTGCAAGAGATTCTGTCCTGGATATATTTGGAAGTTAGAGTCAACCTAATTCACTGCTGGGGTGGATGTGGCGGTTAAGAGAGAGTTTCCCAGGGTGGCACCCAGGGGAGGCCAGCACACCTGGAACATGGAGTTTACCAGGAAGGGAGCGGAGCGCCAGGAGCAGGTTCTGCGGGAAGGGATTTCAATGTGGGACATGCCATTGCTGAGATGTCCATTGGGCAGCTAAGTGGAGGCTCCCAGGAGCCCCTTGTGAGTCTGAAGTTCAGGAGAAGGGATGGAGCTGGAGCCCAGATGGAGAGCCATCAGCTCAGAGATGAGGCTTGAGGCCCAGAGTCTGGAGGTTGAGTGGAGAGAACAAGATCCTGGATGGACCTCTGGGTGCTCAGGTCTCAGGAGGTCAGGGAAGGACCCAGGAAAGGGGGCTGAGAAGGTGTAGCCTGACGAGGCGGGAGATGGCCAATGGAGGGATGTCCCTGATGCTGGTGGAAGGGAGGCTCTGGGGACACCATGAAGGCTGGGCCGGATGACTGAGAGTTCAGGGAGAGGATGGAGCATTCCGAGCAGCTGTGGAGGAGGAGACCAGTCTCAAGGGAAGGTATAGCACAGGAAGATTCCTGGTCATCAGATTTAGGCGACCTGTCCAGAAGTCTGCTGCGAGAGGGTGTGGAAAAACGGAATGGATCCGGAAGGGAAGAAATGAGCCAAAAGGAATGTTTTGGTTTCATTTTCCCAAGATGGGAGAAATAGTAGCACGTCTGGGCACTGGTGAGAAAGATCCGGGATAGAAAGTGAATACGAAGATGTGGCCGGCAGAAGGAGGCACCACAGGGCATCCCAGGCGGGTACATGGGGAGGGGTCTGGACTTTGACAGGAGTGAGGCTGGCTCGTCCCCTCTTGAAAGTGATTGGCGGCAATTCCCAAATGAAGATGGAGTCAGCACTCTGGCAGGGTCGGCTGGGGTGGGCTGGATGACATGTTCAAAACCTGCAGACAGACACGGGCATTTTAAAAAGCTGCCCAAGAGATGTTTCAAGGCCATCCCACCTCCCAGCCCTGCCTTGCCTCAGGCTTTAGGGATGCCAACACGCGGGTGCAGCTAGGCTTCTGAGAGACAGAGGGGCCTGTTCGGTGTGGGGGACGGCAGTGACCTGGGGCTCGGGTGCTGTTTCAGGCGTCGGGGGCAAAGGTGATGAACAGTGCTTGGCATGGGGCCGGTGAAGACGGTTGTCACCGTTCACTCCAGGAAGGATTTCTTGACCTAGCTCTGCTCTGCTTCATTGATTGTGATATTATAGTCCACTTTCTATTTCAATGTGCAGTTTCACTATCATTATTTCCAAGTCTGCAGAACTATTTCCCCACAGACCCCACAGACACATGAGAGTGGGCTCCTCCCCATCCTCCACACTGCTCATCCGCTTTGGGAACAGAAATCACGTCAAGGCCCAGCCCAACGAAGACCCTGAAGTCAGGAAAGCCTTCCCTGCAGAGACTGCCTGTCTCTCTGCTTCAGATCAGCTTGCCCCAGGTCCAGACAGGGTCATTCTGGTACTAAGGGACACGGAATGACCCAGATGGTCCCACTCCATTCCTGGCACCCACCCACCCCACCCAACCCCACCCAACCCCACCCACATACAGATAAAGTTGTAGAACAACTGCACACCCTCATGACAGCCATTCTGCTCACTTGAGGACTCAGTGGAATGTTCGAGTTTTCCTTCCAGAACCTTCTATTGTCCCATATCACTCCTTATACCCTCCTCAGGAAAATTCACCCAGATCTGGAGTTAAGGAACCCTAGGTTAAGGGTGAGAAAATGAGGTTAGGTGTGAGGAGGGGAGAGAATCAAGAGCCATGTTGTAATCACTCATTGTTACCTCCCACACTGTTCTGGAAGGTTCCAGGCTCATGCCTGCCAAACCCAACCCTGATTCCCTGGCAAGCATCAAGACCACACAGTGTAGAACAGAAAGATAAACATTTCATAGGAAAAGACCTGACTCAGAATGAAGGTAGAGGTGGCAGACTCCAAACCACACACATGCATACAGTAGGTGCTTAACAAATACTTGCAGAACAGATGGATGCACAGAGGGGGCCTCATGAGAAGACCCTGGCCCTGAAGGCCTCGAGCCTTAGGATGTGTGCTGAGCCACGGTCGCCCCAGGGCAAGGCAGCTGGAGTGCTCCTTAAAGACTCCATTCACTCCCTGCCAAGAGCCCCGTCCACAGGGCTTCCTTGGAGTGCCGAGGTCAGAGGTGAGGAAGTGTTTTGAAACTATAAAAACTTTGAGCTGACTCTCTGCTTCCCAGTGCTCTGTCCAGTGCCCATGTGATGTGTGCTCTGAATGGGAGTCTGCACGATCGTTCTCCAGCCCAGCTCTGCTGCAGCTCAAGCAGCCAGGAGGCCAGCCACTGAGTGAGGAGTGATTGGGGAGATAGTCACGGTTGCACAGCAGACACTGAGCCAGGCTCTGCTCCTGGATTAACTCACTCAATCCTCACCACGCCCCATTATTATTGACATTTTACGGTAGGAAAGACTGAGGCGGGGGGCCATATGGGGAGGATGCTGGGCACGGGGATTTAAACCCAGGTTGCATGCAGCCCCGCAGGGCTGGCTCTTAGTCACCATGCCATCCAGCCTCTCTCAACCCAGAACAATGGGTTACGGCTCTCCACTCTACACCCATCCATGCCTCCCTCCCTTTTTCCCTCCCTCCATCCCCCCATCCACCCATCTATCTATTACTAACAAGCCCACTGGGGTCTTGTTTTGGCAGCAGACCGAGCTGGGTGGTAGCAAAGAGGAGAAGAGATGTGGACACGCACCGTGCACCTGCTACCACATGCATTACGCTGTGTACACAGAGAGGGCTGGCACAGAAGGCCGATGCCAGATGGGCATCTTTCTGCTGACCAAGAGAAAACATCCCTAGGTGCCTCCCTGTCCACCCCCACTTCTGGGCCCCATCCTTGTACTCCTTCTACCTTTCATCTCTACCCCTCGCTAGCCTTACACACCCCCCAGGGAAGTTTTCGTTCCCATTGTTTGTCCTTCCTAAATGTCACCTTAGTTCTGAACAATGCTGCATTTTATAATACTGAAGCATAAACTTCACTCATGGAAGGAAAGTAATTGGAATGTCCGTGATAAATTACCCGGACCCGAGTGGCATAAGGGGTTGATTGTATTGATTAGTGAAATTATCACCAGATATATCCAGTTTTCCATAAGCCCGGCCACAGACTCTATGACAGGTGAAACTCACACTTCTGGGACAGGCTCCATTGCAAATGGCATGAAAAACTATGAGCTATTTCTCAATCATGTTATCAGTGGCACAGAATCTGGTGTCAGCACACAGCCACTGCCAGGAGACAGTGTGAGCACCAACACACAATGAAGTCTTTGTGTTTCCATCTGGTGCAAAAGAAAGGAAAACAGCTTTGGTCAATAAATAATACGCATGGCTGTTGGGGTTTCTCAATACAGCCAATAAGCACAATCTTAAAATTGAGTTATATAATGCTACATTCATCCTTCATTTCTTTTTATTGGACTTGATCTACCTAGAGCTTCTGTAAAGTGGCTACCCACAAGAACATAGTTGAAGGCCAAAAATAGAGTGAAATAAATCAAAATTAATCTCGACTTTCCTTCAGATTTTAAAACAAAGACCCTGTGTATAGCATTTGTGTTACATGACACACCCGATGATCCTCTGTCCCCTTCTGAGTAAATGTTTAGTCACGGCTAATAGTCTTTTTTTTTGGTTTGTTTTTTTGTTTGAGACGGAGTTTTGCTCTTGTTGCAATGGCAACAATGGCGTGATCTTGGCTCACTGCAACCTCCACCTCCTGGGTTCAAGTGATTCTCCTGCCTCAGCCTCCCGAGTATCTGGAATTACAGGCTTGTGCCACCACGCCCAGCTAATTTTGTATTTTTAGTAGAGATGGGGTTTCTCCAGGCTAATAGTTATTAAGTGCTGCATTAGTATGCAGTGCTGCTCACCAATATCCAATCTCTTCTCTCCAGCATTGGCCTTCCTGTAGGATTGGCCTTCCTGTAGCCCCGCAGTGGGCATGGGCTCATGGTGTGGCCTGGACAGTGGATGTGTGTGCGATATCTGCACAGAGCATGGGACCTGCTAAGATGAGACCCTCCACAGTCTTCTCCTTCCCTCTCCTCTGGTCGTTGGCTGATATGGTTTGGCTGTGTCCCTGCCCAAATCTCATCTTGAATTGTAGTTCCCATAATCCCCAGGTGTCGTGGGAGGGACCTGGTGGGAGGTAATTGAATCATGGGGCAGTTACCTCCAGGCTCTTCTCATGATAACGAGTGAGTTTTCATGAGATCTGATGGTTTTATAAGGGGCTTCCTCCCTCTTCACTCTGCATTTCTCTTTGCTGCTGCCATGTGAAGAATGACATGTATGCTTCCCCTTCCACCATGATTGTAAGTTTCCTGAGGCCTCCCCAGCCATGCATAACTGTGAGTCAATTAACCCTCTTTCCTTATAAATTACCCAGTCTCGGAGATGTCATTATTAGCAGCGTGAGGATGGACTCAGACACTGGCTTTGCCAGGCTTGGTCCCAGATGAGGACAATGTAGCCCCAGAGGACTCACAGGTGGCCCCTAAGGGACACATGCAATGAGCAGGAACCAAGACACCAGGGTGCTGGATTCTGCAGCATCCAACAGGACAGTGAGGCCTGTCCTATAAACTGGTGAGCACAGACTCTCCTATGGTCTGCCCTGCAAACATGCACACTGTGTGCTGGATGCTGTTCTGAAACCTGCAGCTGTGGTCACTGCTGCTGTCCTCAGAACAACCGCTGAGGCTCACCCCACTTCCCCCCATTTTATGCTACTTTATTTATTTATTTATTTATTTATTTATTTATTTATTTTTATTTTGTTTTTTTTTTTTTTGAGACGGAGTCTCACTCTGTCGCCCAGGCTGGAGTGCAGTGGCCTGATCTCAGCTCATTGCAAGCTCCGCCTCCTGAGTTCATGCCATTCTCCTGCCTCAGCCTCCTGAGTAGCTGGGACTACAGGGGCCTGCCACCTCGCCTAGCTAGTTTTTTGTATTTTTTAATAGAGACGGGGTTTCACTGTGTTAGCCAGGATGGTCTCAATCTCCTGACCTCATGATCCACCCGTTTCGGTCTCCCAAAGTGCTGGGATTACAGGCTTGAGCCACCGCGCCCCGCCCCTATGCTACTTTATTAAGGCATTTTTAAAAGCCAGATTCTATTTGTATGGCCTTAAATATTCTATTTTGTGTACACGATTGTGGCTGACAACAGCAAGATCGTTTTCCCTACTTCTTGCTAGAGGAGGAACATAAAGATTGGAAAAAGACAGCAGAGCAACCCCATAACCATCAAGAGGGACTGCGTACATTATACTCATACCAGAACCATCACACAACAGTATTGGAATCCTGAGGAGTTACTATGTCATGGACATCGGTTGCCAGGACCTTGCTGGGCCAGGTGCGCCGTCAGTGGCCAAGCACAGAGACAGTGCACTTCCCTGCCACCCTGCTGCTCTCCACTCGGTGCAGTGAGGTACATGAGACTCCAATTGTCTCCGGAAACCCAAGGAGGAAAAGTGAGGGCACCCCAGAGACCTGGCACCCACACCCAGCTCCGATTCCTAGACATACACACTGGATTTCCATTTTCAATCTCATTTGACAAAACAGTTCCCTGACTTTAATAAATGTTGAAACCGGTTGGTGTTGTAAAATAAACCTGAGCTGGGGAACCAGAGTGGGCTTGGATTCCAGCCTCCCGTTCCAGGTCACACAACCTTGGGTGAGTAGTTTAACCTCCCTATTACTTTCGTGTCCTCATTTTAGAAATGAAAGATATTAGAATGATTATGCCTACTTGATACTGTTGGGAACAACTCCAGCCCTCCGTGAACTGCCAGGGGTGGGAGAGATGTCACAGGCCTCCTTGAGACAGGACTGGGGACAGCAGCCGTCCTGGAAGAGGTGACATCTGGTCTAAGGGAGCAAATGGAAGACAAAGTCTATTCCCCCTTCCGGAGGCGAAAAGATCCTGCCTGCTCAAATGCTTGTGTTTTTCGTACTCCGCTTCAGAGCGTAGAGAGGAGTATGTCACTGGAAAACCAGAGTTCTCATCAAAGGTGCTTTGAATTCTGGCTGAACCCCTGGCTGGTTTTTTGCTCAGTCCCAGTGGACTTCGACTCCTATATTAGTTACTGCGAATGTCGTCTTCAAAGACATTCACTGGCCCAGGATACTTAAATTAATCATAAAATCAGTCTCTTAGAGAAAAATCTCACACTCCGGGCTGTCCCCTCCAGACTTTAAAGCACTGCAACAGCCCTCAGGACCGAAAAGCAAGATTTTAAAATATACCTTGGCCTCAATTAAGAAGAATAATTTGCACATGAAAACAGAGCCAAGCTGAATCAGAATTTTCTATCAATCTTTTCATTAGAATTCGATCTTCGCCATCAGGAATGTGGACTCTTTGGGGATGAATCTAAATTCCAAGAGTTAAAGCAATCCCTGAGTTGAGTACCGAGGATCTTTATTTCTGGACTTCAACCTTGGTTTTCTTCCCTCTGACATGGGTGGATGGACGTGAGTTCATTTGCCGCTCCACACATCACAGGTGAGCCACGGTGTGACATAAATCATCAGACTCATGAGGATTGCTCTGCTTTGCTTGTCATCCTGTGTTTTCTTCACAACAGAGACGGAGTTGCAGGGACTACAGGACTGTGTGCCTGTGGTCTCTGACTGAGAGTCTCTGGGCTCAAAGATGGATTCAGATAGACGTGGGGCAGGGCACTTGGCTTAGAGGAGGCCCCCCATCTGCAGCATCTGGAGATCCCTCCCAGATCTGACTCTTAACCAGTAATAAATACTTCACCTTCATGCACTGTATTAGTCCATTTGCATTGCTATAAAGGAATCCCCGAGGCTGGGTGATTTATAAAGAAAAGAGGTTTGTTTGGCTCACAGCTCTGCAGGCTGTGCAAGAAGCATGGAACCAGCGTGCGCATCTGGTGAGGCCTCAGGAAGCTTCCACTCATAGCAGAAGGTGAAGGAGAGCCGGCATCACGTGGTGTGAGAGGGAGCAAGAGACATAGGAGAGGAAGTGCCACTCTATAGTTAAAAACCAGGTCTCATGTGAACTGATAGAGAAGTCACTCGTTACTGCAAGGACAACACCCACCCATGCATGAGAGATCCACCCCGGTGACCCAACCCCTCCCACCAGGTCCCACCCCCAACACTGGGGACCAAATCTCAACATGAGACTTGGAGGAGACAAGCACCTGAACCACCTCAGGCACTAAGTGAACGATTCGTCCTCCAGTTTTTCCTCCCAAGGGCCCTGAGTGGGCTCACTCGGTGACGTGTGGGTATGGGCTGGCCTGGGGTCAACTGATCTGAGACTACGTTTTACAGATGTAACTTAATCATTTTGGTAATTTGATCTATTTTCCCATTAGAGGATCAACCTCACATGCCACAAACTATGATGTGTAGGTCTTTTTAAGTAAGCTCGTTGCACTTACCCTGCTGTGCACTTACCCTGGCTTTTGTTCAGCAGCTATGAACTATATATTTAGACCCACATCGGCTCCTGAAGTGTTTCCCATGGAGGCTGATAGTGTTCTTCCATCATTCACTTGCCCACGCCCTAACTAGAAACGAGCAGAAACAACATCTTTCAGTTTGTTGGTGCAAGTTCTCTGAAGTCAGACAAATCTGCCTGTACAAGATGCTTAAAGCCCCAGGACCTCAAGTCTTCCCCTATAAACGAGAAACAGGAGCTCCTGCCCCATAGTGCTGCTATGAGGTTTGGAGGTAAAGTGGCATGTGGCACCCAGTGGGCATTTTATTTATGTTGACAATCTGCTGAGTCGCCAGCCGACAGGATTTTCCACTTGCATTTTTGATAACCCTGTACTAGTGGACTCTTAAAATTGCAAGGATGTGACATTCCTAGATTTCTGGGTTTCTTTAAAATGAAACATTTGTTTAATGAACCAGAAAAGCAAGGGGAGTCGCTTTCGTTGTTAAAGGTGAGATTTAGCACAGGAAGGATGTGAAGCCTTTTCTTACAGTTTGCAAAACACCGCTCAGAGTGAGGCGGCCACCTTCAGTAGCTGAGGAAGTGTCTTTTACGTGAGATGGCCACAGTTCCTTGAACTGGCTCAGAAAGGCCACACACTGTCCTGGGTGAGGGACAGTTCCTCTAAGGGAGCACAAGAAAGACCCAGTCTTCTATTTCTTCAGCGTAGCCTCGTCCAGCGGCCTCTCCAGTAGAGGCACCAACAGATGACAGGAACGCTCCAGCTGCAATCGGTCCCCAGCTTCGTCTCTCCTTTAAAGCAGCCGGCGATATTTCTTTGGCATGAGTTCATGCAGGCGAGCCTGGCTCTGGACTCAATCACTGAGGTGGCAGGAGATCCCACCCCAGCCACACCGAGGTCCTGCTCCAGCAGCTGGTCCAAAGGCACCAATTTCGGCAGCCCGCGGAGCGCCAGAGAATCTTTGTTGCCGTAGGTGAGGACGCACATCTCTCCCAGGCTCTTCTGAAATGCAGGTGTTTTCCGCTAACGGCTGCGCACGCTCTTTACCGGGGCCGCGCCATCCCGCTCCGTGACACACCCCACAGAGGGATCGCGGCCCTGCAGGTGGCGACGGCGCGGTGGCGTGCGTGGCACTGACAGAAGGAGTCCACGGAGAGCCCGTCCGCTCCTCCTTGCCTTCAATGCGTCCTCCTGAAGCACGGGGGCTCTTCACCGATGCTCCCATCGTCACAACCGCAACCTCGGGATCCAGGCTGAGGTATTCCACAGCGGCTCGGCTGCAGGGCCCGGGCCCCATGGCATGAGCCTTGGCCAGATGCAAGGATGCCTCGTGTTTCTTCTTGAGGGCCACCGCTTCAGGAAGGTCAACAATAGACTCCTCATGCCGTGTCTTCCTTCCACAAGGATTAGTGTCTTCTTCCAGGGGCTTCGCATCCGAGACTGACTGTAAACAACGGCAACTTTCAACAGCTCGCCCAGGTCCTGCCTGCCGTTCACTGAATTTGCTGCAGATCCCATGCCACGTGCCACAGAGCCCAGAACTGCCCTGCAAGCCTCTCTGGTTCTTGGTGTTGCCCAGACCTCCAAAGTCCTGCCGAGGGCTGCGGACTCCAACTCAGTCCTCCTCTGGAACTTTGCTGGCTGCTTGTTGCATGATCCAGTGTTCTGTGCAGGTCCAAGATCCCTGTAGGGACCCACACCTCTGGCACCTTTAATCCTGTTCCCTGTATGCTCGGGGGACACGGAGGACAGTTATAGACAGGAGACCATCTCTGCAGCATGTCCACCCTGGCTCACTCCAGACTGGTCCATTGCGGTTGTCTCTGAGTCTCACATAGAGGTTCTGTGTATACTACAGGTTTTCAGATCCTGATACAATGGCACAAAGCCCTTTTGTTCTCTTTCTGTTGCATGGTGATGCCTTTCAATTCTCCAATGCCTCAAGAAATCAAAGATTTTCAAAGAGGGCAAGTACACCAGACGCCTCGCATGTATGTGAGCACGGCACCCAGCATGGGTGTTTCTCCTACAGCTTCATGAAATGTTCTTTTATACCATTTACTCATTCTGTGTAACATGATGGACCCTCTGCTCAAGCCTCCAGGTGCTCTCAGCCAGGTTCCCTCTCCCTCCTTGAGATGCAGAGACGGCTCCTCAGGGGTGCTAGGGGAAGCGCTGGACCAGAGCTGGGGAGCAGTGGCAGCTGGACTGGTAGCCCCTCTGCACCTGCCCCTGTGGCCACCCCAGGTTTCTTTTGATACTGGGAGGTTTTCACCAGGGGAGGTGGGAACCAGAGGTGGCTCAGGAACTCCCCTCCCTGTCGGGCCTCCCTTCCAAGATAGGGGTGCACCACGGGCCCCATGGAGAGAGGAGCACCTCAGGGGCTAGCCAAAGAAAGAAGGGTCACCCTCTCCAGAGGACAGCCATACCCTGCCCTGGGAAAAAACTGCCTGGGGTGGTTTGTTGCCAGGCACCTGAGTTTCACAGCAGTCCCCCCAGGAAAATGCCCGCACCCACCAACAGGCCATACTTCTGACCTGGGCACTCACCTCTGATCCCATGTGTCAGCGTGCAGAGAAGTCCGAGCAGAGCCCCTTCCTTGGCCCCTCACTGCTCCCCAGACTTCCCTCCAAAGAGTGACTGAGGGCCCCGTTTGAAAGGCCCTGGAAATGTTCGCTAAGCCACACAGGGCTTGGAGGGCTGATTGGAGTCATCTGTGAGGAGAACTTATCCTTGCCCCATGAATGATGCATTCGCAAAATCGACATTCGTTTCTCGGGATGCTCCTGGACTCAGAGCCCAGCCTCCCGGCTTCCCTCTCTGTTTTATCAAAATGATCTAAAAATGCACATATTATTTTTCAAGTTTCCTTTCCTTTTTCCTCAGGTTAAATTTTGACTGTAATTACTGTGTGGCTGTATTTGAAGAGAGATGTTGCTGCTACCAATGTTGTTACCATTTCTGTAAAATGGTCTTATTTTTCAAGAGATAGTATCTCTCAGTCCTCAGTCCTCCTCTGTGATAGGCAGCACACTATGCCAAGATTTTATTTAGCTTTGTTCAGGGACCAAGTTTTAGCTGAATAAATAGAAGGAATGACCAAAGGTGGACTACAGAAATGCAAACTGGGCTCGTTTTTACCACGCGGGGGGTGGTATAAGAACCCTGCCTGCTCCTAAGCTGGCTTGAGGCTGACGTCCCTCCATTGCAGTGGAACATTTTACCCCGGAACAGTCTCAGAATTTTCACCTGATACCTGTACCAGAGATCCCTGCACACCTAGAGGGTTTCCTGTCACCCTTCACCATGAGGATGTGAAATGCTGGGGCAACAAAGGCGGACGAAGAAGAAGAGAAGAGAGGTGAGACTCCCTCACAAACACAGTCAGTGAGGCAGGCCTGAAGTATCATTACCCTGTGAGTGGCCAGGACTTCCAGCCCGCCTGCTGAAAGCCGCCCAGAGCTCGGTCTTCCCGTAGGGAATGCATCACACAGGCAGGATTGTCCGACGGAGGCCCCTGGTGTAGATGAGGCCACCATGCTTCCATCCTACTGGCTAGGAACCCTGACTCCGGCGCCTTCCCCCAAAGATGGAGACTGTCACAGCAAGCGAGACAGCGGAGGCAGTGGGTGGGCAGCTCCCGCCCCTCATGCTTGGACTCCCATCCTGAGTGAGACGTGAGCTTCATGGTGGGATTGCCGCAAAGGTCTGTCACCTAAGGGTCCATCACCTGCTGTCACTCCCCTACCTGCAGGCCCTTGACCAATGGATGGATGGCCTTTCTCACCCTATGTGTCCCCTTCACGATTGGCCAGACCTTGGCCAGCAGTTTTATGTTCCCTGATGGCGAAAGTGTGGCTTCTAATAGAATCTTCCTCTGTTTCGTTTTCCAAACTTCAACTCTCTCCTCCAGGCTGACTCCATCCATACCCGTCTCTGCATTTCCCAGTGGCCGAGGATCCAGCCCAGCTCCTCTGTCGTCACCCAGGTGCCTGCATGGGTGCTGTGGCTCCTTCCCCCCTCCTTTCTCCTTGGCCTTTTGGTGTCTATTCCTTGCAGCACTGTGGGCGCCTCCTCACGCTGCCCCATTCCTGCGCCTTTGGGGAGCCTCAGGACTCACTGCCTCTTTCCTGCGCCCACAGCACCTCCTGTTCCTGCCCAGCTCGACACACCCAGGCCTGATGATTCTCAGCAGGAATTCCCAAGCCTCCCACCCCACCACCCAAAGACCCGAGCTGCTGCTCAAAGCTTTCCAAGCATTAGCTCTTTTTGGCCTCTCCAACCTCGTGATTTGAGTTGCAGCTTCAGAGCAGCCATCCCCCCAGCCTGGGAGTGCTTTCTCCCCCAACTCCAGCATTGCTCAGGCTCAGGGTTAGGGTTAGGGTTAGAGTTAGGTCATCCTCCGGGCCCCACTTCCCTCCATCTGCACAGGCCCCGCTCCTCCCTCTAATTCCCAAGTCCTGAGACCTTGCTGGCGCTCATGTGTCACCTGCATGTCTGGGCCTTGAACGTCCCAGACCAGGATGGAGTCTCCCTCCACACAACTCGGGTGCCATGTGGGGCTCCGTCATTAATGCTGCACGCCTCTCTGGCTGGACTTTGTCCGTGAAGATGCAAACACTTTAGGAATGGTAAAGGCCTGCTCTCCGCATCTTTATAAACAGGATAGCCTGAGCAAGATGTCAATGTCAGCACTCAGCGCCATGAGCAAGAGTCAAAATAGTTAACGGCACAGTAAAACAAATATACCAATCAATCAATCCTTAAAAAATTGTAAAATATATCCCCTTTTTTAAAACTCTATTATTATTACATAAACATGCATGCCTAGATAGCCATTTACCAGGGTATAGGAATTGCAGCACAAATTTTTTATCAGATCATTCCAAGAACTTCCAAATCATCAATAACATCAATAAACATCCCAAAATTATTGGCATATGATTTGTTTGGCATGGCTCTTCCTGAAGATGGCTCAGAGTTAGCCATGATTAGACATGGAGAGTCCTGAAAAATTCTCCCAAAAACCTCCTTATCCATTACATGGTCCTTAGGTGACTATGATGTATTCTAACACTTTAGAATTGTGTCTATTAAAGCAAATCTCCAAATGTTTAACCACTCCCATGACACAATTTTAAAGTCTCCATAAAGCCACCTAACCTGAGTCTCCATAAAGAACTTCTTTTAACATTACTGCCATTACTCATGGTGCAAAGACCTGTGTCAGCCTTTGCTGCACTAACATGAATGACATGTAAGTATCCAGCCCTCCTAATACTGTCTGACATTTACCTATATGTAATGTCTCTACTACTAGACTGTTATGAAAATTGGTTATTAGCTCACTATATTTAATTAGTTGGCTGAATTTTCTTTATCCACAGAGATTCACAAATGTCCTCTGACCTAGTTTCAGAATGCAAACTACTTAAAAATCTTAACATTTCATTGTTTAACTTTTCTCATCAAACCACAAGTGCATTTTCCAATAACTTATTACACTGATAGTTTTTTCTCTTAGAATAGCTACTTTATGTTTTTGTTTCAACTTTTATCTTATTTCTTTACTTGAATACTTTCTACTTTTCCTTCACTACTTTGTTTATTTATTTTATATATTCATTCATTCAAGAAACGTTTCTATATTGACCATCTACCAGGTAGAAGGCACCAGGCTAGGCACATCAGTGACCAAAATCAACAACAACAACAAAAATCTCTGCCCTTCATGGGCTTACAGTGTAGAGAAAAGGAAACAAACAATAAACATAATCAAACAATGACAATGTATGATTTAAAACTGATAAATGCTTTTGCAAAAGAACTAGACCAGGGAAGGGAATTTGGAGTTCTGTGGGACTGTGGGAGTTTCATTCCTTGGAATTTTTAATAGTCAGGGTAGGACTCACCTAGAGGAATATGTATGTGAAAACCTTTTTCATCTTTGCTATAATAACTGAAATATGTTTTTCTTGTCATGCTAACAAAGCATTAATGGTATTTATTAAAGCCAGTCTTCAAATGTTTAACCACTCCCATGACGCAGTTTTCATCAGAGGGACTATATGAATCTTGATATACTTTTTAAAACACTCTAGGCTGGGCACGGTGGCTCAGGCCCATAATCCCAACACTTTGGGAGGTCGAGATGGGTGGATCACGAGGTCAGGAGATCGAGACCATCCTGGCTAACACAGTGAAACCCCATCTCTACTAAAAATACCAAAAAATTAGCCAGGCGTGGTGGCACGCGCCTGTAGTCCCAGCTACTCAGGAGGCTGAGGCAGGAGAATGGTGTGAACCCGGGAGGTGGAGCTTGTAGTGAGCCGAGATTGTGCCACTGTACACCAGCCTAGGCGACAGAGCCAGACTCTGTCTCAAAAAAAAAAAAGAAAAAACTTTAACAAGCTCTAGCCTGCACAGGGTACCCATTACAATCTCAGCTATCTTCCAGTTTTTATTTCTATTCTATCTCTTCAGACATAGTATTTCTCTCTACTGTTTACTTGACGTATAATACAAATATAAAGCATATTGGGAAAAAATACAGTGATTGATTTACATATTTTATTGTGTCATTCAGATATAATTGAATTCAGTTATTTCAGACTATAAATTAGTCTAAATTGACTAGACAACCAAAATTAGACAACTTAAATTAAAACATGTTGAAACTTTATAAAAATATGGTAGAAATGAGCTATTTTCTTCACACAATTACACTGACACTGTTTATACATACCTAACGTGTTTTACGTAACAAGTTTCTCATGGAAATTATTTTTCTCTGACACTAAAAAGAATGATTGACATTTAATTTTATGACATTCACAAAATCAACAAAACCATTAAACTATTCTCAAAGTTCTGATTTTGTATTTCAGATAAATTATTACGATAGTCTTATGTGAAAGAGATGAAGTTTGACTGATAATGATTGAAATGTACTGCCCTGACTTGTAAGTTTCTTTTAATAATTGTTTTCATATTTCAATGGATGTATGTTTTCAAGTGGAAGAGTCAAAATTCTAGATTATGGCCAGGTGCAGTGGCTCATGTCTATAATCCCAGCACTTTGGGAGACTCAAACAGTAGGATCACTTGAGGATAGGAGTTCAAGACCAGCCTGGGCAACATGAGGAGACCTCATCTCTACAAAAAAAAGGCATGGTGATGCACGCCTGTAGTTCTAGCTATTCAGGAGGCTGAGGCAGGAGGAACACTTGAGCTCAGGAGTTTGAAGATACAGTGAGCTATAATTGTGCTATTGCACTCCAGCCTGGGCAACAGAGCAAGGACTCCAACTATAAATAAATAAATAAATCTAGATTACAATAATCCATCTATATTAACATTATTCTATTTTTGAAGCTCTACTGACTATTTCTGGGCTGGGCGTGGTGGCTCACACCTGTAATCCCAGCACTTTGGGAGGCTGAAGCAGGCAGATCACCTAAGGTGAGGAGTTCGAGACTAGCCTGGCCAACATGGTGAAACACCGTCTTCAGTAAATACAAAATTAGCCAGGTGTGGTGGCACATGCATGTAGTCCCAGCTACTCGGGAGGCTGAGGCAGGAGAATCACTTCACACTGGGAGGGAGAGGTTGCACTGAGCTGAGATCACGCCATTGCACTTCAGTCTGGGTGACAAGTGAAACTCTATCTCAAAAACAAAAAACAAACAAAAAAAACTGTGTCTGAAATGCCTGATTATTTTTAGCCACAGAGTAGGTGGTATAAAAGATTATAAAAGCAACACTTCTAAGCATTTTTTCAGTTTCTTTATTAATACTCTTTACTAAATTTTAAAATAATTTTTTATGATTTGAAATGTTTATATGTGAAATTTTAAGAAAATTATTCTTCTAATTTTTTCATTAATTTTACACATTTCCATATGGAAACCGTGAGTCTTTTGCACAACAAGGCTATCCCTGCACTAAGTGTGGAGATGGTTGGCAACTTCAATTTTTGACATTACACAGTTGGCACCACTTGCATCTGGCATTTATGTCAGTATCAATCATAAGTCATTCATATTTTGTTGAAATAATCAAGTTGTTTTTAATTCCAGCAATGCAGCTTTTTCTAAAAAAAAAACAACTAATTCTTGCCAATCAAACCCTGTTCCAGGCCAGCTTGGTATTTCCAACACCAGAAGATGCTCCAGGCATTAGATCTTATCCACATTCTCTCAGAAGATGCATGTTTATGAAATTTAAAGCAAGCATTCCTACACGTATCCAGAGCGATTTTTTAAAAAATATTCTATTCTAGATTCTATAGCTGCTACTTATATACAAAGTGCAGTGCACCATAACAATAAAACTAAAGGTTTCTCAGAAGACAGTACCACAGAAAGCCCATGTATCTATACTAGTCGCAATGGTCAGTATCAATCAGTGAGACCCAGTGAGCTTACCCTAGAATTTATATTATAATAAAAGATTACCAGTTATCACAGCTACTATTATACTTTTACTATGTACCAAGCACTATGGAAATATTTCAGTGTTTTCACCCACAGTCCGGGCTTACGGCGTGTCAGTGCAAGGCCATCGGTGGGAATGGTCGCCTGGCACGAGGATTCTGGATTGTATTGGATGGAGTTCAATTATCATTCTTAAGGGCTATTCTTTTCAAAATGCACGTGACTTTTTTAACCAACTTTTTGTGATATAATTGACATATCCTAAATTTACCCATTTAAAGTGTATAATTCAGTGGTACTAGTACATTCACAAGATTGTGCAACCATCACCTCTCCCTGACCCCAGAATATTTCCAGTCCCCCAGGAGAAACCACATTCTCCTTAGCAGTCCCTTTCCATCCTCCAGCCCCTGGCAGCCACTGCCTGACTCTCTCTGGATTTGCCTGTTCTGGACTTGCATGCACGTGAAAGCAGACGGTGTGTGGCCTTTTGTGCCCGGTTCGTCCCCTAGGCACGTTTTCAAGGTACATTGTGTTGGAGAATGTGTCTGTACTTCTTCTCTTTAATAGACTTTGTTTTTCAGAGTAGTTTTAGGTTCACAGCAAAACTGAGCAGAAGGTACAGAGATTTCCCATCTACCCTCTGCCCCTCAACACACACACAGCCTCCCTCACAACCCACGTCCCCACCACAGTGCGCATGTGTTACAGTTCATGAACCCACAGTGACACATCATTGTCACCCAAAGTCGACAGTTTACAGGAGACCCCCCCCTTAGTAGTGTGCATTCTATGGGTTTGGACAAATAATAATGACACGCGCCCCCATTGTCACATCTGCCTACTGCAGGTGATGTCTTCACCTATCAGAAGGGTGAGGAGCTGCTCACAGCCATTGTCCCTCCGCCACCATCTCCAAGCCTTAGCCCTGAGCCCTGCCTACACCAGGTGTTCCGAGGCATTGCTGTGTCCTGATAGACTTTATCTCTGTTATGCCCGTTCCGGCCCAGTAACCAGACTGCATCGTTTATTCTATATATGAGGCTATGCTGAGGCTATTTCGTAACTTTCCACGTGTCTGGGGGCTTAGTCATTGTAGCATTAGATTAACATGTTTAGGGCCGGGCACGGTGGCTCATGCCTGTAATCCCAGCATTTTGGGAGGCCAAGGCAGGCAGGTCATCTGAGGTCAAGATTTCGAGACCAGCATGACCAACGTGGTGAAACCCCATCTCTACTAAAAATACAGAAATTAGCTGGTTGTGGTGGTGTGTGCCTGTCATTCCAGCTATTTGGGAGACTGAAGTGGGAAGATGGCTTGAGATTGGGAGGTCAAAGCTGCAGTGAGCCATGATCAAGCCAATGCACTCCAGCCTGGACAACAGAGTGAGATCCTGTCTCAAATAAATACATTGATTAAATATTCTGATTCTCTTCTTTCTTATGATGTTTCCACATAGACAATTTTCCAGCATCCAAATAGAAGGCGGCTGGAAGGAGAATACATAGTAAAGCTGTTCTCATTAACTGTATCATTTGCTGACTAATATTGCCATAGGATTGATGAGCATGACAATTATTACACAGAAAAGGGATTTCTTACTATCCCTCTCAACTGTCTAAATATTTAGACATGTGGTATCTGAGCCATACACATTTCTCTTCCTAGTTATTGAGTTCCCAGCTGGGCCCACAAACAGCATGAGGGTTTTGTTGACAACGGAGAAGAAAGGCCTTTTTAGAGAGCTACAGAGAGTGGGCCTTCCTACACTGGCTGGGATTCTTTCTGCAGGTGGGAGAGTTGCTGGAAGTGGAGGCATTTGCTGAAGTCGGTGGGGAGCAGGGAGCTTTTATCAGCCCAAGCGGGTATTTCAAGGCTGAGACTGGTGCTCAGTCTCCACGTCAGACCTGCACTCACTGCTCTGGGACTTCCCGAGCAATGTTGCCCCAACTGTCAGGACTCTGCAGATCACGAGGACGGCAGTCCTGACTCCTACAAGTGACCACATTTAGAGCAGACCCCTGAGCCCCACTTCTTCTCCAGCAAAAGCACCGGCTCTGAGGCTCCCCCAGCCCTGAGTTCCGAGGCCCCTTGCCCAAGGAGAACGAGGAGAAAAGAACAAATGAGCTGAGTATAGACATGGCTGCCATTCATCCCTAAGGCTGGAGAGCAAAGGGCAGTCTGGCGGCTCACCCTGGAGCACAGAGAGTGCAGGGAAAGGGCAACAGAAGCTTGGGGAAAATGCAGCTCAGACTCAAGAACTTAAAAGTGTCTACCCCAAAATCAATGTGAGTTAACGACGCCACCAGCTATGACAAGAACCGTCTCCTGCCTACCCCCTACAGTTGCCTACATTTTGATTTTGGTTTCATAGATCTGGAAGAAATCTGCTTGCAGTCAGAAATGTTAGTGAGATAATCGCAGAGAGATAAACATCTGCCGCAGTCGTTTAAACATCTGATGCCACCTCCACCCACGACCCCATCCACGGCTCGCCTGGCCTCGCCTCATCTCTGCCAACCTAAATTCCTCTTGCTTCGAGTGAAGCTCTTTCCCTACAATTTTCCTTCATCTCCTGATCAATAAAACCTAGATTTACAGGCCAAGAACAAGCAAACAAAAAGTATCCGTGAGCTTGTCTAAACTAGCTTTCATCGAGAAATGCAGCACAAATAAAATGAGTGATTGGTGAGGTGTGAGCTTTGTTTAACTGGGTTTATTTTGGTTGAGAAGCAAGCTCACATCAACTTGGCCACGCAGGAGTGATGTGGCTGTCCCCAGTTCTGTCAAAAACAACAGCAGACTAACCTCCTTAGCCTCACAGCTGGCCACTTCTGAGGATGGGGCAGTGCTTACCATGTACTCAGGACTATGAGCCTTTTCCAAATATTCTCTTGTCTACAACCCTCTGAGCATGGTGCAAATATTAATTAGTGTTTCTAACGTCTTGCACTGTCATTATCTGTTGATGAAGAGACAGACGCGTCTCCGACAACATCCAGGCCAGCCAAGGTGACATTGCTTTCCTTTGCTCCAAAGCTGTACTCTGTGCCCTAGTTGCAGTCATCCGCATAGAGTCATTACCATCTCACTTTTGGAAACACTCCCACTCCACTCTGTCACTGTCCCTAGCACTGTCACTGCAATAAGATAAGAGCCCCAGGCTGGGTACAGTGGCTCACGCCTGTAATCCCAGCACTTTGGGAGGCCGAGGCGAACCTGAGTCAGGAGTTCGAGACCACCCTCTCAGCATCATCACCCTGGCCAACATGGTAAAACCCCGCCTCTATTAGAAAAACAAAAATTAGCCAGGCATGGTGGCATGACCCTATAATCCCAACTACTCCGGAGGCTGAGGCAGGAGAATCGATTGAACATAGGAGGTGGAGGTTGCAGTGAGCTGAGATTGCACCACTGCACTCCAGCCTGGGCAACAGAGCGAGACTCTGTCTCAAAAAACAATCAAAAAGAGCCCCAGTGCACCTCCAGCGTCCTGGGATCCTGCAGCTCCCGCCCTCCTGGGTGCAGGTCCCTAAATTCCTCCACATACCCACCCACCTTCACCCCCACCTGCCTGCTCCACCCTCTTCTGCTTTCCAAAGCCACGGCCAGACGCACCTCCCCAGACACGGCCTGGCTGGCCCTCCTCTGCTCAGGAATGCACTCAGGCTGGTAATTACTGGCCATGTCAGGTCACCAGCTTGTTTGTCTTGTTCTGGAGACTTCCGTGTTTTCTTGGCTCCCGCGTGAGCTTGGTCACCTCTGAGCCTCTTCGATGCCTCTCTCCTTTCTCCCAGCCGTGGCTCCGGCCACCAAAGCCAAGCCATAGCAATGTCCACTGTGTGTGGTGAGAACACTGCATCCAGATCTCTGCAGTGCCTCTTACATCACCCAGTCACCACACTCAGCCACACACAACAGGCAAGCTCAGTTCCCACTTCACACACTGGAAAACAGCCTCAGAACAGTCCAGCAGTTTGCACAGGATTACATAGCTACAGCCTGGCCCACCCTTTCTAAGAAGCCGGTGGTTCCTCACTGCCATGGCGTGCAACCTCCTCTGAAGCCCCGAGGCCTCGCTCTCTTCTAGTTCCTGGAGCAGTGACTAAAAGACCCCGATGTGCAGGATGTAGACTAGATATGAGGTGGGGTCCCTGGCTTAAAAGAGCTTGTAATGAATTAAATCAGCAGAAAAGACAGAAGTAATAAAAAGAATTGTCATTAATATAAGGTAGCAAATGATTAATACCAAAGAAGTGGCAAAGACAGTAGTTGCTGTGGAAGATGGAAAATATGTGTTTGAGGCTGGCGTGGTGCAGGGACAGCTTCTTGGAGAAGGGGGCCTCTGAGCGAGGCTGGCAAGGTGGGCATGCCTCCGTGTCTTCGTGACCCTGGGGGACAGGCTTCCACTGGGAGGACCACAGCATCCTCTCGAGCCCTGGGCTCCGGCGCTGTGTTTCTCTGTGTTGCTGCCTAACAGTTTCCTAAGATTCAGTCTGTCTCCCTGACAACGCTGAAGGTGTTATCTTACAAATATAAAAAGGCCCCAATTTTTAAAATCTACACTTTGATTTCCTTCACAGCCAGGTTGTAGTGTGATTGTGAGGGCTGGCATGGGACTTGGCAGCTCCTGGTGCCCAGGGAACTTGGAACTGCGCTGGGGCCTGTAGCAAGGGACCCACGAAGAACTGAGGGTTGACCTGGGCCTCCCTCTAAACTCTGGGTGAATGGAAATATTAATAGCTGTCTGGCAGACGCATTGATTTAATTCAGGGCAGTGATTAATAGGTCTTAGCCTGTTTGTATGATTATAACAAAATACCCGAGGCTGGGTCATTTGTGAAGAACAGACGTTGAATCTCACACTCTGGAGGCGGGGTCCGAGATCAAGGTACCGGCAGGTCCAGTGTCTGGTCAGGGCGGCTCTTCTCAGACAGCGCCTTCTCCATGTCCTCACATGGCAAGAGGTGAGGAAGGAACAGACTTGCCCCTCAAGCCCCTTTCTAATAAGGAGCTAATCCTCCTGCACACCCTCCTCTCAACACCATCACACTGGTGACCACGTCTCCACATATGAATCTTGGTGGACACATTCAGGCCACAGCAGACGTAATGGAAAGGATAGTTCAAAACATAAAAATGGTCACAATTGTAGTAGCAAAAGGCCAGCCTCCTATCTGGACTGACATTGGGCCTTCTGCTGTGGCTTTCCTGAGAGCCTCACGCCCCTCCTCACACCCAGGCCTCCTTCATTCTCCCTGGGGTCTTGGGCTAGGAACCTCCACGCCCACCACGCACTGTTCATCTTCTGCTGCCCCCACAGCTTAGACGGCCCGTTCACCCAGCGTTTCCCATCTGCATCCTACACCAGCTCTTCACATCTCAGCTTAGCCACGACTGTCTCTCAGAGCACTCCTGACCTTCAGACTGGTCTAGGGGCTTTCCTACACACCTCCAAGGCAGCCTTTAAGCCCCAGTGGTCTTTCTCCCCACCAGGCTGTTTTCCTACAGCAGGAGGTCTGTATTTGGTGCCATTATACACTGGGTGCTGACCAGGCTGACCAGGCCTACCCTCGGGGACTGTTTGTGAATAACTGAGTAGCAGGGGCTGGTGGAGAGACCTCAGCTCTGCGTTATCCATCCACTAGCAGCCATCCCCTTGTCTGCCATGGTAGAACATGAATCTTAGCAGAAATGAACAAACCACCCCAACCATAAAACTGTATGCATTCCTACTCAATTCATTATCCATCAAGATGTGAATTTATAATCCTGGTAATTACTAATCAATAAAATTAGACCAGATAAGTCCCTGAATTGTCATATGTAAAAATGAGAATGTAAAAAGAGCTAGTTGAGAGGTCAAAACACAGAGGAAGTCCTGGTATGGTAGTCACACATGGAACCCCAGCACTTTGGGAGGCTGAAGCCAACCCAGAAGCTCCAGCCTGGGCTACACAGTGAGGTCCCATCTCTCAAAAAAAAAAATTTAAAAATTAGTCGGGTGTGGTGGTGCATGCCTGTTGTCCTAGCTACTCGGGAGACTGAGGTGGGAGGATCACATGAGCTCAGGAGTTTCAGGCTGCAGTGAGCCATGATCGTGCCACTGCACTCCAGCCTGGGCTATAGAGTGAGACCCTGTCTCAAAAATAAATTAATAATTTTAAAAGCACACGTACAGAGGAAGAAGGCCTGAATGATTCTCAAAGCCCATCCTGCACCTGCCCTCCCCACAGAATGACTCCAGCTTTGCCTGGGCACTCACAAGGAGAGCCAGGCCCAGGCCGTTCCCACAGTGATGCACCATCAGGTGAAGGAGCCACGGCCTCTGCCAGTCCACTCCCACACTCACCGTTGCTGCATCACACGTAGGCAAAGGAAGAATCGGAAACTAAAGGTTGCCAGTTACCTTTTCAGGGGAATACATGTCCGCATTTGTTTTCTAGAAGGAAATGAATGGCTTCAAGGTGTTTAGAGGCTCCTGTCAACGCCCCCTCATGCTTGGAAATGAATGCAAGCTGCAGGTTCAGGTTGCCTTCTCCACCTGCTGCAAATGCACCTTTAATTGCTGGTATACATCACGTTTTCCCAGGGAACTGATGAGTCACCTGCCTTTCCACTCATAGGCTCCCGCCCACCTCAATCCATCCTTCTTTGTGTCTCTACAGGTAGGGAAAATTGCCTGCATTAGCTGCCCCAACAGCCACCCACTACTCCCAAGGGTGAACATTCAGAAGAGAGAAGGCGCACCTCTCAGAGCCGGTCTGGACCGTTACAACAGGAACGGTTAGAATAATTTCTAAAGCTGGGCCTTCTACCAGGCACTGACTTAAGAATTTTTGAAGTTATTCTAATTGGTATTTTTAACATTTCATCTTTGAATGTTTAAAAATATTCATTTAGTGTAATTGTCAAGTAGGTAATGTGATCAGGCACCACCAACTCATTTCCCAGCTTCTGGACAGGTGTCTGTGGCTTCACAGCTTCCAGTCTCCAGCAGAGACTGCCACTCATCTTTCCCAGCAAAGCTCCGGAGTTCTTCTGGAACCTTAAGGGCAAACAATCCAAGTAAGTTAAGCTGAGAGAGAGAGAGATATCTGTCCTCCTTAATAACAAGAGATAATTTGGCCTGAATTTTTTGCCTATGTTGCTGCACTTAGTGTCACCTTCAGCAGTAACTTTAATCATTTTGGAATATTATTGACACCTGTTCCGATGGAAGGCCTGGAAGGAATTGACATCTGTTCCAATGGAAGTCTCTGATAAAGAAGTCTTTATCAATATCTAAGCAAGTTTTGACCTTCTATTGAATGCCATTTTGTAAGAGCAGAGATATTTCATATTGCTTCTTACCTCCAAGAGTTTCAGTCAACAGTTAAAATGACTCTTCTTGAAATAATGTATGCTGCTTTGAATCTACTCTTTAAAATTTATACCCCACTTAAAATGCTTTCCCAATTTTCCCACTTATCTAAGGCCTTGCTCATAACTGAATCCTTTGAAAAATATTACCACTTTCAAAATGTTTCCATATGCTTAACTTTCAATATACCTGCACTGGGCACTCAGCATGAACGAAGTCAAAGCAAGTCCTGTGCTGCATTTCCCCAAAAAAGCCTATTCTGTCCAGTGTCACAACTTGAAGCACATCAATCTGAGAACATCCCAGAAAGAACATCATTTCATCAGTAACTATGAGGAGATGATATATGTTTAGCCTACAAGGAATCAGATGCAAAACAATGTCAGTGAATGTTTATATGATCTTTTGATGAAGAAGGTCTATTTTTTTTTTTTACCAATAATACAAAAGCAAAGACAGAAACAATAAGGAAAACAGTCACAACTTTTATACCTAAAAGTGTAAAATCTCTAGATGCCAAACTTCAATTAACAAAATTACAAACAAATGAAAAGTCCAAATGAAATACTTGCACTATGCATGAAAAACAAAACATTTATTTTCTAGCATATTTGATTATTTTAACAATCATTAAGTAAAAAAGATAACTCCCATAGAAAAAAAGGGAAGCTAGGGCATAATTGCCAACTCATTAAAAATATGTAAATGTATAACATTTATATTAATATAAGAGATATAGTAGCAAACATATTCATAATATTCAATCTTTCTAGAGTTCAAAGAGGCATGTATCAAAAAAATGAGAAACCAGTTTCGTCGTTGGAAAAGTTGTATTTATTTTTTATTACGTTTTGATAAAAGCCTATTTTTGGTGACAGTCTGACAAATCAGATGCTCTGAAACATGGGTGGAGGAAATGTAAATGTAAATTCATGCAACTTTTCTAAATATTGACAAAACTCGGTATTTACCAGGATGCTTAAAGATTTCAAACACTTTGGCTGGGCATAGTGGCTCACGCCTGTAATCCCAGCATTTTGGGAGGCCGAGGCAGAAGGATCACCTGAGGTCAGGAGTTTGAGACCCGCCTGACCAACATGGTGAAACCCTGTCTCTACTAAAAATACAAAAATTAGCAAGGCGTGGTGGTGCACACCTGTAACCCCAGCTATTCTGGAGGCTGAGGCAGGAGAATTGCTTGAACCAGGAAGCAGAGGTTGCAGTGAGTGAGTTGAGGTCATGACAGTGCACTCCAGCCTGGGCAACAGAGGGAGGCTACATCTCAAAAACAAAACAAACAAACCAAAAAAGATTTCAAACACTTTAACCTAATTGTTCCATACCTGGAAATCTAAGGAAATAATCAGGAATGAGCAAACTTTGGAATTCAAGAATATTTGTTGTAACATGATTAGTAACCACAAACCAATGATCTTAAATGTTCAAGAACAAAAGGGAGAAATCAACTGAGTTGATTCCACATTTGATAGAAAACTACAGAGCCACTGATACAAATGGGATTTTGAAAAACACTTATTGACCTGGAAAAATGTTTATGCCATTGTTAAGAGAAAAAGCAGAATAAACACATTGCAAATAATAATGATTTCATCAGGAATATGTGTTAAAATTACCTGTGTATTTATATTTATTAAAAGTTCCGCTCACCAACATTTTAGATATACTGAGAACCACCAATATGCCGTGTGATCCCAATTCTACTGCATACAAAATATTGAAACAAAATCCACAAAACACTCATTGTGTTTTTGCCCTACATTATACATTTATCATTTTAAAAAAGAGGGCAATTTTTTTTTTTTGAGACAGAGTCTCCCTTTGTTGCCCAGGCTGGAGTGCAGTGGCACGATCTCAGCTCACTGCAAGTTCTGCCTCCCGGGTTCACGCCATTCTCCTGCCTCAGCCTCCCAAGTAGCTGGGACTACAGGTGCCCGCCACCACACCCGGCTAATTTTTTGTATTTTTAGTAGAGACGGGGTTTCACTGTGTTAGCCAGGATGGTCTTGATCTCCTGACCTCGTGATCTGCCCGCCTCGGCCTCTCAAAGTGCTGGGATTACAGGTGTGAGCCACTAATCCCACTGGCCAGCAATTTTGAAAAGTACAAAATGAGGCCTTTAATCTGGCATAAGATATGCCACTAATATTGTTTTTCTTTATTTTAGATTCCATTTCTTTCTTTCATTTTTATTTTTATAGAGATGAGGTCTTGCTACGTTGCCTAGGCTGGTCTCAAATTTATGGCTTAAAATAATCCTCCTACCTCAACCTCCCCAAATGCTGGAATTACAGGCCTGAACCATCACTCCTGGCCTAGATTTCATTTCTTAAATCAAATTTTCCTTTGATAGCTTATCTCATACCCAAGCAGAGAGCCACTTTGGTAGCACATTGAGATACACAATTGCTTGCATCTTTTATTGATGCTTTTCATCATTTTTCAAATTGACAAAAATTTCCCAAGAGACAACCGAAAGTTAAATTCAATGTTCACATAATGTTCATTCAATGTTTATGAAAATGTAATATTTTCTTTACTAATTTAAACATATCTGTCAGATAATAAACACTGACTTTTTTAACTTAAGGACTATGTTTTGCTGAAAAAGCTTTTTTTTTGAACAGGAAAAGGCAGTTAATGAATTCAAACATTCTCCTCTTCCTACTTCTAACTCATGAAGCTAAAAACAGTTCATTGTATCATGGATCACTTTGTACTCTGAAAACATGGACCGAGCTCACTTCCTAGAGTGGCAGAAATCAAACACACTTGCTAACAACATAAGAGTCATATCTATTAAGAGCTCCTAATAGGTTATAATCAATCAAGTTAAAATCAGTTAAAAATAACATGTGTTCCCTTTCTGCTAGGATCCAACTCATCATTTAGGACGTGGTTAGAATAGGAATTGCTCAGTGGAGACTAATGCTAACTCTTTGAGCTGCTTCTTTCCCTCTTTGTACTTTCTGCTTTCTCTCTCCCATCTGCATTGATACGGCATTGCCTGTTTGGCCTCTTAATTGAGCCCGAGATCTCAGGGTGCAAGGTCACAGATCTCTTGCAAAGCACAGTCCACAGCTGGTGCCAAGACATGTGATCGGGATGCCTAACCTTAACTGACACTATGAGCTACAAAACTGACAAACACCAAAGTTACTGAGATTTGAAACGTGCTCAGCTCTGGTGACATGTGTTTAATGCACGGAAGAGCACATTCTTGAGATTGTTCAAATCAACATCGGCCAGCCTGCTAAATACTTACCTGTGCACGTCTGGATCAAGCTCTGTGGGCATAGCGCGTCATTTGAACTCGGGTAGAAATGTGTTTTGTCATCGATAACCTTCCCGCTGTGGCTAACCAGTGCCTGCTGTCCCCATGAATCTCCTCCTCTGCGCAATGTGCATGAAGCCTGTGCTCTTCCTCATAGCCCTCTACCTGTAATCCCAGCACCGAGGCCGGCTTCTTGGGCAGGTGACCTCCTCCGCACACCGCTCCCTGTTCCCTGTTGGGTTTAAGTAGGAATGTAGCCTTCCCAGTGTTAAAATAAACCTACGTCTGCAAAATAGGACGATTCAACTAGACAGTTGTCATGATTGCAAAAATGTCTTGATTTAGAGATACCTATTTTTCCCTTATTATCTACTTTCACACATGACTAAAGCAAATTATAACCAAACCTCATTAACTTAGAATTATACAAGTAAGCCTCATCTAATTCATTAAAATCTGAATTACAAAATACATTAAGAGAAATACAACATTACTTTTTAAAAAAGAAAACAAAAACAAGACAGAATTCATTTGTAATTTGGTATTTGTCTGACTTTCCTATTCACTATGAGGATGTTTTTCTTATATTTCTCTGCAAACATGTTCTGTTTTCCACCTATGATTACAAGCTGCGTAGATGATCTACTTCCCTTTCTAGATTGTGACATCTTTGAATGTAGAATCTGTCCCCATTTATCTGGTAATCCCTGCTGGAGTACTTGCTGCACTGTGGCCATCAACGGGTGTTTCTTCAACATTTAATAATGGTGCAATTTAACAAAATTCTATTAGATTTGTTTCTCTCTACATGGAAATGTAATTTTATCTTATTAGAACCATTTCACTTTTCAACAGCCTAAAATAGCACTCTTGGAGTGAGGAAATGAATATAAACTAAGACGACACCTGTGGGGACCTTTGTCCCAATCCCCATCGTTACTCTTCCAGCCACCTGGCGAGGATACGGGCTCAAAGGCAGGTGTTAGGCTGAGGTCACCCGGTCACCAGCTCCAGGGCTCCCGGATGCCCCGCTCTCCTCTCTCACCACTACCACACGCGAGAGCAGAGAGCGAGCTCCTTAAAGCCCGTTTATGTAGCATTTTGATCTTTTTCTGATTTCTTATAATTTATAAATTTGAAGAATGCCTTCTTCCGAACTGGTGGGGCATGTAACCAAAGCCTGGAGGCTGCTGTTCCGACGTCTTTTCGGCCAGAGCTTCTTTTACTATCCTGAGTCAGAGCCTCTCGAAGCCGCTGAGGAACGCCCACAGCGGGTGGGGTGGGGACACTGTGCATTCAGGTCTCACCATCTGGGGACCCAGTGTGCTGTGGTGCCCTTGCTGAAGGAAGGCTAATTGTCCTAATGTGACCGAGGGAGCCTTCTCACAGCCATGCACAACGACAGAGACCATGTCAACGAGCATCCCAAGGTAGGACAGAGGCAGAGTGTTTCGGATTCTCTTTTACAATTTGGTGGCAACTGCTGGAGAGGCTGGTCTAATTTGTAAGAAGTTAAACAAAGAGCCTTAGGAAGACAAACAGGAGAAAGAACCTTGGATTTATTACAGAATCCGAGGCCTGGCTTTTTGAGCCAGGCTTAGTTTAATTAGCATACAGCATAATGCTTGGCACTGAGGAGATGCTTAATAAATATTTATGCACAAATGAATGAATTTTGAGCACATCACTTAACCCTTTGTACACTCAGTCTCCACGTCTACAAAATAGGATGATTCAACTAGACAGTTGTCATGATTGTAAAAATGTCTTGATTTAGAGATACCTATTTTTCCCTTATTATCTACTTTCACACGTGACTAAAGCAAATTATAACCAAACCTCATTAATTTAGAATTATACGAGTAAGCCTCATCTAATTCATTAAAATCTGAATTACAGGCCGGGCGCGGTGGCTCAAGCCTGTAATCCCAGCACTTTGGGAGGCCGAGACGGGTGGATCACGAGGTCAGGAGATTGAGACCATCCTGGCTAACACCGTGAAACCCCGTCTCTACTAAAAATACAAAAAACTAGCCGGGCGAGGTGGCGGGCGCCTGTAGTCCCAGCTACTGGGGAGGCTGAGGCAGGAGAATAGCGGGAACCCGGGAGGCAGAGCTTGCAGTGAGCTGAGATCCGGCCACTGCACTCCAGCCTGGGCGATAGAGCGAGACTCCGTCTCAAAAAAAAAAAAAAAAAAAATCTGAATTACAAAATATATTAAGAAATATACATTACTTTTTAAAAATTCAATAAATCGGATGAAGACATAAGTGAGTAAGATTAGATAAAATGATTTATACACTTATGTTCCAGATTGAGAAATCCAAACTTTAAAATGTCCTAACAATAAAATATAGTTCTGAGTTCGGAAGCTAAAGACTTTCAGGGTAGCTCCTTTGTGCTTCTTTCTTTCTTTCTTTTTCCTCTCTTCCTTCCTTCCTTCCTTCCTTCCTTCCTTCTTTTTCTTTCTTTTTATTTTTGATGTTTACTTTTGTTTTTCCAACTAGAAACTAAGCCTCTGAAGTCAGGGAGGATGCAGTATAGACTTGTGAGATAGCTTTTGAAAATGTGCAGAAGTATTTCAGAAGCTTCTACTCAACAGTTGCTATGGACTGTGCACTCCCACCCTGCAAATTCCCAGGGGAAGCTCCACCACTCAGCATGACTACTTTGGAGCAAGGGCCTATACGGAGGTCTTCAAGGTTAGATGGGGTCATAAGGGTGGGACCCAGAGCCAATAGGATTGCTGCCCGTATAAGAGAGCTCGCTGTCTCTGCACACATGCACAGAGGGACAGGGGCAGCTGGGCAAGTCCAGAAGCCTCAAAACGCAATCGGCCTGCTGCCCCCTGGATCTCGGACTTCCGGCCTCCAGAACTGTGAGGAATCAATGTATGTGGTTTAAGCTGAAACCACCCAGTCCACGGACAGCAACCCAGGCAGAATAATACAATAGCAATTTCAACACCACACAAATCTCTCCTGTCTCCTTGTAGATGAAGAAGCTCTGACACACAGGCTCTGGTCTCAATCAAGGCTCACTAGAGATCCAAGCCTCGCCCTCCCCATCCACCCCTGCATGCCACCGTCCACCCCCATGCTGCCATCCACCCCTGCACATTATCCACTATCCACCCCTGCACTAAACCAGTCACCCCTACACCCCCACCATCCACCCCACCCCCATCATCCATCCCCACAACACACCATCCATTTCTGCCATTCACCCCATGCCACCATCACCACTGTACTCAACCATCCACACCTCACTCAACCCTCCACCCTTACCCCTCACCATCCACCCCATACCCCATCGTCCACCCCTGCACTCAACCATCCACCTCTGCTCCCCATCATCTACCCCTACCCTTCGCCATCCATCCCATCCTCAACCACCCAATACTACCCCTCACTATCCTCCCCAACCCCACCATCCAATCCTACCCCCACCATCCCTCTCCCCACCATCCACCCCTACCCCTCACCATCCACCCCTACCCCCCACCACCCACCCTACCCTCTCTTACTCAGGACATGCATCCCACTTCAGGCACCTGCCCAAAGCCCATGCATCCACCAACCTGCCTGAGAGAGCAAAAGACCCTTCACCTAAATTCCTTTCTACTCTTCAAGGGTTTCCATCCATTCCACTCACCCTCTGAGCTATTGCCATTGCAGTGGGTGAGACATTTCACTTGAGGGAATAAAGGGTTTTTTTGGTCCCCTCTCCCTTAAAAAAATTTGAAGGAGTTGAGCAATGAAAAGCTGCCCTTCCCTTAAGACACAAACACATTGACCCAGCATAGTGTACCAGGCAGTACCCTAGCATGCAGCAGGCAAATACAGAGCACCTGCATCCACCTGAACTTCAATCAACCACAAATAATTTCTTAACTTATACTAGATTTAGATGACACTATATACAACCCTACTCTACTACCATGTATTAGATTATGCCAAAAAATAATCCATGGTCATTGTAAATGTACACTTACCTGGCACACTATATTTTGCTTGCTCTATCTGGCAACTCCTTCCATAAGGGAAGTCTGAAGTGAACAGTGGAGCTGGGAGAGCAGAGTCATGTGGGCTGGGGGAATGATGGGGTCTCACAGCCATGCCCATCAGCCCATTGACCACACCTAAATGGCACAGGGAGATAAAGGGGAGGGCAGGTGGGTCCCGGCACGGCCACCCCTTCATCGGCCCTTCAACCACAGCCTGCATGGCACTCATCCCATGAGCTGTCGCCCAGCACCCACCAGGAACTGAACAAGAAGGACATGGCTGTGTCCTCAGGGAACTTAGGGAGGACAGTATCTCCCCCACAACACAGTTCAATCGAATGTGCCAAGGGGCAGGTGTTAGTCTAATATTAACTAGTGCTGGGAACACTGCATGATCTTAGTTCCTTCTTGAAACGTTTGTTTTCAAAGGGCTGAAGGAAAATACATCACAGTGAAACAGAATTTGAACCAGCCTCTGGCCCTGAGCACCAATGCACCAAGCAGATGCTGGAGCAGCCCCAGTACAGGCAGCAGCACATGGGGTCTGGGGGCAGCCGGGGATCCAAGCTGAGCCTGGGAAGCATGTGAGGTGAGCGGCCAGCAGCACACCCCACTGTCACCTGGTGCCTTGGTAAAAGAGGCTACCAGAAAAAGCAGGGATCGAGCAAGAGTTTATTTTGCCTGGGGTCATCATTTTAGCAATATAAACTTGCATCATTAATTTGCATAGGCATCTGACCACCTTGTGAAATGTGGAGTTTCTGAGGGCGGCAAGGCACCTAGAATCCAGCACCTTCCTGTGCTGCCCATTCTGGCAGAAGCCCCAGGCAGAGAAGGAGGCTGCAGAGAGGTAAACTAGCTGATGAAATTTCTGATTTTGTAACTCGAGCCTGGCTTCTTTCTCATTAATTTTTTTCACTTTTCCCTTTTTATGGAAATAGAACATACATACAGAAAGTACACTTTAAGTATCAGCTTGATGAATTTTCACAGCCCGCGCTCACCATCGTCATCAGAGCCAGGTGAACAATCTGAACACACAGCAGCCCCGAAGCCTCCACGGGCCACTCCCAGGCACCAAGGTCTGGCACGCCCACTTCTGAAGGCAGAGAGTCAAGTGCTTGTGTTTTTGCACTTCATACAAATATATTTTGTCTTACATCTTAATTGCATATGTTATTTATCCCCAAGTTCCCTGAGGACAGAGCCATGTCCTTCTTGTTCCCTCCTGATCAGTTCCTGGTGGGTGCTGGTGACAGCTCTCGGGATGAGTACACACTTGCTAGTGAAGGGGTGGCCGTGCCTGGACCCACCTGCTCTCTCTCTTAACCTCCCTGTGGTTGACAGGCTGCTGGGCACGGCTGTGGGACACCATCAATGATTACTCTCCCTTTAACCCTTTCAGAATCAGCAACACAAGCAATACTTTCAACCCAAAAAGTACCTTAGCACCAGGCCATAGAGATTTTGCAAAAGCCGTGGGATACGGAGCTGGTACAAGTGGAGTCTCTGTATTCGAAATGCCTGGTACCAGAAGTGTTCTGAATATTTTATTTTTTCATATTTTGGAATATTTGCATATACATAATGAGACATCTTGGAGATGCTACCCGAGTGGAAACACAAAATAAATTCATTCTTTATATACACAAAACCTGAGGTAATTTTATACAATATTTTTAATAGTTTGTAAATGTAACGAAATTTTGGTTACATTGTGACTGCAACCTGTCACATGAGGTGATACGGTCTGGCTGTGTCCCCACCCAAATCTCAACTTGAATTGTATCTCCCAGAATTCCCACGTGTTGTGGGAGGGGCCGAGGGGGAGGTCATTGAATCATGGGGGCTGGTCCTTCCTGCACTATTCTCCTAACAGTGAATAAGTCTCATGAGATCTGATGGGTTTATCAGAGGTTTCTACTTTTGCTTCTTCCTCATTTTCCTCTTGCTGCCGCCATGTAAGAAGGCCTTTCACCTCCCACAGTGATTCTGAGGCCTCCCCGGCCATGTGGAACTGTAAGTCCAATTAAACCTCTGTTTCTTCCCAGTTTTGGGTATGTTTTTATCAGTGACATGAAAACGGACTAATACATGAGGTCAGGTGTGGAATTTTTCACTTGTGGCCTCAGGTTAGTGCTCTAAATGCTGTAGCTGTCAGGGCATTTGGGATTCCAGGTTTTTTAGTTAGGGATGGTCAGCCTGTATGGCAAAAAGCCAGGTGCAGCAGCCTCCAGTCCGCAGGCCTGAACATTGGGCTGCTAATGCAGGAGAAGGCAAGATTGATCTGATGTCAAATATTGAAACTGAAACGTGTCACTGCCCATGTGGATCAATGTTTCATGTGAGGACAATGCTGACATTTTTCTAACCAGCTGGATGATTTTAAAGCATTGTGCTGAAAGACAGAGAATTATTATTTTTTAAAAAATCTCCCTAGCTTATAAAGTTTAACACTGAAATACAGTCCTTAAGAATATCTTCTTCTAAGTGTGGTGTACAAATTCCATTTCTGCGGTGGTTTGAGGCTGATGTGCTTCTACAAGATGGTTTTGTGGTCCGGCCTAGCTAGGCAGACCCTTTTGTTTCTGTTTCTGGAAATATGTCAGGCATGTTGCCCTGTTGGCAACACTTTAATTCATCCTAAAGTGTTGCCCTACAACACTTTAATTCATCCTTGGTCACAGTTTTCCAGGGCCTCTGGGCATAGGCGTTGATAATCTACACCTGGTAACACCAACGTCTGGGAGCCCAGCCTGACAATGATTCTACCACCTGTCAATGGAGCAGGTTTCAATGTAAACAAGCTTGTGAATAACTGCTGAAATATTGATGTTTTATTGCCTCAATGGAGGCCACAGCTTCCTTTCTTTTATGATAGTACCTGAAATAGTGTTTGATAAAAACCTATCCAAAGTCCTCCTCACATTCAGCATCTTAGAGTCCAAAAGAAACGTGTTGTTGGGGTTTCTGTTCAAATTCCAGAAGATCCAAGCAGATTCTGGGAGTCATCATCATTTTCTCCTGCTCACATCACAGAGTGTGATTCTGAGACCCCTCTAGCTGCCCCAGTCCCCTAGGCCCAAATTAATTCATTCACTTCAGTGCTTCAAAAACTGTCGTTAATTCTCACAAGCCCCAGGTTGATGCATTCTTCTGAAATCCTTGCTTGATGACACTAAGTAGCCATTCCCTGCCTTTCTCTGTCACTGCACACTTTATATTTTCTCATTGCACATAGTAAACTATGTAATTTTATATTCGCTTTTCATTTACTTTCCATCTCCTTCACCAATATGGAAGCTCCAGGAAGGGAGAGGTGATGGACTTTCTCCCCCTGTTGTTTTGCTACCATCACGCACACAACGCCTGAATTACAGTCGCTGCTCAATAAACACCTGTTAATGATGATAGTGGCACAGGGGCTCGGTGCGGGTGAAAACCTCCCTGTGTTCCTCTTTAGCTCAGCACTCAGGGCACATTCCTTCCTGTGCACAGTGGAAGGTGACTCTACTGAGCCCTCTGTCACCGCAGCCTCTGCAGAGGTCCGGGCACATGACCACTTCAGAGCCCTCCTGCAAGCACAGCAGCCTCGCACGCAACCTGGAGAACGTGCACATGCATGGGACTGGCCCCGGTTCCTGCCACACTGGGAGGTGGCCTGTGCAGAGTTGTCATATAACAGCCCTGCCCAGGGGAGGGTGGGACGTCCTGGTTTCACATGGGTAAGATTCTTTAGGGCAGGCTCCCTACAACACTTAGCAAATAAATAGTATTTATTCATGTGCTCATCCAAACATTTGTTGCCCAGTGCAAATTCACTAGAATCATAGCGTCAAACAGCTGGACAATCCCTCATCATCACACGTAGGCTTGAGGAGTCCCAAAGCTGATGTCAGCACGATGATGGATGGATGGATGAGAGATAATTAGATAATAGATTAATAGAGACAGATAGATGGTAGATAATGATGATAATGAACTTAGGTATAGATAGACAGTAGATGTGGATAGGTAGGTAGGTAGATAACAGATTAATAGAGATAGACAATAAAGATAATCAATTAATAGGTAGAGATAGATGAGAGAGATGACCCTGGCTTTATCATTTATTACTATCATTTCGACAAGGCAGAGACCCCAGCCCATGGAGAAGCTGTTGGTGGTGTGGCTGGGGTGTGCAAATGTTTATACACACGTGTGTTTTTGAGGGGGAAGAGAGGAAGGAAATGGGGAGAGGAAGGAAGAAAAACAACGGGCCAAAGCACCCAGGACCGCCATTCACGGGTCCACGTGTTAAATAGGTGGTTATTTGGATAGATGCTGCTGAAAGCTGCTGCTACCTTCCCCAGGTCAGGAATGAAACACACAGGCCCTGGTGGGGGCTCTGGTTTTTTCTGGAATTGTTCTGCTGGAAACTGTTCTCCATGAATTGACAGCTAATGAGACAAGCAGTCGGAGCAAATGAAGGGCAGTGCTCTCCTCCGGTGTCCAACCTGTGGGCTCCTCCTAGGCCGAGGAAGCTCACTGCCCAGGCTGGGACAGACCCCCAAACAAGGGGAGCTGACAGCTCCACAACCCTCAGCCCGTGGGGACCGAAGCAGGTGAGTCTCCACCCAGCCTCTCTCCTTTGGACCAGCATGAACTCTGGAGGCGTCTGGGTGCAGCTGCCTCAGACCCTACTGTCTTCAGCGGGGACTGAGGTTGCAGTTTAGCTGGCTTTCCTGCTCCTACTTCCCCGGGTCCCCCTCAAAGGAGCCGCCTGCACCCCTGTGCCACCTCACTCTGGCTTGGCCCTGCTCCTCCAAACCACCAGGCCTGCCCTCCCTTGTCCTCACAGATCTGACAATCTCCACAGTGCTGTGCAGACTTCAGCTCCAAGAAGCTGCAAATGATCGAGATAAAATCCTTTCCTGAGAGTGTCATGAACCGTGGCCTGTTTGAGGGCAAAAGAGGAAATGAGAACCAAGACAAGCCAAGACTTCCAAGTGAGCCCTGAGACACCTCTTGGCTGGCTGGGTGGCCAGAGATCCACCCTGCAGGAGCCGCACCGAGGCAGGTGGGCCACATCTCCCAGCAAGTGGCACACAAGAAGGCTCCTCCCAAGAGGAGGCATCTGTGGTCTTCCCAAAGCTAAGGCAGCAGGTCCAGGAGCACAGCCAGTCACTGGCCACCTGCAGGCCTCTACACTGCAGACCTGGCCACGCAGGTGGTGCCCATGGCCCCTTGCAAGTGGGCCCAATGTGGTGGAACAGGCAGAACCTGGGCAATTGTCCTGCACTCCTGGCCAGCCAGTGCGTGGATGCTCCTGCCAGGCAGGACTGAGCCACTCCCAGTCTGGCCAGTGCCAGACTTTTCTCAGATCCAGCCACGCCCTCTCTGGACACGGTCTGGACACTAGCAGACCCAGCAGGCAGTTGCCTCCCCTGGCTGGCTCTGACCTCCCACAGCACAAGGAGAGGATGCACTGCACTTCCAGGCATCCAGGCACTGAAGGTCACTGCTCCGTTTCTTTCTGCTACCACTAATTCAAAACAGGACAGGGAGCAGTGAGGCAGCAGCCAGGAGAGCTGCAGACCCCTTCACCCGGTTGCTGGTGGGCTCCATCCAGCCGTACCACCCACACATGCCCACCTCCAGCTGCCTCGGCCCAGCTGCACGGACGGACTCAACGGCAACCACTGCAGCAGCTCCCAGGTGACTTCTTACAGTCAGCTGAGCTTTGCTTTGAGTCAGCGTGCACGGTTCCCAAACGTCGGTGGTGATTTTTGTAAGTGAGGTGGGAGGTCACCACAGGAAGTGGGGAGGCATCCTCCCTTCCCGCTGTTTCCCGCCTTTTCCTCCTGGCCGTTGCCTTTCTATGTTGTCCTCCCTGCTGCCTGCCCCAGCCCACACTGAGCAGGAAGGCGGGTGTGGGCGGGGAGGGGAGTGGAATGGACGGAAGCAGAAAGGGTGGTGCCATCGTCTCTGGCCTAGCTTCTATTTGATCATTAGTTTCAATTCAAGAAAACATTCTTTAGAGGGAATTTTAAAAATTAATCACATGCACCTCTTGAGTTAAGAAAACCAAGTGTCACAATCGTTGTTACCATGCAGGTGAGAGGAGAGAGGACGGGAAAGTGAAGGGGCATGAGAAAGGTGGATGGCACTGAGCGTCTATATATAGCCGCGCACATGCTGGCCCTCCCAGCCCACAGCCCCAGCGGCATCTCCCCCACCCTACAACGTGGAGGTGGACATTGCCCCAAGGTGAGGAGCACGTCAGGGTGGCTTCCAGGTTCAGCTTCTGGCTCAGGCCTCGGCCTTCATGTGCGCATTCTGCTCCAGAACATTCCTGTTCATGCGAGGTCGTCATTCACTGGTGGCCGCTTCCGTGCACTTCTCAATGGCAGTGCTCGGCACGGCGTGATGCTTCTGAGTTGTAGTTTCTTCAGTGTGGTTCCCACAGCCCCTCCCGAGGCGGAGGATGCTGCCAAGGAAACCGACTCAGCACGTTTGCTGGTGAGCTATGGAGCTATCAGTGAGGTGTGGATTTCTGAGGCCTCTGGTGGGAGCCTGAGTGAAGGCCCTGAGTGTCTAGACCAGCCAGAGTGTCTGAGTATAGGTCAGCAAACGTGGGCAAACGTCTAGGAGGTGGTGTCCTACAGGGAGCCGAAGGCCCGTGGGACATACCAACTCAGCATTCCGCTGGAGGCTATATAATCAAAGGGCAAACTTTATCATGAATGCAGGATGTGCACAAACTCACACCGCCCTGCCACCAATAGGTTTGCTAACAGACATCACTCCCTAGCTCCGGGCTCCTTAAAGTTATCTGCTTAAACAATCTAGCCCCTATTGTCCAAAAAATGCAAGCCTACTGTGAACCAAACGGCAGACTGACAACTACCCAGCAATCACCCCCCCTTTCTCACTATCTCTTTTGCCTAATAAATATGGAGGGCTGTGTACAGCTCAGGTCCCTGGTCCACTAAAGGCCAGGTGCCCCCGACCCCTTCTTCCAAATATACTCTTTTGTCTCTTGTCTTTTATTCCTGCTTTCGCCCCCGTTTTTTCAGTCCAATAGGTCTGCAACAGTGTCCCGAGGGTATGAATCCTGAAAGACAACTCTCCACTAAGCAGGTATTTACCAAGTTAGTGCATGTTTCCCGGGTATTAAGGGAAAACAGTAACATGTTCTGTACGGGGGTCCCTGTGCTGTGTTGCACGAGAAGAGAGTGTGTCTTTTTACTTTTTTAATGTGGCTCAATAAAATTTTAAATCACATATGTGACTCTCATTGTATTTCTGTTATACAATGTGCTTTTTACCATGTCAAAATATCCGGTGGTTTCAGTCAAACTGGTTAGTTAGCACCATGTTCAAGAAAAACTCTGCTTTTAGGAAGGTACTAAATGGTTGGTTGGTTCTTTTAATGGAATCATATAACCTGTTATCACTAATTTGGCTGCAGAATAGGAGTCTGGGGGTTGGCTATAATGGCCTCTGAGGTCTTCTAAGCCTTATAGCTCTGTGATATTAAACTTAGTAAAAAGATGCTAAGAGATTCCTAGATGACAAGCCAGGAAGTATTTGCAGCCTCATAGAGACAACTCAGCCGCTGTGAAGTGATAAACGTCTCCTCCGCCAGGTTAATTCGCAGTCTCCTCCGCGAGGCCTCGGTTTTGGGTCCAGTGGTCTGGCTCCAGTTCCCCATTCCGGGTGGGAGCTTTGCAGGCATGGGTTAGTTATTCAAGTTCCAGGTGCCTGGGTGACCCATTTTTAACACGGAAATAGCAAAAGTCCCTGCCCAGTGATATCAAAGGGTAGTGATGCGAGACAAGAGAAGTGTGAAGATGCTTTGTAAAATTCAGAGTGCTAAATATTGGGGCTTTCCCCCTCTAGGTAGAAAGTTATAGAAGAAGGTGGCATTGACTAAGAAACAAAATAATCATATTAATGAATAAGGCGGGAAAGATTTCTGAGATTAAATAAAATTTTCATAGATTGATTTTTTCAATTCCATATTTATCATCAGAGTCAAGCAGAACTCAGAACGGATCCTTATGGTTCCGAAAGTGGCCTTCCGTGGCGTGGAGTTGCTGAGCAGAGGTCTAGCTCTGCGTGGGTATCCTGCTGGGTTACACCTGTTTAATCTTTGCCTATGTTTTGCCCAAAGAGTCAGCGTGTGAATTTATTTATGAGGAGAACGACTCAAATTAATAACGAGGTGTTTTGTTTGTTTGTTTTTTTAATCTTTGGAATGTGCCACATCAAGTTCTGCTCCATTTCCTGGTGATTCAGATTCTAACGATGACCTTCACTCTCCCAGAACTTATGCCTGTGACTGGCAGCAGGCCCTCTTCGCCATCCACAGGAGCGGGCGCTGCTCCAGGCACACAGCCAAGGGGGATCAGCCCTGGGGAGGGGGCCGCAGCGCACCGCCGCCTGGCGTCTTTCTGCCCCCGTGGGTCCACACCCCCTGACACCATCTGGCTTCCCTCCCGACAGCCCAATGCAGCACACAGATGGCAGCGTTTAGTTTCCACAGTGATGAGCGAGCCAGGGGCCTCCAGCCAGTGCAGGGTGACCCAGGCAAGCCCTCAGAGCCTGGCGTGGCCCGACTCTGGCTGTGCAGTTGCCCCTGGGTTGTCCTGACTGACATCGCTGGGTCCTTGCCTCTGCTTCATTTGGGAATCCTTTGTTGTTCAGTGACCAGTGAAATTGAGAAAATAAGCAGTGTGCTGATGTCATGGAAACAGTATATAGCAGCTAAAATACACCAGCTTTCCTGTTTTTCCGGGCCCATATGCTACCAGATCAACCAATCCACGGCTTTGAGTATCAGTTGCCCACAGCGGGCTTAGCACTATGTGAGAGGCCATGAGGAGGGAGGGAGGCAGGTGTGGTCACCATCCTTTAAAAATTTACATGTGAGACCAGGAAACACACCTAGCAGAAACAATAGGAGTAAAACTGAACAAAGCAAAACAATGCCAGGATGAAGTTTTTGAGAAAAGACTCTTTAGAGGAGAGAGGACTCCCATCTTACCCCCTCACTGGGAGTGCCTAATGCCTAGTGTCAGGGTGGGGCTCTGAGCTGTAATTATCTTTCCTTACACCTACTAGTCCACAGAGGAAAATTAAAAGGTAAAACTGTTCAGATCAACCAGGCGCGGGGGCTCATGCCTGTAATCCCAGCACTTTGGGAGGCCAAGAAAGGTGGATCACTTGAGGTTAGGAGTTCAAGACCAACCTGGCCAACAGGGTAAAACCCATCTCTACTAAAAATACAAAAGTTAGCCGAGTGTGATGGTGCGTGCCTGTAATCCCAGCTACTCAGGAGGCTGAGGCATGAGAATTGCTTGAGCCTGGGAGGTGGAGGTTGCAGTGAGCCAAGATCATACCACTGCGCTCCAGCCTGGGTGACAGAGAGAGACTCTGTCTCAAAAAACAAAAACAAAAACAAAAAACCCTGTTAATATTGGGTCCATTTGCCCCAAGAACAGTTAAATTATTTAGTAACAAACCAAACCAAGTTTAAAGTTATTTCAGTTGGCAAGAATTCTAGCAACCTGGGTTGCCAGAATTTGTTCACTTGGGTTCACAGGTCAAAACTATGAGCCATTCTAGTTCATTTCCTTAAAAAAAGAAAAACTTTAAAAAAAAGAGCACAGGATAGCTTAGGAAATCACAGGGTTCCAGCTGCGAAGTTGGGCAGAAGCTCCTGGGCACCAAGGCTGCAGCCACACAGAACACGCCAGCTTGGCTCTGATGCCACCAGCTCCAGCCACACGCACACGGCCAGTTGCATCCTACAAGTGTGCACTGCCACACCTCCAGCAAATATTTCATTATTCTAACCATATCCTCACACTTTATTTGGTTGGCAATATTGGAGACTAAACTGCTTCATATAATTTATCTTTCTAAATAATGGAAATTGACTCCTTTAAAAATTTTAAACTATTTTAGATGGCCTGTAATATATGAAACTTTTTCTTTACATTCTTCAACAAATAGCAGTTTAATGTGTGTGTGTGATTCAGTGTGAGTGTTAAGAAAGTAAATTTTAGAGCAATTATATCATTGGGTCCATTGAATTATAGAAGGATTTTTGAACCCATATTAAATGTTCCCAGGCTGTAATTGCTTTAACTTCTATATTTCTTCTTACAGTTTTTCTTCTCCTCCTCTTCCTCCTCCTTCTTCCTCTTTTTCTTCACACTTCTTGCTGTACTTTCCATCAAATCTTAGGATAAGAAATGGGTTGGTTAAGTAATTAGAAAAATTAAAAAAAAACCCTTTTAGAACAGAGAAAACAATAAAGACGTTAGAGAAAATATCAAAAGAGTAATGACTTGTTGCTGATGTTAGAGACCCTCCAAGGCTCGGGGTTTTTCTGACCCCCAAACGCTTGTCCTTACCCGTGTCCTGCCCTTTCCCTCTCCTCTGATCTTCCCCAGTACCATCAACACATGTTTCTATCACCTGCAGTCTTCAGTCCTGTTGCCTTCCCTCTCCCTCCTCTACCAACACACTTCCCAATAAACACCTTACACTTTCCTTTTCTACTTCTTCACTTTACAATCACACTGTACAAAACTGAAATTTCACTCCCCAACCCCACCAGGAAAGAAATGAAATTTACCAAACACCCCTCCAGTGGAGAAACTGCCCTCGCTGAAGGTATTCACACAGCTTCCTAATTGATAAATCTGGGCCATACAATTCCCATTTCAAGGTCTTTCTTCCACATTTGGTACAAGTGACTACCGCCATCTTGAAACGGCTTCTCTCTCCATTCCACACAAATTCTCCTTTCTGGATTTCTTCCTGTATCTCTTCTGACGGATTCTTTGCCACACTCTTTTATGGCTTTCTCTTCTTCTGCCTGCTCCGGAAGTGCTAGGATTTCCCCGAAGATTAATCTACAATCTTCTTCCCACTCCATACTGACTGACAAGTGTTATTAACGCACAAGGGGCCCTATTTTGACAACTTAATCCTCAATGCAACGATGCTAACAGGCAGGACCTTTGAGAGGTGATCAGGTCATGAGGGCTCTGCTTCATAAATGGATTGCTGTCGTCATTACATCTAGGGAGTGGGCTCCTGAGAAGTGAATGGGTTCAGCCCCCAACCCTCTCCCTTGCATTTCCACCTTCCACCACCCGCCATGGGATGTCAGAGCACAGGGGCCCTTGCCAGATGCCGGCAACTTGATACTGGACATCTCAGCCTCCCGAACTGTGAGACATAAATTTGTGTTCATTGTAAATTACCCTGTCTGTGGAATTCTGTCATATTAGCATGAAATGGACTAAGACATCTGTTGAGAGGTTATGGTTTTGTCCATCTAATTTGTCATCTTTACCTGTCTCTTTGCAAATACGATTCTCCTTGTGGTCAGGCCGGAGCCAGCCCTCTGTTGTGAAGAAGCAGTGGGGAGACAGGCCTGAAAAGATGGAAGTACTGGGAAAGGGAAGGGCATTGGAAATGTTCCTGAAGACACCGCCGCTGGGCCTGTGGAGGATGGGGCAGGTGGGTGGGGATGCTCCCCTGGGGTGCTGACGTCTTCACATTGTTCAAGGGGCACAGAGGAGCAATCGGGTATTTGTCGAGTCTCTCTTTGTCCAGGGCTCGGCCTCTTTGGTGGTGGTAGCAAGAGCTTAATTGTTCTACCTGCATCCCTGAACTGTACTTTCATGTATCTACCTGCCTGATAGACATTCTCCCCAAAACCCCTGCAAGCAAATTGAACCTGCTATATTCCAACAGCACCCATTGTCTCCTCACCTTCAAAAGGCTCTAATTCTGTGTTTCTTATCTTTAATAATGACATTACCCATGACCTAGCGGCCCAGGCTGGGACCCCATAAGGTCTCATCTCCTCCTATTCTCTGTCCTCTTATTCTTCACATCCTATTGTCACACAAGTGAATCGGCCAGGGTCCTGGCAGGACAAGGTGGCCCACTTAGAGGGTTTAACTAAAAAGAGTTTTATGAAGGGACTGTTTACATGAGTATGGGCAGGGCTGAGGGAACACAAAAGAGAAGGTAAAATGTTGAAATTTGTTCCTAAGACATGTCTGGATAAGCAGTCCAGAGACCGAGAGCAGACTGGTAACAGCCTGGGGTAGAGGGGTTGGGGGACATGGGGAGCGGCGACTAAGGGGATATGGGTTCACTCAGGGGTGATGCTGGAGAATGTTCTAGAATGGATGGTGGTGATGGCTGCACAACTCTGTGAATGTGCCAGACACCAATGAATGGCACGGTGTAAACCAGTGAACTGCATGTACATGAATTACATCTCAAGAAAACTGTGAGAGTGGTTTACAGGGAAGAGGAGGAGGCATTGGCAGCATTCAGACTGAGCAGTAACAGGGACTGAGGAGCCAGCAACCTGTGGGCATGGAGGCACAGGGGAGGGACCGGTGGTTCTGAAACCTGGAGCCACCTGCCTGAGGGTCACCCAGGCCAGAGAACAAAGTTATAGCCAGACCCAGAAAGCCAGGGAGTAAGCAGGAAGAAGGACCCCACGCTCCTTCCCCCCGTCCCCCAGGCTCCGGCCCAGACCGTACTTCCGAATCATAGGAAAGGCAGGCTCCTGGCCTTGGCAGTGCCAGCAGAGGACAGCAGCCAGTCCCGAGCCCTGTTGGCTCAGAAACTGCACATGGCCATCTCCCTGTCTCTACTGTTACCACCTTCTCAAGACCCCCATGAAATCAACCCTGTCTTCAGTCTCTCAGCAATCCACATCTCCTCACATTGGGGAGACTGTGGTGCTGGGGTGGGGAGCACGTGCTCATCAACAGGCTGTTCCCAAGAGGAAACGCTGACCCAGAGTGGCCAGGTTTCCCAGATTGCAGACACAATTAAAAATAATAATAAAAGATGTGGCCGGTCAATGCTGACCAGGAAGCTAAAGCATTTCTACAGCCTGAGGGCTGCCTATTGGCTACCTCTGCCCAGTGAGAGAGCCGGGGCGCAGGAATGCAGGGCTCCTGGACCCACTGCCACCTGCGTCCTAACGGGTCCTCTTGGGTAAGCATTGTGCTGGGGAAGAGAAGGAGCCCAAAAGGGGACATAGAGAACCCCAAACACAAAGCTCCTGCCTCCCGGGGGATATAGCTTCTGACTGCTGACCTGTGTTCCTTTAGGCTGGTAGCAAGAATCTTCAGAGCTTTGTCCCAACCGTTTACTTTCCTCTTTTTTTTTCTTGAACCCAGAACCAGTTGCCTCTTGTTGGGCTTTGTGGGGTGGCAGATGCACGCCCGGCTTGTCCTCAGCCCCTGACTCTTCTCTCAGGCTCTTGCCATGCACAGTGTCCACGCAGCCCCTTCGCTGGCCGCGGTCGCCGTCTCCATCACAAGTAGAATGAGGATGCTGGGCCTCGTGGGGCTGTGCCGAGGGCGGTGGCTTCTCCATGAAGGGCCCATCTGTGGGCCAAGAGATCTCAGCGTGTGGCTTCCGTCCTCTCAGTCCCACACGTGGCAGTCCTGAGGTGTCCTTGTCCTGCTCTATGCCGGGCGGGCCCTGTACCCCACTCCTTGTGCACGCCATGGAGGTCAAACCTGACCTTTGCCCCAGAGGGAGACATTATCTCAATCTCCCAAGATAGTGCCATGCGTTGATCTTCCCCGGGCCCACCTGCAGTCCAGCGTGGTGCCAAAAAGAAAAGCAATCAAAGGAGGGCAGAAGGAGAGAGTGTCCTGGAAGCATCCTTGCGACCCGCACCTCATCACCTGCTGCAGCACAGCCTCACGTGAGGCGAGGAAGGCCACATGGGCAGGATGCGAGCAGACAAGCAGCCTCAGTGCCAGGCACACTGGGCCTCACACACACCACCAGGAGCTGTGTTGACATCTCAGTTCCACAGGTGAGGAAATGGCCACGAGGCTCGGAAAACAGCAAGGTCACCCGCCCCTGTCATACTTGAAGAAGGTGCGGTCGCAGGACTGCCTGTCCACCAGAGCTCGCCACCCCAGAAGCCTGAAGTCTTAGGAAGTCAGCGACACTCGCACAGCAGTCAGGACAGGCGCCTGATTCAGTCACCTGCTGCCACCAGGCCCAGCTCAGGTACAGCGGCCAAGACAGCGCACCCAACCACCAGGCGCCTGGAACACATAAAACAGGCTGAAGTTTTGGGTTCCTAGTGTTTATTCCCCAGCAAAAAAACACAGGCATCATCAATGTGGAAAAGTTAGAGACAAGCGGTTTAGATTGGGAAATTTGTCACAGACCAGAAGGAAACTTGAATCTTCTTTTTCTCCAACAAACTGAAGATGACACACAAGGACATATCTTCCGGGAGTAGAGCTTGAAAATAAAAGCCTCCAGAAACATTTCATGGAGACATTTTTCAGAGAAAGTAAACATCAAGGAGAATGTGGTGGTTTGGATTCTTTCCTTAAACAGAAGTTAAAATAAAATGTTTTGACAAAGAAGAAGTGCTATTTTGATCTCCCTGTGAAATTTTTACAAGAAGCTCTGGTAGGAGTTTTTAAACACAGTAAACTCTTGTTTGCTGGCAGTGTTACTGTGTGTGATTGATATTTCATATTGGCAGACAGCCAGCAGGTGGGGAGGAGGAGGTAAAGGTTAGGAGGATTCTGCTCTTTCTTCCAACAGGAACTAGAAACGGAAGAAACTACTCCACTACTACTGAATCTCTAAGCAGAATTTACTACTGACAAGGTACGCATCATCATCAATACAGTGTCAGAGTTCTACCACACGGCTAGCCCGAAGAGCCCATTTTTATCTCTCAGAGCGATTGATTTTCCATTTTTCTTGTCATTCTCTATTCAGAGTCTACTCTCCTATTTCCCATAAACTACAATAAGAAAACAAAGTAAGTTAGAATCATTGAGCAATCATTGAGCATTCTTTAGTCTTTTTTCTTATAAACAGACACTGTACCGCACAACATAGCAGAGTGCTGATAACATTTTAACATGCACTGATGCCAGATATTCAGGCTGCCTACCCGAAAGTGAAAGTTTTAGTGGCTTGTTTGGAAGTATCTGAATAGCTGACTTGAACTAAGAGGAAAATGCTGGAAATGCATTGACCTTTCATCTGGTTGTTTGTTATGTAGATATAATCAGACTGGTATTCCTTTATAATTACAACTACCATCTGAAACTGAAAAAAAAGTTAGTGTTGACAAATACTTACATCCCTTCCCCCAAATTCTTAGTGTCAAAAAGAAAAAAAAAAAGCATATTTTTGAGGGACTGCCATCTGCTGAGCTGCTTGGCAGATGATACAGCCTCCACCTATTCTCTCTGTAACTCTGAAAGGTGAGCGTCAGGACTCTGAAGGCTCCGGGGTTTTACCCTACTTGCAAGCCAACAGGTGGGCCTGCAGTGGTTCCGTGCATGCTGACAGCAGACCTGAGCCCCCTGAGCTCAGGACAAGTAGCTTTATTACTCCCACACAGCAGGCTGTAGGAGTTGTACGTGTGCCTCAGTTCCCCTTGCTCTCCAAGTCCAAGGGGGTGAGGTGGAAAGTCCCAGTTGGATCCTGCACATCTGGTGGGTGTGTGTCACAGCTGACAAAGTCCAAGCTTGGGAAACCCTGTTTTTTTATGATGGGCTGCAAGCAAACCTGACCTTTGCCCCAGAGGGAGACATTATCTCTGTCTCCCAAGATAGTGTCACAAAGGGCCGTCGATGACTTTGCACACATGATGAGTGGCAAGCGGAGACGCATGGAGAATTAGCTCTCAATGGTGGGCAATGTTATTCCACTTACTACAGATTCATAAAGGAAGCACTTGAAAAGGTAACCAGCCTGCTCAAGTCACAAAGCTTATTAAATTGAAGAATCAGAATTCAAATCCCGGTGGGTTTGACTCCAGAACTCTCCCCTCTGTATCTTACAGCCAAATATAGTTCTCCACATTACAGCATGATTAATCAATATATAAAAGGCATTATGGGCCAGGCGAGGTGGCTCACGCCTATAATCCTAGCACTTTGGGAGGCTGAGGTGGGAGGATCACTTGAGGTCAGGAGTTTGAGACCAGCCTGGCCAACGTGGTGAAACCCCGTCTCTACTAAAAACACAAAAATTAGCTGGGTGTGGTGGTATGCGCCTGTAACTCCAGTTACTTGGGAGGCTGAGGCATAAGAATCACTTGAACTGGGAAAGTGGAGGTTGCAGTGAGCCGAGATCTCACCAATTCACTCCAGCTTGGGTGGATCACTTGAGGTCAGGAGTTTGAGACCAGCCTGGCCAACACAGTGAAACCCCATCTCAAAAAATAATAATAAATAAATGAGTAAATAAACAAAAGGCATTATGACCACAAACTCCTGAATTTACCACACTGGCACCTTGAATATTTAGAGTGTTTCAACAAATAACCTATTATCACCAGCCCTTTAACCAGGCCTCGCAATCTGGCATTACGCATTTTAACCTCACCCCACAGTCTAGCAATCTGCATTTTTCATACGCAGAGCATGAGATATGGAAAGTCAAATCAGAGCCATTGCCCCTGGAGGGCACAGCCTCTGTGTGCTTGGCCCCATCTGGGAATACAGGGCAGAGCAGGGCCACCTCTGTTGCAACTCACCACCTGTTCAAACCAGGCCACCCTCAATGCCGTAGTGTATGGTACTTGCATTTGGACGCACTGTGAATTTTTTTTCTTATAAAGACAATAATATATTCATACATTTTGATAATACGGTAATTTAATTAAGAAAAAAATCGGGTTTCTGAGAAAATTTTATGTCATTTTTATGTATGCATTTCTGCAGAAATTTACTAGAAAATGCTTTCTAAAATTGTATTTAAACTTAAAAGATTATAGTTTATTTCTAGAGATAGAAAACAATTTTACACAATTGAAATGTATGATTTTTATTCTCAATGATTATTTAGTGCTAAAATATTTATACCATATGCGTCCATTTAAAAAAAAATAGGAGGGGAGTGAAATGCCAAAATTAAATGTCTAAAAAAGGATCAGAAAGAACAAAGTAGCCACATTTTTGCTAAATCTAACCACCTCAAGAAGTGAAAGCCACAACGGGAACCACTCTGCCCAGGAGTGGCACGGCTGTATATAGAACAGGATTTCATTTGCACATTGGGTAAAATCTTGTTCTCCAGCTTTACTGAGGTACAGTTAACATATCATAAACTGCACGAATTTGAAGGGTATGATTTGTTGAATTTTAACATATGCATGCACCCATGAAAACATGATAAACAAGATAATGCCTCATGATCGATTGCAATTCCTACTTCTCTCCCTTCCCTGGATATATGGTTTGCAAATATTTTCTTTTTTTTATTTTTCTTTTTTTTTTAATTTTTTTATTTTTTTTTAGGTGGAGTCTCGCTCTGTCGCCCGGGCTGGAGTACTGTGGCCGGATCTCAGCTCACTGCAAGCTCCGCCTCCCGGGTTCACGCCATTCTCCTGCCTCAGCCTCCCAAGTAGCTGAGACTACAGGCGCCCGCCACCTCGCCCGGCTAGTTTCTTGTATTTTTTAGTAGAGACGGGGTTTCACTGTGTTAGCCAGGATGGTCTCGATCTCCTGACCTCGTGATCCGTCCGTCTCGGCCTCCCAAAGTGCTGGGATTACAGGCTTGAGCCACCGCGCCCGACCGCAAATATTTTCTTCAAGGCTGAAGTAGAATCCTGATAGCTCAAAACAACTAAGCCACAAATATTTCCAAATTAAAGCTGCTAAGATGGCTGTGAAATTTTATATTATTAATTGGTATAGAAAAGCGTATCTTGATATGCTATATTCCATTTTTAACTAAAGCTGTTCAATTTGAGGCTTATCCCAGAAAAATACTTTATATTATTTTTGAAATTATGTTTAATACTTTAAGAACAATTTTCTATTGAATAAGAATATATGTCAGAAATATTAATTGTACAACTAACAAAATGCTGCAGCTTGATTTTTTTCCCTTCAGCAAAAGGAACCAAGATGAAAATATTTACATCTAGAAAACGTATTATAAATGTTAACACCTTGTTAAGCATATTGAGTAGGGATAACAAAGTCTAACACTGTCCTGTCCTGTGCAATAGAATTGATATACTTCAATCGCATTACAGAATTCATGTTAATTTTTTCACTTTAAAACAAAAGTCAGGCTGCGTGCAGCGGCTCATGCTTGTAATCCAAGCGCTTTGGGAGGCTGAGGAGGGAGGATCACTTGAGGTCAGGAGTTCGAGACCAGTGTAGCCAATATGGTGAAACCCCTTCTCTTACTAAAAACACAAAAATTAGCTGGGTGTGGTGGCATGAGCCTGTAATCCCAAGCTACTTGGGAGGCTGAGGCAGGAGAATGGCTTGAACCCAGGAGGCAGAGATTGCAGTGGGCCGGACTGCGCCACTGCACTGCAGCCTGGGCAACAAGAGCAAAACTCCATCTCAAAAACAAAACAAAACAAAATAACAACAACAACAAAAGTTGTACTACAACATAGATGAGCCTTGAAAATATTATGCTAAGTGAAAGAAATCAATTACAAAAGACCATATATTTAAATTTGAAATGTTAGATGAACTGAACTTAGTCTTAGAAAAGTGAAACTTACCAATATTGACACAAGAAGTAATCGATTTTAAAAATTCTATAAACATTCAGGAATTATCTGTACTTAAAGCTCTCCCAATCTGACCCCACCCATCCCCCCACAAAACAAAAAGTCCCAGCCCAACTAAATGTTTAAGAGAGTGTGGGGAAGTTAGAGAATCAAAAAGGGTGGGCACTTCTCAGCAATTTTCATAAAATCAGTACAATTTAAGCATCAAACCTAAGAAGGACATTATAAGAAAAAAATAATAGGTCAATCTTCCTTGTACATATATATGTAAACTTTATAAATAAAATATTAGGAAATTAAATATAGCAATGAACAAAAAGGATAATGCATCACACAATTTGGGGCTTATTCTTAAAAGTAGTGTCAACATTATAAAAGAAAGGAAAAGTAAGTAATCATACAATTGATAAAGAGAAAGTATTTTTAAAAAATTTAAATTCATTTATGTTAAAAAAAAACTCTTAGCAAGCTAGGAATTGAGTGGAACTTCATTATCATGATAGAGAGTACATGTTTAAATAGCTAGGAATAGAAGGCAACATGATTATTATAGTAAAGAGTATTTTTAAAAACACATTTAATAGTGAAATGTTGAAACCTTTCCATCTGAGATTAGGAAGTAAACAAGAATATTTTATATCACCACATTTATTCAGCATTAAAATAGTAATTCTTGCCAGTGCAGTAAACATATACAGACTGGCTAAGAGATAATAAAACTATCACTATTTGTTGATAATATTTTGATGTAGAAAGCATAAATTATTAGAATTAAGAAGTTAGTTTAGCAGCGTTGCTAGACACAGGTGAATATTTTTAAAAATCAATTATATTTCTATGTATTAGCACAGTTGGAAAATGAAATACTAAAAGAGATTCACTTACAAAAGCATAAAATATAAAATACTTAACACTAAAGCTTCGTTAAAAGATGCACAAGGGCTATGCAGAGAAAACTCTACAACATTTTTGAGAAAAAATCAAGATAATCTAAGTTGGGGGGGATATACCATGTTCATAGATTAGAAATGTTATTATTGTAAATATATTCATTTTCCCTGAATTGGTCTATAAATCTAATGCCATCTTGATAAAAGCCTCAGCAGGATTTTCCGTGGTAACTAACAAAATAATTCTAAAATTTATGTGGATGCACAAAGGGCCAAGAAGAGCTAAGAAACCTTTAATGAAAAGAACAAGGCAGGAGGACTTAGTCTACTCGATATCAGAATTTATTATAAAACTTCAGTAATTAAGGCAGTTTTTTGTGCCATGATAAACAAAGAGACCGAAAAAATAGAATAATTGGTGCATACAGACACATACATATAGATATTCCATTTCCGGTAAAAGTAATAGCACTGCAAAGTCGTGGAGATTTCTTTCTTTTTTCAGTAGATGGTGCTTGAATAATTTGGATACCAACATGAAAAAAAATTAAATATAACCCTTCCCTGAAGAGTTATACACAAAAGTTAATTCCAGGTATAGTGTTTATTTAAATGTGAAGGGTCAAATAACAAGACTTTGAGAAAATTATATAAGAGAAAAGCCTTTAGGATTTTGGGATAGAGAAAATTGAATAGGAATAATGCTCTTTTGAGCATTAACCATAAAGAGAACGATTGATAGATTAGACTGTATTAAAATTAAAAACTGTTTTTAAATTTAAGACTAAAAGATAATACTATGAGAGTGAAAAGGCAAGCCACTGAGTGGTAGAGTGGTTATATCAAAGACAAAAAGTCTATAGCCAGTATGTATTAATAGTTTCTACAAATCAATTAAGACAGACAACCCAATAAAAAAACAAGCAAGAGACACCAAAACTTCACAAAAGAGGGGATCCAAATGATCAACAAATATGTGAGAAGATGGTCATTTTCATTAGAAATGGGGAAAATGTGAATTAAGGCAACAGAACATCACTACACATCCACCAAGATGGCTAAAGGCTGACAGTGCTGATTATGAAAATGTAGATTGGTTCAACCTCTTTGAGAATGTGACAATATTTACTGAGTGTGGGTGTGTGCATACCCAAAGCCTCAGCAATTCCATTCATAGGCACATGCCCAACCAACATGGTAGCTCATGCTGCACATCAACACACACCTAACTATTCACGGCAGCATTCTTATGGGCAGTCCAACATTGGAAGCAATCCAAATGTTCACTAACAGTGGACATCACAGAAGCCAAACAATAGGACATGAAACAGCACTTTATATGAAAGAGCTGCTGCCTCACACAACCAAACAGATGAATCTTTCATATATACACAGTCACACTCAATTCTGAGGAAAAGAGGCCAAACATACCCACAAAAATATATGCTGTATAATTCTGTTTTCACAAACTTCAAAAACAAGACAAATGAGCCTGTGATGTCAGGACCACGTTTAACTTGAGCAGGGAGTGAAGGGAGTGTTGGGGAAGATACATGAGTGGGGCTCTGGGGTGTTGGTCATATTCTGCTGTTGTGTTTACACCTGGGTGTGTGCACAAGTGTTCATCAAGCTGTATAATGATGGGACATGCACTTTCCTGTATGTGTTCAACATAGAAGAACAGGAATCAATTAGGTTATCATAATAACTTAATTGTTATGAAGAGGAAAATGGGTAAGGTAGAAAGTACTGCAGAGCTCAGAGGAGAACATACCATCAACTGCCATGGTTGGCCTGGTTTCTTGCGAAGGAAGGAACAGAGGAAACAGAAGAGAGAAAACAGGAGTTATGTTTACAGAAACCTCCCATGAGGAGGCTGAAGGGAGATCTCAGGATGACAACTCATACAAGATACTGAGACCCAGTCCAGATGGGAGCAATGTGACTCGAGAGATGGAATTTTTCACCAGGATTCCCAGTGCCATGGTACTGCCTTCTTCCCCGGAAGACAGCATGCCCAGGTGAGCCTGGGTTCTTGCTTTTGTGTGGACACATCCCTGCCCTGTTCTCAATGCTCTTTTGCCTGCATCAGTGGAGGGTGCCCATTAATCCATCTTTGTGATTTCCCCAAGGATATATAGAGGTGAATTCATAATTATCGTCTATTTCCATCTCAGAAAATACAACTGTAAACTAAAAAATAATGATTCAGCTTTTTCCCTAGAGCTGTTTCCTCAGACAACCTAATTACGGATTAATCCTTTTACCCTAGTGCCCTCCCTAGGAAACCTCCAAATGACTTCAGGGAAATTGCATGTAGTTAATGGTTACTGGATCTTTCTAAGTGAGTTATCATTAAAAATACATAAGGGCAAATACCTAACCCTAACCCATATCCTAACCCTCACCCTCACCTGGTTTGCTAGTAGAAAACCTTGAGAATCATTTTAGACTGAAACACTTTCTGGGTTAATTACCATTGTCCTCCAAGAAAAGCCATCAACGCTGACGTCCATTTTGGTTTCGGCCAAGCAAGTCTCATGTAAACAATTCTTCACTGATAAGAACTGGACGTTTCCCTCCTCTTTGGCGTCTGTAACTTTTTTTTTTTTTCCAAGACGGAGTCTCACTCTGTCACCAGGCTGGAGTGCAGTGGTGTGATCTCGGCTCACTGCAACCTCTGTCTCCCAGGTTCAAGCAATTCTCCTGCCTCAGCCTCCCAAGTAGCTGAGATTACAGGCGCACACCACCACGCCCAGCTAATTTTTTCTTTTTAGTAGAGACGAGGTTTCATGGTGTTGGCCAGGATGGTCTCGATTTCCTGACCTTGTGATCCCCGCCTCGGACTCCCAAAGTGCTGGGATTACAGGCGTGAGCCTCTGCACCCGGCCTCGTCTGTAACTTAATATCTGTTTTTTTTTTTTTTTTTAACTGATATATCTAGGCTTCAAAATTAATATTTTGCCATGTTCACCTCTCATTCTGACTTTTTTTTCCCAACCATTTACAAATATAAAGAACATGGTTAGCTCGTGAGCCATACAGAAACAAGAGGCAAGCGGGATTTGCCTTGCAGGTTGTATTTTGTCCACCCCCGGTCTAGAATAGTAAGGATTTTCTACATATTAATTCATAGTCTAAGGGACCCCAGAAATAGGAGCTGCTTGAGAAGATGTAGTTTGTGGTGTTGAAAATGACATACATCTAAAAGTATTTAGAATGCTTTTAATGATGGAATTCATCCTGCTTTGTCACTCTTTCATACAGGTTTATTCCCAATGCAAAAATACAGAATGCACCCAAATCTGAAACTTTTTGAGTGCTGACATGACATGCAAAGGAACTGCTCATTGGAGCATTTTGGATTTCAGATTTTTGGATTAGGGATGCTGAACTGGTAAATATATAATGCAAATATTCCAAAATCTGAAATTTGAAACATTTTTGGTCCCAAGCATTTTGGATAATGAATACTCAACCTGCCTTACAATTAACAAACCAAACAAACTAAAATCACTAATACTTTGACATTAATCTTTGAACAAGCATCTCTTCATGAATTTACTATGTTTAAACCAATAGTTTTTAGCTAAAACACTTCTCTTACTCATAGTTGAATATATATACTTTGGATATTTTGTCATCTATACCCTTGGCTACAGCTCATTTTAAAATTATATTTTTTATTCTATTGCTACTTCACTATATTTAGACATTGAAATTTAAACTATAATCTTATCTTTATTTAATGGGAAATAATGTATGTATGGGAAATTAAAAGTTAAAAATGTGAAAAACCAATTGTATTATCGAGCTGAAAGGGTTCATTTCTGGAGTCTCCATCCAAATTCAAGCCTAAAATCATAGACAATTCCCTCATAATTATCTTCTGAAATTAATAGTTTAAAAGATGCTAATAATATATTAAATTGCTTATAGGAATTATAACCACAAATTACTGAAACTCCCTAGTACCTAACACTGTTGTTAATAAGGCATTTCTCAGCACATTGTAGGTTTACTTTAGCCTAATGAAAAAGCCATGATTCCAATATGTATTGATATATAACTATTTAAAGAATTTAGTATCTGGCCAGCCCTGTAATCCCAGCACTCTGGAAGACCGAGGTGGGTGGATCACTGGAGGTTAGGACTTCGAGACCAGCCTAGGCAATGTGGCAAAACCCCATCTCTACTAAAAAATACAAAAATTAACTGGGCATGGTGGCAGGCACCTGTAATCCCAGCTACTTGGGAGGCTGAGGCTGGAGAATTGCTTGAACCCAGGAGGCAGAGGTTGCAGTTAGCCAAGATAGAGCCACTGCACTCCAGCCTGGGCGAGAGAGGGAGAGTCCAGCTCAAAATAAATAAATAAATAAAAGAAAGAAAGGAAAGGAAAGGAAAGAATAGCTAAACAATAAATTGGTTTCTTCTAGTCTAAAATGTGAGTTAATATATAATGAATGTATATTTATTAATTTCTTGATACTGAAGTAAATCTCTATTAAACAATACATATAAAAAGCCTTGAAACCAAAAATTGTCATTTATTTCAAAATAGTTAGATATGCAGGTCAAATGTTATTGGATATATATTTGAATAACTTTCAAATTTCTTATTCCAGCCAGGTGTGGTGGCTCATGCCTGCAATCCCAGCACTTTGGGAGTCCGAGGCGGGCGGATCACCTGAGGTGAGGAGTTAGAGACCAGCCTGACCAACATGGCAATACCCCATCTCTACTAAAAATACAAAAATTAGCTGAGCTTGGTGGTGGGTGCCTGTAATCCCAACTACTCAGGAGGTTGAGGCAGGAGAATCGCTTGAACCTGGGAGGCGGAAGTTGCAATGAGCTGAGATCGCACCATTGCACTCCAGCCTGGGCAACAGAATAAGACTCTGTCTCAAAAAAAAAAAAATTCTTATTCTATAATTTCAACTTTTCTTATAATTGGTTGTTTTTAAATTGATTTTTCTTATGAACACTCAATTTAAAATTTTATTTTTAAAAAGACAAGTGTTACTATGTAACAATTTAATCAAACTACACACAGAGCTATGTTTTGCCTCATTAACTATCTTAAAAATAAATATACATCTGTGTCTTTCTTTAAAGACATTATACTTTGGTAAAAATATTAGGCAGAGAAATTTGTCTGCACAGTCCTGTAACTGCAGAAAAATAAAAATAAAATGTTATCTTTGAAATTGCTTTAAGTTTTGTTAAGTTTTCTACACCGAGAAAAATATATCAATATGAAAGGACTTAACACTTAGTGAGCACTACAGATGTATTATTTCAGTGTTCATTTTTCTTTGACAATTCTATGAGGCATCACATCAATCATTTAGATTAAACAATTGAGTTTTGGAAAGATACTTGGCTATTACATGGCTGATGGCAGTTTGACATTTGAATTCAGGTCTGTGTGGCTTCACAGGGTGGAAGGTGAAATTCTGTGTGCTTAGGAGAGGAAAATTCAAACCAGTGTCCAACAGAGATGGTCAGGATCTCAGCCCGAGGCTATGAGAAGGGGTCCTCCGGGTGGAGGGAAGAGTCTAGCCTCGCAGGCAAGGCAGGGAAGCAGAGGCTTGCTTCTGTCAAGAGGAGCCATCTGCCTGGAATTCACGTGGGAGTGACAGGAAATTAAGCTAACAAAAGGGGCTGAGTTGGCTTTGGGATTTCTTTTAGGGTTAACAGTTTATGTTTGGGGAAAGACTGGAATGATTTGTAATGGGAGAGAATGCCACAGAGGACACACAGGAGAATAAGTTGTATGAGACAGAACGGCCAGGATCCGGAGACCACTGGGACATTGAAAATGAAGACAGAGGGAGAGTTAGGGACAGCACTGAGATCAAAGAGGTAAACCCTAAACCAGGCACTCCCCCAGCAACAGATAAGCAGAGGAGGCCTGGGTTGGGGCCTGCAGGAGACAGTGGTCTGGAGAGGGCAGGGGGAGGAACAGCAGCAAAGTGGCAGGTGAACTCGGAGAGGGAAAGCAGCTGGGAAGCAGGTCGTGGGGAGGGAGAGACAGAGCACTTGCCGTCTCCTACCTCTAGAATATATAGGTGAAACATTCACAATATATAATCTACCAAATTCATCATGGATGACTTATTGCAATGAAAACAATTATAATACTACATAGTGCCCCACTCCCCAAAAAACCACAGCAAGGTACTTATTATGACATTGTATGACTTTGAAAGCCTCCAAAGACTATAGAAGTTTACTGCAATATTCTGAACAAATGGAAGCTCTACTGTAGTGCCCTTTAATAATTAAAAATACGCATCAAATGTTAAAATTGAATGATTTTTCTTTTTTTCCAGAAGGGCGAATGCTTCTGTATGGCTTCCCTGACACGCAGGTCTATTAAAAAAAAAAAAAAAAAAAAAAACTTTTCTGGACTTCCTTTTTTCTCATGTACATTTTTAACCCCTGCAGTGCCAATGTTCAAATGAAGAATGAAAACATTTCTATGTCAATGCATACTTGGAGAGCACATTCATATGTCATACTTTAATTTTATCCTTATAACAGCTCTGTAAGGTGGGCAGGGAAGGTCTGCTGCCATCATCATGTTTATTTTTCACATGAGGAAACTGAGTCTCAGACCTGTACAGACCCTTCACTGCCCTACAATGAGTGTAAGAGATGGAGCTCAAGGTTGGGAACTGTGGCGCTTAACCCAAGGCTACTTTCCCTTGCAATGTCTCTGACCACACAGAGTTGATCTCTGTGCTAGTTAGGAATTGGTGGAAACAGTTTCCCCTAGGAGAAAGGAGGTGTGTGACATTGGGAGAGTCTCAAGGTCAAACCTACAAGGTCATGTGAGCCAGTGATTCTCAAACTCAACTGAACATCAGAGTCACTCAGGGAGACTGAGAATAAAAGATTGTTGGACTCGCCCTGAGATTCTGATTCTGTGCGTCTGCCACTGAGTTGAAGGGATGTGTATACTTAAACAGTTTTCTGAAAGTTGAACAGTGTCTTGACATTTGATGACTTTAAGGAATTATTGTCATTTTTCAAAGTGAAAATGATATTAAGAAAACATTTTTAAAGAGTGTCTTCTGAAGATACATCTGCAACATTTACTAATGAAATTATGTAAAGTCTGACTTGTGTTTAAAAATAATCCAGGAGCGGAGGTCGAGGGAAGGGGATAAATGAAACAGGCTGTGACAACTGAAGCCAGGTGGTGAGTGAGGAGTGGAGACAGGGACTTTCTCTGGCATTCTATTCGTATTCGATACTATTCGTATCACTGTGAGAAAAGCTCCCCAGGAAATTCTGATGATCAGAATTTGATCATTGTTGGATCATTGATCTAATCCAACCACATAACTATAATTACAGAGTCTCCTTGTACATTGCCGTGTCTGCGCTCACCTACATTCTAGCTGTATTGCTTGAGGTCACTCGCCTGTTTGTCCTTCTCTGCAGTGGTGCTAAAATCAGGAAATAGTTTTACCAAAACAGGGCATTAGAATATAGACAAGTGTGAGTCATGAGCAGGGGACACTTCTGGGCCTCAGATTTCTCATCTGTGGTTTGTCTCAAACTCAGAGACAGGTTTTCAGATCCCCTCTTGAGTCCACTTTCTTTCCTTCTTTTACAGGAACTTTCTCTCTCAGAGAATTTTCTCCTTTTCTTTCTCAGGTGACTTTTGGCATTTCCTTTTTGAGCTTTACCTTAGAGTTGCGCTATGGGTTATTCAGGTGCAAATTGACCTCCATGTGTCCTGCTTGACACATGAAAGCACTTTTAATTTGAAGACTCTTGTGCGCTTCTTACATTCTGGAAAATTCCCAGCCATGATCTCTTTAATTATGCCTCTCCATCATTCTCTCTAATCCTCTGGAATTCTGACGAGATGAGATTAACTCCCTCCGCCTACAGCTCTTGCTCCTTAAGATCTCTCACTTTTATAAATCTTTTTTCCTTTCCACGCATTTTACTTTCCAGATGCATTTCTCAGCTTTCTTCTTTTCTGCTTTCGACTGGATTTTTTTATGTTCTTGTTTTATTATTTCTGCCAGTCCTTTTTTTTTTTTTTTTAGAGATGGAGTCTCGCTCTGTCACCCCGGCTGGAGTGCAGTGGCACCATATTGGCTCATCGCAACCTCCACCTCCTTGGTTCAAGCGTTTCTTCTGCCTCTGCCTCCAGAGTAGCTGGGATTACAGGCCTACACACCGCCACGCCTGGCTAATTTTGTGGTATTTTTTTTTTTAGACAGACTTTCACTCTTGTTGCCCAGGCTCTAGTGCCATGGCGTGATCTCTGCTCACTGCAACCTCCACTTCCTGGGTTCAAGCGATTCTGCTGCCTCAGTCTCCCGAGTAGCTGGGATTACACGTATGCACCACCATGCCGGGTTAATTTTGTATTTTTGGTAGACGGGGTTTCTCCATGTCGGTCAAGCTGGTCTTGAACTCCCAACCTCAGGTGATCTGCCCACCTCAGCCTCCCAAAGTGCTGGGATTACAGGTATGAGCCACCGTGCCTGGTCAATTGTGTGTTTTTAGTAGAGATGGTGTTTTACCAGGTTGGACAGCTTGGTCTCAAACTTCTGACCTCAAGTGATCCTCCTGCCTCGGCCTTCTAAAGTGCTAGGATTACAGGCTTGAGCCACCGTGCCTAGCCCCCCTTTTATGTTTTAGAGTCAGGGGTATATATGCATGTTTGCTATGTGGATTTATTGTGTGATGCTGAGGTTTGGGCCTTGATCGAACCCATCACTCAAAGAGTGAACACAGTTCCCAGTAGGCAGTTCTCTCCTTTGCCCCTTTCTCCCTCCCATGGGCCCCACTGTCCACCGTTTCCATCCCTATGTCCCTGTGTCCACAATGTGTAGCTCCCACTTAGGAGAATATGTAGTATTTGGTTTTCTGTTTCTGTGTTAATTTAGTTAGGATGTTTCTGCCAGTTCTTTTTCATAACTTCTTACCCCTTTTGATGCATGTTATTCCTACATACATTTCTTCAAGTTTCCCAAACATGTTTATTTTAAAGCTCTTTTCAGAATGGTTGCTGATTCAGGTGGTCCCTTAGCATTTGCTGTGTTCATGTGCATGGGAATTTTTTCTTCACCAGCTCATGGTTAAGTGGGAGATTCTCTCTCTACTGTATCTTTCTCAGTGTATCTTTCTGCTCACACCTCTGCTTAACAAAGGCACCTCGTCCGTGTGGAGTCCTCATCTAGGAACAAGCCGTGTTGCCTTGGTGGAAGGCATCAGATGCAGTCACACGCTGCGTGGCAGTTCCCGGCAGGAGGCCACACACACGTTTTTTCTTCCCGGAGACACATGGCTTCATGTCAGTCGTGCGGGCAGCTGCAGTTGGCAGCAGCTTCCTCTCCTCCCATGAGCACTTGTGGTCCCTACCATAGTCCCCACCGCCCAACAAGAGCCCTGCTCCTTGCAGGATCCGCCTTCTTTGGGTACCAGACTCCAGCAGGGCTTTTCCTTCAGCTCCTTCCACCATCATGCATCTCCATCCCAACGCTGATCCTCAGTCATGCCCCTGCTGTTTCAAGTCTCCTACAATTTTATGTTTTCCCTCTTTATTTGTCATCTACCATTGGCATATATTTAGAGAAGGTGTGTGTGTGTGGTAAGGGTGCTTCAGAGTACGTGTTTATAAAACTATCTTAGCAGAAGTACTTAGGCCAAGTTTCTCCCTTCTTACAGAACTACTGCAAATGTCAAAAGCACTTGAAATAATGTCTAAGCTGCACTTTATTTTCAAAAGCAAGCAAAACCCTGTAATTTGGTAATTTTTATTTCCAGAGATACTAGTGGATAAAGAAAAGATTTTTCTTGGGAGAAGTCCCTGGATATTTCATTTATGGGTTTGCCATGAACAACACATTTATCAACACTTTGTTTTGTTTCTGTGATTTTTACTGCTGGTAAATAGCACATTAATAGTATACTCTCCTTCATTTGGTATCTGTTTTCATTTGTTAAAATAAAATTTAATGGGAGTTTGCACTTCAAAATATTAGTTTCCTAGCAAAATTTATATATTCAGCTTATATTCTATATTATACGTATAATTTTCTAGCAGAAAAGGGCATAAGATGTAAAAAATAATAGTTGATATATTTGTACCCTTTGTTCTTCTTAGGTGTATAAAGCTCCTCTTCTTTTCCCTAGTACTTTCTATATTACAGAACCTGTGAAAATGGGGAGGGAATTAGGTTTATTATATTTAGTTCATTTTAGCACCTGGTTTCCATAATGCCTCCTAAATATTTCTGGCCTTTGTTCTGTTAACAACAGCGAGATCATAGAGTCATATTAAAGTTGCTCAGTAGGTCAAGGCCTCTATTTTAGGAATGAGGCAAGCATACTTCTTCTTCTAGACCCCTTGTTTAGAACTGTACCTTTTATTACCAAGAAAAAAGGTGAAAGGCTGGATGGAAAACCTCCACGACCTCCAGACTGTGGACTCTCTACCCTTGTAAAGACCACTCACCTGAGTAAAGTCTAGTCTTAGCTGCTGGGATCAGACTAGCTGTAGCAGCTGTGTGCTGGGCACCCCTATCCCGCCCCCCAGTACACAGCCATCTTCAATCTAGCCAATGAGCGTTTATTAAATATCTGCTAGGTACACAGAACTGTGCTCTCTGCTAGAAGCAGGACATGGAATCAAACCTCAGTAAGATGGGTCCCCAACGCCAAGGGGAACAGAACTCGTGAGGAAAAAGGCACATTCAGAATTTCAAGTCAAAACCAAATTCAAGGGAGCCGCTAAAATCAAAGTGCCAAGTGTAAGGGATGGGGAAAACACGGGGAGATGGCGACAAAAGAACTAGTGCAGTTTAGTTGATCGGTTTTCAAAGTGGGAAACCGAAACTGATGAAATGGGGCACTGGATGGAAAAATTCTGGAAGTGAGAGCACTTCCAGAGCAGCATGCAGCGACGCCTTGCAGGGCTAAGGATGCACAGAATGCGGAAAGGATGACAAGGAGGCAGGCAGGGCAGACGCCCTTTCACAAATCTATTCACAGCCTGATATTCTTTCATTATTTTCAGGATATATATGATCACATTTTAACTTAGTCTGCAACACGTACTGAATAAAAAGAAGATAATGCAAAGGAATTCTCCAACACAGTAAAAGGTAAGTGACCCATGTTTATGGTATTCTTCTAATACCTTACACACACACACACACACACACACACACATACACACACACCATTTCATTTCTTTGCATTCAGTGTGTATTAGTCCATTCCATTTTTGCATTGCTATAAAGAAATACCTGAGACTAGGTAAATTTATAAAGAAAAGAGGTTTAATTGGCTCATGGTTCTGCAGGCTGTACAGGAAGCTTGGCTGGGGAGGCCTCAGGAAACTTACAACCATGGCAGAAGGCAAAGGGGAAGCAGACATGTCTTACCTGGCTGTAACAGGAGGAAGTGGGGGAAGGGAGGTACCACACACTTTTAAACAACAAGATTTAGTGAGAACTCCATCACCAGAACAGCACCAAAGGGGGAAATCCACCCCCACGATCCAATCCAATCACCTCCCCCCAGGCCCCACCTCCAACATTGGGCATTACAATCTGACATGAGATTTGGCTTTGGGACAGAGATCTAAACCATATCACAGTGTAAATATGTTGTTTATGTATTTAAGATTTAGTTTTTTCCTTCCAGTATCATCTTAGTTTATAAAATGCCAGAGAATACATTTAACCACAAATGTCTTTCTGGGTTGGTAAGATTATATATATTTTTTAAATTAGTAAGATTAAATTCCTATTTTAAGGGCTGTTTATAGCACTAATTTCTGTGTAAAAACTCACTTCCTGAAAGTTCTAACCTAAAATGTGACTAAATATTGGGAACATGGGAAAGTAATGAAGGAAGCAGAGATGAAAGATATATTTCTTCATTTTCCAATAAAGTAGCACATACTCTACTTATGAAAAACTAATCCTCTAGAATTTATCTTTTTTGCTTGTTTGTTTAAAAAACAAAATTAACAACACTGGCCTTTCTAGTGATGGGTTAAGCAAAGGAGAGTTTGGGTATTTAACTTTCTAGATCAACTAATTAGATTAACTTTCACATGCATAGGCTACTGTAGAAGGCTGCCTGCCCTAGAACGTCTGCTATTGGGACCTTTATTAAATCCTTTTACTTTACTTTTTTGCTAAAGACCATCCTCTAAATTGATATATCTACTAAAAGGACTTGTACGATGATTTAAACAATAATGACATTTTTCTAAATTTGATTAAATATGGAATTTATTGGCGGCTAGAAAATTAAATGACCTGTAGGGTACTAAATATAGTTGATATAGTTAAACATAGTTGATATATTTGTATCATTTTTTAAAAAATGTATTAATCTTTTCCCTGGTACTTATTTTCTAGAGCCTGTGAAAATTGGGGCAGGAAAAGGTTTATTTCAAGTGGCTGGTCTCAGAACCTGGTTTCCATATTTCGAAAAACTTTTTAAAGTAAGTGCAAAGTTTAATCAGAAATTCAAAAATATTATTACTTTCTGTCCTCACATTTATTGCTATTATGTGATACTTCTTTTAAGAGAGAGTCTTGTTCTGTTGTCCTCTATTACCTAGTGCTTTTAGGTTTTATGTAGATTTTGGTTTCAGATGGGAGAAACTTAGAAATATTAGTATATCAGTGCTGATTGAAACAGAAGCTGTAAAAACTTTTTGAATAGCGCAACTGAAAATAATATACATTTAAAAGGAAAACTAACATTATAAAGTAAAAACTTACATTTTTAAAAATTGACATAGATTAAAAAGGTATTTTTCAGCTTCGCCCAGTGCAGCTTCGTTCAGCTTCAGTCCGGTCCTTTATCTTGCATTTCAGTCTTACCATGTATAAAATGGAATTAATAACAGAAAAGCCCATTATTTTACTTTTATACAGCATTTCTTGGATATCATTTAAGTATAATTTTTAGATATACCAGAATCCAGTGGGGCAATGAGAATAGAGGATGGTAGCATGTCTGCCTTTTATTGTTCTAGGTGCTATTGAAATTGACATACGGCTCAGAATATCATCCTGGAGTCTTGAACAAGGACAGTGAAATAATTCGTCAGCCTGGAAATTTTCATGTCCTAAACATATACCAGTTATGGGAGTGTTCATGATTTAAGAATCATAGGTATTCTATGAATTTCTGGTTGCTCTTAAATATTTGTCAATAAACTAATGTTGGTTGGGACCTACGGTGAACTGTAGTTTAGATATTGATATACCACTCATACATAATACAAATGAGGACTTTTAATGACAGTCAGAAAAACGGGAATAATTCACATTAATTTAGAGCCTTCTATGTGTCCTGCATCACTCAGTAGGTATTTCACATATGCTACATGTTTTTTATTACAAAAATAACACTGCAGAGAGCCCGCAACTGTTTTCCAGGAATCCTGAATTTTCTCTTTAGCGATGCTACACATACTTACTTTGGACATCAGCAATCTAACTGCCAGCTTTGCAAACTCATTCTTCAAGAGGCAAGTCACTCTTGGTTACAGCATCCTCGGGAATGAAGCTCCTGCAGTTGAGGTTCAATTAACACTGTGCCAGGGATCTATGCAGCACGTGTAGAACCCAGTGAGAGTCCTTTGCTGTGCGGGCACGGGGATGCTCACACAGTAAAAACTCGAGTCTATCGAGAAGCACAGGAATTGAAAGGCATAAAGAAACCGAGGGCCACAACGTGAAGATGCCATTTAGACACAGATGCTTTTCTGCATGTCACCACACTTTAATTTTAAGAAAGGAGACTAGCGATCTATTGCATAATTCATTCCCCCATGGCACTGGTTCAACACCCCAGGCTCCTCTGCTGAGAAGCCTCCTTATGTAGCTGTACTGGACAAGTGCAGTAGAAAAGACAGAACGCAGTGAGGATGACAGAATTCTCTAATTGTCTGCAAAAGAGGAAATCCAGTTGGTGGAGAGAAAAATTATTTCCACACTGGAAAAAAAAGTAATGACAAAAATAAAAAGGCTTTGTCAAATATAGTTCACTCTTTTCATTACTTGCCTTAGTGTTTCAAAGATAAACGCTTTTTTGTTACAACACATCACAGATAACGTAAGAGCGCAACTTCGCCTGACTGAACACTGCATAGGGAGACTGCTGGGATGTGTTCTGCAGCCAAAACAAAGGGTGGGGGAGGGGAGGAGCAGTTACAAAAAAGACACCGAATGAAAAAAAAGCCCTACAATTCACAAAGCTTGCTACTGAAATTAATTTCAGGTTTCCACGTCCAGGTACAGGTACAGGATTTAAAATGACGCTCACGCGGCATCTCTCAGGGCCAACAGGGGCGCATCAAAGCTTCCCTTCGACGTTTATTAACTCTGCAGTCCGTTCTCTACATCTGCGAAGGATTTGCAGATAACAATGTGTCTGAGAGAAGAGGCGTTTTCTAAGGAGACACACAAAGGCAGGGGGAACCTCCAACCTCACTCAGCGAGAGGAACACCGCACAGCAGTGTGGGGGGGCGGCGCGGTCCGGAAAACATGATACTTGAAATGCACACAAAGCCTAATAACGTATCCTCCTCGGAAGAAAACAGCTTGAAAAGGTCAGCTTCGAAGTGACCCCAGCAGGAAAGAATCACCCTGGAAGAAACACGCAGCAGCCCCAGGGCAATGCGCGAGTTGAAGGAGCAGCGAGCAGGGGGAGCGCAAGGCCCTTCGGAGGGCGCCGCACCCGCACTGCGCTCCGTACCTGTGCCGCCACGCCCACCTGTCCCCTGCTGGGCCCAGCACCGTCCATTTAGACCCTGCACCACCCGTCGGGACCTAACCTAGCACCGCCCATCCGGAACCAGCACCGCCCGTCCAGATCCAGCACCGCCCACTTGGATACGGCACCGCCCGTCCAGACCCAGACCCGCCCGTCCGGCCCGAACCCAGTACCGCCCATCGGACCCAGCGCCGCCCATTTAGACCCTGCACTGCCAGTCCGCACCGAACCTAACACAGTCCATCGAATCCACCGCCCTTCCAGACCCAGACCCGCCAGTCCGGACCGAACCCAGCACCGCCCATCGGACCCAGCACCGCCAGTGCGGACCCAGCACCTCCCGTCCAGATCCATCACCACCCATTTGGACCCAGTACCGCCCGTCCCCGCCCGTCCGCACCGAATCCAGCACCGCCCATCGGACCCAGCACTGCCAGTCCGAACCGAATGTAGCACCGCCCATCGGACCCATCACTGCCAGTCCAGATCCAGCAACGCCCAGTTGGATCCAGCACCGCCGGTCCAGACACAGCACCACGCGTCCGGACTGAACATAGCACCATCCGTCGGACCCAGCACCGCCCATTTAGATCCAGCAGCGCGCGTCCCAACCGAACCTAGCACCGTTGGTCGGGACAGAACCCGGCACCGCCGGTCTGGACCCACCACCACCAGTCCAGACCGAACCCTAGCACCGCGTGGGGCCCGCCCTCCGGTGCCTCCCTCCCTGGCGGCCGCGGCAGCAGCACCTAGCGGAGCGGCCCGGAGGTGCGGCGGCAGCGCGCGGGCGGCG